>NC_090256.1:38601329-38616329 GCF_037325665.1 Littorina saxatilis
TTAGTGTATCAACTTTTGAACGAACTGCGCCCAGTAGTTTCCCAGCAATAAGCTGTTAAGTCGAGACGAACAGACACACAATTAAAGTCTGCAGGACCCTAGTACTGCGTACTCGGGGATAAACAATCGACTCCCTCGTCCTCAATTTTTTTTTTTTTTTTTTGAGGCAAGGATGGCGACACGGTCATACAGTTTCTGCAATTTTTCGAAGTTTAACAGTCTTTAGTGTCTGCTACCGTACAAACACATTGAGCAGATCTGATTTTGAAAACCTCACAACACAATATTTTCTTTCTGCTGCTGACCTTGTTCGGGATCGGCCGACACGGGGTCCTCCACTAACTCCACTGTACGGAAACCGACACGTCTTGTCAGGGTCGTCACGTCTCCGTCATTGCTTGTGAAGGTAAAGATGACGTCATACAGGGGCTGGTCGCCGTAGCCGTTTGGCCACCACCGCTTGACGTTAGCGCTCTGTCAGTAGACGATAAAAAGTCGTGACCGACGGTAGGAATTATCTGTTAAATGTTATGTAAAAAAATAAATATATAAAAAATAAAAAATAAAAAACATGTCTAGGTGACATAAATGATCTCGAACAATATAAGAAAGAAAACATAATTATACAAATTATTTGAGAAAATGACGGAAAACCGTCGAATCTCCTTTAAAGATCTTCAGAAAATCTTACAAAATCAGGTCTTAAGTAAGAGGGAGGGTTAACATATTGGTAAATTAAATAAATTTGTGAGGAACAAATCTGAAAAAAAGATAAGGCATTAAAAGGGGATGGAGCATTGAAAGGGGGGGGGTTGGGTATTAAAAGCGTGTGCGTGTGTGTTTGGGGGGGGGAGTGTTCATTGCAATTCGGTGAATTGTTGTTGTCGTCGTCGTCGTCGTCATCGTTAGTGTTGTTGTTGTTGTTGTTGTTGTTGTTGTTGTTGTTGTTGTTGTTGTCGTCGTCGTTGTCGTCGTCATCTCCCTCACCTGTGGTACCACGATGTCAAACTCGACCCAGTTGCGGTCAGCTGACAGGGTGAGAGTGTGTGTCTCAGAGATGCCAGTCTTGGCCAGTGCGATCTGCAACTGACCGCTGACTGACCGGTCACCGCCAATGTTGAAATACGCCTTTGTTCGCAACAACCAGCTTCTGGGTCCTTGGAGGAAGAGGTCAGTGCCAGTGGCTCCTGTGTCAAATAACAATAAGGTTACTTGGCTTGTTCTTTTCTAATCTAAAAGCCAAATAGACGAATTCCAGAAATAACTCTGTCGGGTGTGTTTGGGCCGTGAAAGAGTGAATACTCTTGTTTTATTGAGGCAAACTTTCACTCGAGCTCCTTGTCTACGTGTGGAGACACACGCCCTCACAATGTGATGGCAAGTGGAAAAGTAAGCCTCAACGTAAAATAAAAGCAAGAGTTTTCACTCTTTCACGAACCATCGTCTATTGACGGAACTAACAGTATTAAAAAAATAAAAATAAAAACTTTACTCACAAAGACACCGACGACACAGTTAAGATGGAAATGTTCGCCTGTGGAGGCTTCTTCTGGACAACATTCAGTAAAAGAAAAGCAACACAAACAGCAAATGCAAAATATCCTTCACTAGCTGGGAATAAATATGATACTTGATCACAATTAATGTCTTAAAATGTGTGATATATTCTTTAATTTTGTTGGGAAAATGTTGACGCACCCGGCATGACCTCCACTGTTGCCATGTCCAGGATAGCTGAGCTGAAACCTTCCAGGTAGATAGGCTTCCTGCAATCGAAATAAGGAAACGAACGAAAACGACTTATTTGACAGATTAACTGAATTATTACATATTTCTCCACGCAACTTGCTTTCATTAAAGCCTCAAATTAATTTGGCGAAGTCGACTTCACGAACTTTACGTACTTCACGAAGGTCGCTGCACTGAGCTTTGGCACTGAATTTTTAACAACAAGACTTTGTGAATTCAACTTTTGGCTCAATTAAGGAAGGCCCTAGCGACCAGATTACAACAGGAAAAATGCCGACTATCTGTACCTCCTTTCCAGACCAAGTTACCATTGTGAGACCGAGGACAGAGCACTGCAGACATCACATGATCACAAAGTTCCTCATCGGACATTCTGCGGCATACCCCCGTAGGCGCATCTCTAATGACGGCGGAATACTTCCTGTCAGGACTGTCCGACACAAGGGAACTTTTAAGCAGAAACTTGGGCTGGCAGGCACGAGACAGGTACCAACAGACTGGGATCGAGCCAGCCGCGGGGTCGGATTGGTTAAAATGACAATCAATTATGAATTTCAACAAATCCGACCCCGCGAGAAAGCACGACCAGGCTGAGATAGAGATAAAAATGGTGTACATTCAAATAGTGTCGAAAACTCGAGGAACCGCGAAAGGATGGTTAACGGTTTGCTTTTTAAGCAAGGTTGACTGCTGACAGGAAACTCCTGGGAATGGAGTTGCTGCCATGGATTCATTCATTCAGGGATACAGAGTAACTCACCATATTCCCTGGGTGGGAAAAGACGGGCCCCAGTTCCAGGAAAACGAGCACGGCTCTTTGCGGATGAAGTTGATGTGGCATTCCCCGTTCTGAACCGCAGGGGGGCAGTCGGTTGGAACATCGTAAGGGTAGTTGGCCGCTTGCTTTCTGGAGTAGTCTACCGCCGACTGGAAACTGAAGCGAATGGAGTTGTTGCCAGGCTGAGAAAGAGGTGGTTTGAGTTCAAATGTGTTGTTGCAACCTCAAGGAACATCGTATGGATAGCTAGCGGTTTGCTTTTCAATCAAGGTTTACTGCTAACAGGAAAACCCTGGAAGTTGCTGCCAGGGATTCATTGACATTTAGTGCCAGTCACTCTAACTGTTTGTTGCGGTGACATGGATTGTTTACTGAATTCATTTCTTAAAAAGCGACTGGTGGCTTTTAGGATATTTATTCATTCAAAAACGCTCACTATGCACAGAGCGCACCAAGGCTGTTCATTTTAGGTATGTGACCAAGTTGAGAGATGGTCTTATCCCCAGTAAAAACCTGACCAGATCTGCGACAGGGAACCAAACAGGTCACACAGAAAGAAGGGCTTGGCATCATAGGTATGTTTCAAAAACATGTTGTTCTTTGTTAACACTAGCCGTCATTAACAACAGTATTTGTCAATGACCTTAATGGAACGAGTATTTCGTTGATAAAATGTGCTGTAATTAACAAACAACAGTGATTGTCAATAACTTTAACGAAGCGCATGACATCAAAGGGGAATTTCTGAAACATATTGTTCTTTGTTAACACTAGCCGTCATTAACAACAGTATTTGTCAATGACCTTAAAGGCACAGTAAGCCTCCCGTAAACCATCACAGAGCTCCCCGAGCGTCTACATACAGTACAAGCATACTTCCATTTAAACGCTCACCGAACGGGAACATCCTGGCTGCTTTCTGTCGAGCGTGAGAAATCTTCAAAGAATTTATTTTCGTGGACTTGGCCCTTTACAACAATGGCGCCTCGTTTTGGTGCTGGACGGCTGTTTTGAATATCCCGGAAATCACGCCCGGACAGTAAGCCTCCCGTAAACCATCACAGATACTGTCAGGCTTTTACACACAGTACAAACACCCTTCCATTTGAACGCTCACCAAACGGGAACATCCTAGGTGCCCTACGTAAAGAGCGAGCAATTTTTAAAGAATTAATTTTGCAGATTGTCTCGAACACTTTTTGGACCCATCCTGAACTCAGGTCAAACATGAGTTACTTCCCTTAAACTGGCGATAGCCGTGGATCGATGATTATCGGAATGTTTTTAGACCGTGGTGCGTTTTTGCGCTAGACCTAACTTTTAAAATCTAAATGATAAATTGACAGCTTGTTACACAAACATTCTTTAATCATAAAAGAATTCTTTTTTCATCAAGACAAGATCAGTGCAATTCGAAGTTGTGAAAGTTTGAAAAAAGAAAAGCCCGGAAGCAGGGTCACGCAAGGGTCGTAGCAGACGACGGTTTATGCGGCATATCGCCGTTCCTCTCAACAGTCAAAAGCCATCGCTAGAGTTCTTGTAAACCACAGCCGTTTGTTTCGTGCATAAAAACGTGCTATTGTAGATAGTAGCGAGATTTAAGAAACAGCACGTTTCGTTTTGCAGCTCGTTTCGTTTGGTGAATGAGTCACCCCGCGAAACGGAACGTGTAACGAGACGGCATAGGCCGCAGACAAGATTTAGATGTATTCACGTTTCGTTTCGGAATGAAAGGCCGGGCATGGCAGGATATGATCCGCTGACTGGGCATGGCATAATTTCAACTCCACGAGTCAATAAAGGATTGACATACTCGCATTGCACGCACAAGAGCTTCACATTTTTCAATTCATGCACCTGATCACATACGAAGCCAGAATAAAAATTCGATGCGATGACCTACTTCTGCTTCGCCATTTGCTTTCTCACCATGAAGTTGGATAAATGTACCAGGATCAGCACCCTTCAAAATATTTCAGTTCACAACAGTTGTCTACCTCCAATGAACACATTCTCAGCGCTGAAAGACTGTGAAAGGGTTGATGAATCTAGCAATGCATAAAATGGCCAACAAATAAAACTGTTAGTGTGCAAAAATACTCACAAAAGTTGACGAAATATTGTTCGTTTTTTGGGGGTGGAAAACGTGACTGCGTTTTGACGTTCCACGTTCCGTTTCAGTTGACCTTCACCTTTCCAGCGAGAGACCCCCGAAATAATGACGTTTACCACAACTTCAAAACGAAACGTCCCAACGTTTCGTTTCTTAAATCTCCGTATTGTAGATAAGCTCACGTCGAGTCGCATTCAAATGACTAACTGACGACTACATTGTGAAAAAGGGAAACTGGATCACACGGGTTCACGATGGCTCAGGGGTAAGATAAACCACGCAAAAATAAATTCTTTGAAAATTGTTCGCTCTTTACGGAGGGCACCTAGGATGTTCTCAATCGGTGAGTGTTTAAATGAAAGGGTGTTTGTACTGTGTGTAAAAGCCTGACCGTATCTGTGATGGTTTACAGGAGGCTTACTGTGCCTTTAATGGAACGAGTATTTCGTTGATAAAATGTGCTGTAATTATTTAACAACATTTTTCAATTAGGCTTACCTTTACAAACCGCTTGACATCAAAGGCATACTTCAGAAACATGTTGTTGGTTGTGGCCACCTGCTGACCGTTGATGAAGAGAGTGGAAACAGTGTCTATGCCCTCCGCCACCAGCAGGATGGACTGAGACTGGACCATGTCGTTGCTCACTGGACAACAATGTTAATAATAGAATAAAAACAAAAACGGTTAGTTATTGAACAGTGTTATGCTTGACGAAACCAAACATTCACAATGACATTGACCAAATGGTCATTATAGTGGACAGACAAAAAGAATGATTAATTTGAGATAATTAAACTCTGATAACGTTTTTCATCAATCTTTGGCAAGGTGAAAATAGAAGATCGTTTGAGGAGAAACAGGTTTGTAAGACGCCAGCAAGAAGTGGTTCAGTGGGGGAAAGGGTTCCGTTGCAGCGCTCTATGTGTGACCTCAAAGTATTACATGTATACTAGAGTGCAAATTCAGTGGACATGCGTACTATCAGCTTTTGTCCACGCCCTATGTAGCTGGTTTCTATCTATCAGCCTTCATTATAAAGTACTTAACCACGTAAACACAAATAATAAGGTGGGTTTTTTAAACAGGAGGTTCGTGTGTTGTCGCCAGTTCGCAAAGCGCCAAAACTAGTTTCAAATCGTCGTCAACTTTGCCCTCTTTCCGACAGACCCGCCATGCCTTGTTCACGGTTGGGAAACGTGGCGTCAAACTTTGCCTTAAAGGCACAGTAAGCCTCCCGTAAACCATCACAGATACTGTCAGGCTTTTACACACAGTACAAACACCCTTCCATTTGAACGCTCACCAAACGGGAACATCCTAAGTGCCCTCCGTAAAGAGCGAGCAATTTTCAAAGAATTTATTTTTGCGTGGTTTATCTTACCCCTGAGTCATCGCAAACCCTTGTCATCCAGTTTCCTTTTTTCACAATGTGGTCGTCAGTTTGTGATTTCAATGCGACTCGCTGTAAGCTTATCTGCAATAGCACGTTATTGTGTACCTCTGAATCTAAACGCAACAAACGGCTGCGATTCACACGAACTAGAGCGGTGGCAGTTGACTGTTCAGAGGAACAGGCGCTAGGCACAACCGTCGTCTGCTACGAGAAAGACGGTTTGCGTGACACGTTTCCGGGCTTTTCTTTTTTCAAACTTTTCAAACTTCGAATTGTACTGATCTTGTCTTGATGAAAAAAGAATTCTTTTATGATTTAAGAATGTTTGTGTAACAAGCTGTCAATTTATTATCTAGATTTTAAAAGTTAGTTCTAGCGCCAAAACGAGGCGCCTGATTTGCCGATCAGACGGTCCACGAAAATAAATTCTTTGAAAATTGCTCGCTCTTTACGTAGGGCACCTAGGAATGTTCTCAAGCGGTGAGTGTTTAAACGAAAGGGTGTTTGTACTGTGTGTAAAAGCCTGACAGTATCAGTGATGGTTTACGGGAGGCTTACTGTGCCTTTAAACTTCCGATGGCGATTAAACAGTTATGGCGATTAAGAAAAATGTGTCGAGGAAATGTTATCATAACAACATCACGGAAAGGGGCGTATTGTACTGTGAATAATTATGTCCTGATTAGTAATTTGAGAATGAGAGTCGCTTGTTCATGTCAATACTTGTTATTCTCTAAGAAGCCAGGAGATTCGTTCCGACTAACTCTCACTTACTCTATTTCACATTTCGTTTGCATATAGAGCGCTTAATTACTTCCCTTTGTTTCTAAGATAATTAGTTCCTGGCTAGTGGACATTTCTCGTCTTTTTACATTTAGTCAAGTTTTGACTAAATGTTTTAACATAGAGGGGGAATCGAGACGAGGGTCGTGGTGTATGTGTGTGTGTGTGTGTGTGTGTGTGTGTGTGTGTGTGTGTGTGTGTGTGTGTGTGTGTGTGTGTGTGTGTGTGTGTGTGTCTGTCTGTGTGTGTGTGTAGAGCGATTCAGACTAAACTACTGGACCGATCTTTATGAAATTTGACATGAGAGTTTCTGGGAATGATATCCCCGGACGTTTTTTTTCTTTTTTTCGATAAATGTCTTTGATGACGTCATATCCGGCTTTTTGTAAAAGTTGAGGCGGCACTGTCACACCCTCATTTTTCAATCAAATTGATTGAAATTTTGACCAAGCAATTTTCGACGAAGGCCGAACTTTGGTATTGCATTTCAGCTTGGTGGCTAAAAAATTGATTAATGACTTTGGTCATTAAAAATCTGAAAATTGTAAAAATAAATTGTTTTTTATAAAACGATCCAAATTTACGTTCATCTTATTCTTCATCATTTCCTGATTCCTAAAACATATAAATATGTTATATTTGGATTAAAAACAAGCTCTGAAAATTAAAGATATAAAAATTATGAGCAAAATTAAATTTTCGAAATCAATTTAAAAACACTTTCATCTTATTCCTTGTCAGTTCCTGATTCCAAAAACATATAGATATGATATGTTTGGATTAAAAACACGCTCAGAAAGTTAAATCACAACCGCGCCAAACAGGCTTGTCACTTTCACGGCCTCATGCAGTAGCGGCGGACTACGTTCAGTTTCATTCTGTGAGTTCCACAGCTTGACTAAATGTAGTAATTTCGCCTTACGCGACTTGTTTTTTTATGCAAACCAATATTAACCCGTAGTGCAAAATATTATTTGGACAATTAAGACGACATAACAAAAACTGATGAATGTTTTGATTGTATTTTATTGCAAGCCAAATTTGTTGTATACAAATGTAGAATAAACAAAGTAAAGCCAACATTGAACTTTTTTGTTAAGGAACTGGCCCTCACATACAAGATTGATGAACATATCCACTTTACAGAAATGAATGATGGAAAATGTAAGCTGAAGTGGGCTTCATACTTCACCCTTGTGGAACAGTATCTATTATAACTGCTTGTACATTGCATTGAATATGTTTTTATCCGTCATATCCACTTTGTCATTATGTAACTTCTGTGCATTGCATGAAAAAATGTAAAATTGCATGAATAAAACATTTTTGAAGAAAGGAAAAAGAAAAGACAAGAAACAAAATTACCTTCGAATGTTCTTGAGTACGTCCAGTTTTCACGTCCTACCCAGGCGAGTTTGACATCATTGTCTCTGTATAATGGATCCTCTGTCACGTTGTTATAATACAATGCCGTATACATACTGCCGGGCACTTGGCCAGGGACTGATATACCTGAAATAACGTACTAACAATGCATTGTGTTGTGTTACCGCATATACATACTGCCGGGCACTTGGCCAGGGACTGATATACCTGAAATAACGAATTCACCCAGCATTGTGTTGTCGCATATTCATACTGCCGGGCACTTGGCCAGGGACTTATTATACCTAAAATAACGAATTCACCACGCATTGTGTTGTCGCATATTTATACTGCCGGGCACCAGACCAAGGATTAAAATAAAGTATACATCTGCATTGCGTTTCCGCCTATACATCCTGCAGGGCACTTGACTGCGTCCAGATATACCTGAAATAACTTGCAGTATACATCGGTATTGCGTTACCGCCTATACATACTGCCTAGATCAGGGACTGCTATAACTCAAACGAAGTGTGCATTGGCATTGCGTTTTCGCATATTTTTGCCGGGCACTTGACCATGAAATAACATGCCGGACGTCAAGCCTACATAAATTAAAGGCACTCAAGTAAGGCAATTGCCGAGCACCCGAGCAGGATGACACACAAACACACACACGTACACACACACAAACACACACACGTACACATACACACACACACACACACACACACACACACACACACACACACACACACAAGAGCAAACGAACGGAACGGTAAGAAAAGGGGAGGGGTAGCTAGCTAGCTAAGTAGACAAGCAGTTGCCTTACCTCTAGCGTCACTGGACACCGTCCACATGCCGGTCAAATCCTGCTGGACAATGCCTGCATCACTTGTATTCACTATCACCACCACCAGTAGACCGGACAACACACCAACGTTCCATAAGAGACACATTATGTTCAGACCGCTGTCTTCCACTGAATTAGGTCAGACGTCTGTTTTGGATTGTATGTAGATATCAGCTTTTGTCCAAATCCACTCTGTGAAGCTATCACAGGTCGATTTCCTTGCTTCGTGTGCTCATTATTCAGGTATAGAAAAAACGCCCTTTTTGCATTTTTTTAATTCTCTCATGGAATATAACCTGAAACCCAACGTTGTTTCTGCAGATAGGTTTAATTTGAAAAACATGTAGTAACACATTACACAAATCACTTTCTCAAAAAGTAAAGCAGTAAATAATCTTTTTCAGATGTAATATAAGCAGTCTTCTTTCAAACGGGTAAAATATTTACAAAATAAATACGAAAATGTTATAAACTTTTCTAAATTCCTTCTAGACAAAGGTCAACTCGAAAAGTTACCTGTTTTTCCCCGATTCTGGAATTTGGATCAAGAACCTCTTTTCCTGTTTAGAATAATGTGTGCAATGATTTTAAAGAGTATATACTAGTGAAACTAAATCATACAAGATGTGTTGGCCAGTCCGGTTGAGCCTGCTGCCTTTTAAAACCATCCTTATCGTTTTGTTTTTGTCATTTTAAGATCATGTATGTGCGTGCGTGCGTGCGTGCGTGCGTGCGTGCGTGCGTGCGTGCGTGCGTGCGTGCGTGCGTGCGTGCGTGTGTGTGGTAAAAAACTATATCGCTTGTTTTCGCTCTTTCCCGTGTAAACGATTTCACTCGCCACCCCAGATCTGAAAAGGGTTTTTATGCATAAATACCATTTCTCTACAATAACTCTTCTCTTCTTCTTCTGCGTTCCCGACTTCAAGAACTGAATATCCTGGGTGATTTCTGTGAATATTACGATTTTTGTATGAAATATTCTCTTAACGGGCACGAAATTGATTCATCAAAAAGTTCAAACTTTACACTCAGGCTGTTTACTTTTGTTATGTGTCCAAGTGTCTGAACGTACTTATCCCGTGTAAAATCCTGGCCATATCTCCGATGGTGAGACGTCCCGTGTTCACAGGAACGGCTGTGCCTTTGATTATCACTATTATTTGTTGTGTTTATTTGTCTCGTTTTTTGGCTTTTGTGGGGTTTTCATTGTACATAGTTTCTTCTATATTTTTTTTTTCAAAAATACATAGATTTTTATTCATGTCTTAATGTTATTTACCTGTGAAACAATGCTATTACATTACTTTCAAACAACATGTCAGTCTAAAATAAAATTAAAATAAAAATGTTTAAAAAAAACTTACTATCTAGCGTTATTTCTAAGATACCGAGAGTCAATACAGAGTTTTGCAAAGCAATATGAGAAATAAGGGTGATGACTGATGAGAGTAGTGTGAATTTGAAGACAACGCTTTATTCAATTATATAGTAAAAATATTACATGTAATGCATAACAAGAATAATCGTACAATACCATAAAGTATATAATTTTATTGTCTTGTATTGGGTACAAACGGACGTTTTCACTATTAAATTTTTTTAAATTAAACAGCAAGGAAAGCTAAACAACTTATCATTATCAATACCACACAAGAGACAATAAAATACAAAACAGACAAATATGTATCCCCGTAGTTCAACATTTAGTCACATTAATGATGAGATGGCTTCTTAGACTGGTGTTTCCGTACGTGAGCCGGCTTTTCCAATGATTATTATCATAGCGGGCTATTCAAATCAAATCAAATCAAATCAAATTACCGTTATTATCTCACATGGGGAAATTGCAGTGGTGGAGCATGTAAAACAAAGACAAACAAAACACTAAAACATTAGCATTATATTCAAATACATGTGCTAAATAATAACATTATTCGCGGTAAATGTCCATGAGTGACAAGACAGATAGTTGTGACCGCAGTGTGTGGATGTCTACGTCGTCCCGCCAGGCCGTGAAGGTCACCGTGAAGGTCACCTTGACCAGAAGAAAGCCGTTGTCCGAGAACCGTCCCATCATGCTCCCTGCCTCCAGCCACACAAAGGGAGCGATGGCGTCAGTGGTCAGCGTGATGGTGAACTCACGGGGCGAGCTGGCTTGCTGGACACTGGCGATCTGAGACAACATGGGACAGTCTCTTAAGCGCATTTTTTCGGGACAGTTAACGTTTAATAGAAAAAGCAAACAAACAAAAAAACAACAGAGCAGACGAAAATAGATCACAAATGTCATAATCTGTCCTCTATCAAACTGACTGAAATGTGGTCGTTTTTTGCGTCAACTGTGGGTAAAAGCCACGAGAAACAAAGAGAGGTAAGCATTTTAAATGCTTACGACATG
Organism: Littorina saxatilis; assembly: GCF_037325665.1. Classification (NCBI taxonomy): domain Eukaryota; kingdom Metazoa; phylum Mollusca; class Gastropoda; order Littorinimorpha; family Littorinidae; genus Littorina; species Littorina saxatilis. The sequence continues at coordinate 38,612,765 of NC_090256.1, forward strand.
TGCGAACGAGTAAATAAACATTATGCAGAACTTAACTATAATCTCATGGCAGCAGAGAGAATTAGAACCACTATATAACCAACAAGCGAAATCGGCGTATGCTGCCAGAATGGCTGGGTAAAAACTGTCATACACGTACAAAATAATCCACTCGTGCAAAAACATGAGTGAATGTGAGAGTTTTAGCCCATGACCGAAGAAGAAGACGAACAAGCGACTAGACATATGGTGCCTACCGTAACGTTCGCCTTTGGAACGCTGGAGTCTTTGAGCTCTGCCAGGTAGATCCAGTTGTTGACACCATCATTGGGGTCGTTGAGGAAGGTGTAAATGAAACATTCCGTGCTGGACGTGCAGCCCGCTTCTGTCATCATGCTGTCAACGCCCTGTCGGAACACCATCTCCGCTGTCGTGTTCAGCTGCAAGATAAGATAGATAAGATAAGATTAGATAAGATTAAATGACATGAGATGAGATGAGATGACATAAGATGACAAACGATGACATACGATGACATCAGATAACTATTTAGTAAACGAGGGTAATGGCATACACACACTTTCTTTACACAGAAATAAAAGACTAGAAAGATGCTTTCTTTACATCCAGCCCTCGCCCACGAGAAAGACTTATGTAATGATTGAATACGCTATGTTTATGGACCGGCACGGTTGGCCTAGTGGTAAGGCGTCTGCCCCGTGATCGGGAGGTCGTGGGTTCGAACCCCGGCTGGGTCATACCTAAGACTTTAAAATTGGCAATCTAGTGGCTGCTCCGCCTGGCGTCTGGCATTATGGGGTTAGTGCTAGGACTGGTTGGTCCGGTGTCAGTATAATGTGACTGGGTGAGACATGAAGCCTGTGCTGCGACTTCTGTCTTATGTGTGGCGCACGTTATATGTCAAAGCAGCACCGCCCTGATATGGCCCTTCGTGGTCGGCTGGGCGTTAAGCAAACAAACAAACAAACAAAAAGCTATGTTTATGTTAAAATCAAAAGTTAATGAAAAGAGAGAGGGAGGTCTGAGGGAAACGATAACTGGCAGGTCACAGTTTTTCCCACGAAAACAGTAGTAATCTGGCCAGCTGTTTACATGATATTTTGACCCTCCACCACGAAATGAGTCGCATGTCACCTCGCGCGGTTCTGCGCTAGACTTGATATAAGTCCGGAGAGTGTATGGTAACAGCGTGAGGGTCACCTTAGTCACAGGCTTATAACTCAAACAGTTTTTGCTCTTTTCTAAAACGGTTTTCACCACTGGATAGAGCATAACAAACTCTTTAGGAAAATGTAAAAATATGAAAATCATGCAAAGGTGACATGCGACTCATTCCGTGGTGGAGGGTCACAATAAGACCATTCCTCCACTTAGGCACATGCTGAAAATCAACAGCCGGGATGCTTCCAGTGCAGAGTGGGAATTTGTGTGTGTGTGTGTGTGTGTGAACTAATTTCAACAAGACTACCAGTATCAAACTGCGAAATTAATACATCAATTAAGTTGATAGAAGCGATCAGAAGGTCGATTTTGGGTATGAGTCCCGGTCGATTTTTGTTTTTTGTTTTTTTTGTTTTTTTGTTTTTGTTTGCCAAGCACATCATTGTGGGGCTTTTAATCAATAACATGCATTCGTCTACAATGTATCCTCATTCATCCTTCAACATGTATAATAAATATGTAAATGGCAAGTATACAAGGTCGATTTTGTTAGCTTTGTGTTTGAAAAGTAGCTAGACCACATTTTCATTCAGAGCGATCACACCACGGACGTACATGAGATGGACGGCTGTCTTAGGGTCAAGGTCGAATAAGTGGACTGTTTGACACACCCACCTGACGCGCGGTGCCCGCTTCTTCCGGTTAATGGCCGACATCGGCTTTGGCGTGTTTCGGTCCTGATGCTACTTCGCGAAAAATGGCATATATGTGCAAGGGAAGCGGTTCAAACTGCTGTATTTTTGGATGCCACACGACGCAAACGAAATGTAGAGGGCTTTCTTTCGTCAAACTTCCGAAGGCTGGAGTCAGTGTTGACCAAATCAAATGGCGTGCTGCGTTGATCCATGCCATAAATCGCGCTGACGGCAGCTTCAATCCAGACAAAGCCAAGATTTGCTCACGTCATTTGGCTCTGGAGTTCCCCATTAACAATAGTGGTCACAGTTTAAAACTTGGTAATTAAATAAATAAACGGTCAATACTTTTAGTTTTAACAGAGAACGTACCTATCGCTATCGCAATTATAGATTATAACTTATTAAGAAATGTGTGTGTTAATAGTATGAAGTGTGTGTGGAGGGGGGAGGGGGGGTATTTATAAACAAAACCACTTGATGCCATGAGGACAGAAATTTGGGAAAAAGAATAAAGTCTGCAAACCAAACTTAGCACAACTACAATAGAACAGGATGAGTGAGTGGTCAGGGTGAATGAGTTAGTTAAACTGTGACTGAATATCTATTGATTGATTGATATTAAAGTGAACATTAGGGGGGGGTTAGAAATGCACCATTGTGCACTCGCCTTGATGTAAGGAACATTACTGCAGTCTCCAACAGCTTCAAAGTGGGTTAGACAGGCTCTTGATAAAGACTGAGGCAAAATGTGCCAAATCACACATTGTCTTGTAAGAAGGAAAAATCTTCATTTGTCACCTTTCTGCACTTTTTTGACTTTGAGTGCATAGCCACAATGGTCACAGACAAGATGCATCAAACAGATTTCAAAAAGACCCCAAACTGAACTTGTTATGACTATTTGTAACCCCTCTCACCTTTTTGACTTGGCCGTACCCAAGCCAAAAGGCTAAAAAAATCATAACTAATTCCATGTTGACTTTTTGGTGGGGTGGACCTATTGTTCCAGACTCGCCTTGATTAGAGCAACACTAGTGCAGTGTCCAACAGCTTTTAAAATTGGTTTTGACCTCTTGACAATGTACATGTCAACAATCCCTGACTGTGATGTAGCAAGAAAAAATCTTCATTTCTCCCCTTTCTCCACTTTTTTGTGTGTCAGTGCCACAATGGTCACAGAAAAGATGCAGCTAACAGATTTGAAAAAGACCCAAAAGTGAACTTGTTATGACTATTTCTAACCTTTCCCACCTTTTTGACTTGGCCGTACCCAAGCCAAAAGGCTAAAAAATCATAACTAATTCCATGTTGACTTTTTGGTGGGGTGGACCTATTGTTCCAGACTCGCCTTGATTAAAGCAACACTAGTGCAGTGTCCAACAGCTTTTAAAATTTGTTTTGACCTCTTGACAATGTACATGTCAACAATCCCTGACTGTGATGTAGTAAGAAAAAATCTTCATTTCTCCCCTTTCTCCACTTTTTTGTGTGTCAGTGCATAGCCACAATGGTCACAGAAAAGATGCAGCAAACAGATTTGAAAAAGACCCAAAAGTGAACTTGTTATGACTATTTCTAACCTTTCCCACCTTTTTGACTTGGCCGTACCCAAGCCAAAAGTCAAAAATCAGTAAATAACAAAAACATAGTTAAGTTTGAGATAACTGAAAAATGGTAATTATTCAATTTCAATTTAATGGGACATC
>NC_090256.1:38621329-38628829 GCF_037325665.1 Littorina saxatilis
CTCTCTCTCTCTCTCTCTCTCTCTCTCTCTCTCTCCAGATCTCTCTCTGAGCTGTATTTTCCATGATCACTTTAATGCAGCAAAAAGAGGAATATATGAGGTACATGTTAGTCACCAACTTTAGTTACACCATGCATTTGGGGATGCTGTTAAGTTATATTTGTAGACCTACTACCCTTCTTCATGTTATGACGACCGTATCTTTTGTGTTATTACTGCAAAACATGCTGTAGCTATTTGCCCGGCTTGCACACCCGTTAAAACTTGGGCAGTGACACCTATATTAACAGTAGCTTTGCTTGCACGCGAACTCAATGGCCACTAATATCTTTTCAAGGCAAAAGTAACGATGAATCTGGACCGTACATGTTACCTGAGTCAGGTAGATGATGGATTTGAAACGTTGAGGGTCAGATATGGTGCTGAGAGGCCAAGCCAAATGCCGTGTGATCTGGGACTCGATCTCCTCAGTACCTAGACGAAGAATAATCTCATCCAGGTAAAGGCCCACTCCGCCTCGTCAAAACAGTTCGCCTCACCGTCTCAGATATGGCTACTTGTGATAAGACCATCCATCCACTTGGTCACATACCTAAAGTGAACAGCCTTGGGTGCTCTTTGTGCACAGAGGTTTGGGTGTTTTTTTTAAGGATTAATTTCGTAAAAGGCACTGGAAATTAATTAATCTGCAAATTCCAGTCCACCGCAACAAGCAGTCAAGGTGTTGAAGTTTGGTATGTGACCAAGTGGGGGGGGGGATGTTCTTAACACATGTAAAAGCCTGGCCAGATCTGAGACAGTCAGGCGAAGTGTTTTCACGAGGCGTAGTGGGGCTTTTACAAAATATCAGCTTCTTGCTGTGATCAGAACTGTCTAACTAAACGTTTGTTCTGGGTTGGATAGCTTGTGTGTAGGGGGGGGGGGTGGTGGTGCTCAAATGGCCTGGTGTAAATCAGTAAGTAAGCGGCTTTTGAAACCAGATTTGCAAAAATCAAAAACAAGAAATGTTAAATCATGCGAACGTTTAATTGTGGACAAAAGCTAAACATTGACTAGAATGTCGACCTCTCGGTCTTGTAGGGCCCCAGTACTACCTGTTATTTTTGTTTAGCTGCCATTTATCAGAATGTTTATCTCTCGGTCTTTTGATATTAAGTTGACAGACAAGAAACACAAAAGGCAAACATAAATGATGTTGTGACGTATCTCACAATGTTATTGAAGATGATTTGCAGGATAAGTAAACTATGTTGTAGCCTATACCAAACTATTTGGTTTATCTTATTGTCTTTGGGGACTTGCCTCTGGGAAATTCGAGACATTTGCTGTGAGCTTGGGATCTGTATCGTGCGCATGCGTGCACTCGGTGGTGTTCGAACACCGAGGAGAATTTGCACAAAAAAGACAAAGTTGCCTCTGAGAAGGAAAAAAATCCCCGAACGTGGGTGTCGAACCCACGCCGATAGCGACAAACTGGACATAAAGCCCACTCAGCTACACGTAAGTAAGCGACTTTTGAGCCTAGAGCTGATGTACGCGAAGCAAAACTAGGTGACAACCAACTGGGTGGTACGCAGCCGCGGGATCAGATTGGTTGAAATTACCACTCACTTGGGATGCACCTGTAGTTTCGCTTCGTGCACCTCGGCACAGATTTGCAGGATAAGAACTGACCGTTAGGGTGGTGCTGGCGGTGGACTGCCATGGGCGAGGTGTATGACATGTCCTCCTCCTCAAAGACAGGCAGCAGGGTGTGGTAGCTAGGCCACGACTGCAGACCGTACTCCGTGATGAAACGAGGCACAGGCGCGTTCGCTGGTGCGTTCCACAGGTCCACCACGTAACCATAGAAATGGACTGAAACAGCAGAGGTGAGCTTGCTGATCATTTCTTGCTCAAGGCGTGAGTTAATTTTTATTTTTTTTAAGGCGGGGAGCATCCTTCTTCCTTGGTCTTTTTCTGTATAACATAATCAACTTCATATTATACAAAATATAAACTTCTGTCTAATGTTCAACTCTAATTCCAATAAAATACGTAAGTCTAACTTTCTCAAGGCGTGAGTTAATTTGACTCGCCTTCTTATATCTGGCCAGGCTTTTTTCGTTGGATACGACCATCCATCCAGTGGGGCGCCTACCGTAACGGCATGGGTACTGTCAATGCAGAGTGGGAATTTGTCTATAAAACAATTTCTTAACGGACACTTGTGGCATACCGTGCAATATATTGACCACAAATTCTTACTCTTCACACAAAGCAGCCAGGATGTTGATTTTTGGTATGTGTCCAAGTGGAGGGACCTTTTTATCTTATGTGAAACCCTGGCCAGATGTGAGAGAGGGAGCCGAATTTTTTTCGTAAATGCTGTGATTCGGGAAATCTTCTAGCCCACCACAACCGATATGAAGCTCAAATTCAACTGCACCCTTGAGGGCGTGTGGAGAACAGCAACAGAGGCGAACGGGGAATAAGAAGCAGAACATTTATTACGTCACATAAGAACAATGTGTTAAGCATTTCTGCAGTGAGACTACAGGGGAAGCTACTGGAAGGGTACCTATCATGTGTTAGAGCGTATACGATCTCAGACCAGCGGAAACCATTGCCGCGGTTTCGTGAGCAAAACTGCCGTTCTCGTTTCTGAGTTAGGAACTTTTCCGTTTTGACACATAAAGACTTGTTTGGAGAATGTTAAGGTATGCAAACGCCTTTTCGGGGCTGTTATGCATTTGTGCTGATTAAAAATTATGCTGTCAGCTCTTTATCTCACACGTATACCGCTGTCAACCGTTCGAGATAGGCATGCAGTTTGCTAATTATAACTAAAATGAGGTGGGCAGATTCTTCAGGAACCAACGATGTTTGCGTTTTTCTAAAACTCTAAACAAATGACATAGGCAATTATTTTATGAGCGTGACGAATTTAGTGCACCTACCGTCTCCGTACAGTTCAGACGAGGGGTCCACTTTGAAGTAACCAGCCTCCTCTGTGAATTTGCCGTTGCTGGGAGTGGTGGTCAGGTACACGCGGCTCGGGTTTTCGCTGGTTACTATCGCCTTAAGAGTCGTCACGTACAGTTTGACATAGTCGTCCCGGTAAACCTTACCATTGGAGAAGCCCACCCTGCGAAAAGTGTATAAAAAGGGTGGGATTTAGTTATGTCTACAGAAAATAAAACCCAAAACGCTCAGTCGCTCATGCATGTGCAGTTTCTACGTTGAAGGCACAGTCAAAGATCAAAATCACTTATCAAAGCACGACAAAAAGAGGACATTTCCTCACCATTGTTCGTCAATCGCCGCCTCACTTTCGTCATTCCCTGTCCAGAACAGAATCGACGGACGATGCATCACCCTTCTCACCTGAAATGTAAATGCCAGATGTCTGCCTGGTCAGTAGACTATACACTGGCGAATATACCATATCAAAGTGTATACACACCAACGTTAGGTTAGCAACACAAAACCAGACATCCACACAAAAACACATTCACGAGCACGTACGCACGCGTGCACACACACACACACATACACACACACACACACACATACACACACACACACACAAACACACATGTGCACACACACGTAAACACCTATATATACCAATGATATGCTGCTTGCTGAGAAGTATCTTCTAAGTTTGCTTGACGTAAGATCTTGGCATCATCTGTCGGATATCAGGTATTTTAAACGCTCATGAGAACATGCTTGAGATTCCCAGGCTTACCGTTATGGGACGAATGTCCATCATTTGTTCAAACAGTGTCTGGGATGTGAACACGTGTGGCGCTTATGCATTATACCGGGGTGAACTCTAAATTTAAGCGTTCAACTTTTGAACACCCTTTATGTAACCAGTTTTGAACACTGTGTAACATACAGTAAAGTTCTACTCACAAAAAATGAACACAAGGTAAACACTAAGTGCAACATTATCGTTTAGAGTGTAGGTGCGGGGGAGCGGCATGTTTTCATACTTTGCTCAATTCCATGACCTCGATCATGCGTGGTTGAGTATTGGACTGACCTGGTATGTGACCTCCTTCGTGACAGTGTCGAGAAAGGCGGGATCGGTGGGGTAAAGCGCATCCCCGAACACCAGGCCTTTGAAGATCATGATGCCGAGTTCGTCAGCCAAATCAAAGAAGAATTCCGATTCGTATATCTGTAACAACAACGAAACCAAGTAAATGGCAAAATGACCGATGTCTTTTACGTGCCACTATGGTGACACGGGGGTGGGACATGGATACCGTCTCTGAGTCTGCACATGAAGTTGACCCGTGTCTGGCCCGACCTTATGTTGCTGTTTTGTTTTTTGTTTTTAAAGAGCAAGGTTGTAAATAGAACAATGCCTATTTCTTTTGTAATTCGCAAATAAAACACATTTTTCTGTCATATGTGTGCATGCAAACACCTACCCCAACGCCGCAGACTCTCAGCATGTTCATGTTGGCCAGGACGGCTGACTGCAGCAACATGCGGATGTGGTCTTCCGTCACACGCTCCCGAAAGCTGTCAGGCGGAATCCAGTTCGCTCCCTTCATGAAGATGGCTTGTCCGTTGACCCGGAAGTAAAACGTCAAACCTGAAGCAAATAGAGCACCTCAACGAGCCTCTCTCTATGCAAGACAGCGAGCGAATGTATGAAACGATTTGAGGGCTTTGCCAGAATTAAACACGACTGGTTTAATACCGAAAAAAGTCGTTTACACTTGTCAGTAAACAAACATGCACAGCCAATCGGATTGGCAGCTGTGCAGCCAACATCTTTCTCTCGCGAAGGGAGCACCCCCCAAGGTATTCTCGCCTGCTCTCACCAAATCCTAGTCTTCCTTGCGGTGACAGTTCCCAAAAGAAACGCTACTTCCTCGCCCAACTCGCTTCACTCCCCAAATCTCGCCGTTAAGAAACGAGGGACTTCTCACCTCGCTTTGGATCGGCAGACACAGGCTCCTGCACCAACTCCACGGTACGGAATCCGATTCGTTTTGTCTGTGACGTCACCTCTCCGTCACTGGTGGTGAAGTTGAATGTGACGTCATAAAGCATCTGGTCGCCGTAACCTATGGGCCACCAGCGCTTAACCTTGGCGCTCTAAAAACAAACAAAATATTAATTCATTCATTAATAAAAATAATAAATTAAATAAAAATTAAAACTTTTAAAAGTCGCAAGCAGAGGAAAACAAAAAAGTCAATCCATTTCAAGGTTAAACAATATTAAGAATAGTCACAAATCAAAAGCTAGCAAATTACTATCGAGACGCACTGTGACATTCGACGGGGGAAAGTTAGGGGGCGGGGTCACTATTTATTACGACGAGGGGTAAGTTATTATCATGCTAGTCGATCGATGATGGGTCAGTTACTATCAGGGCGTGTTATGACGGCATATCAACCTGCGGCACAGTTATGTCGAAGGCAGCCTCGTTTCTAGCGGTATTCAAAAAGAGGTTGTATGTTTCGGAGATGCCAGTCAAGTCCAGCGTGATCTGTAGCTGACCGCTGACAGACTGGACAACTCCTACGTGGAAATACGCTGTGGTCCGGAGAACCCAACTCTCACCGTCCGATACTATGGAAAGAGAAAAACATTGCTTTGAAAAGCAGTATTAGTAATGATAATGATAATGATAATGATGATAAAAAGGGTCGCTTTGCTACGTCGGGCTTCAATACGGCTTTTTCTAGACGTCAATCACACACAAACACACAAGCACACACACAAACACACACACAAACACGCTCAAAATCACACACACAATTACAACAATCGCTACTAAATTTTATAAAGATCAAGACTACGCCTGTCTCACCAAAACGTAGCAGAAGAAGAATATAAAGGCAGAAAAAGGAAATGAAAGAGACAATGAGGATGAGGATAATGACGCTGACGACGATGGCGATGGCGATGACGATGACGATGATGACGATGATGATGATGATGATGATTATGAAAAAGTCGGTACATACCAGGCACCACTTCGACTGTCGCCATTTCAAGAACAGCAGAGTCAAATGCCACCAGGTAAATCGGCTTCCTGTCACGAATTTCAATACAGGCAAGACAATAGACGATGTGGGTTTGATTAATGTTGAGGCTGACCTAAAACTTCCGATCTTTCACTTTAAATACTACTTCGGCGATTCTGCCGAAGACAACAAATCCGAGCAATATTTTTGCAACCTTAAACTTTAAGCTAAAGACTGTCGGGGTAGTTTTCTGGGGTGTAATATAACTCTCTCTCCGTCTCTGTTTGTCTGTCCAATTGGTTACAGTCTCTTTCTGTCTGTCTCGGTCTACTCTATCTTTCTCTTCGTCTGTATGGCTGTCTGTCTGTCTGTTTGCCTGTCTGTCTGTCTGTCTGTCTATCAGTCTGTCTGTCTGTCTGTCTGTCCAATTGGTTGTCTCTTTCTGTCTGTCTCGGTCTACTCTATCTTTCTCTTCGTCTGTATGTCTGTATGTCTGTCTGTATGCCTGTCTGTCTGTTTGTTTGTCTGCCTGTCTGTCTGTCTGTCTCTCTCTCACTCTCTCTTTCTCTTTCTCTCTCTCTCTCACTCTCTCTCTCTCTCTCTCTCTCGCTCTCTCTCTCTCTCTCTCTCATTCTCTCTCTCTCTCTCTCTCTCCCCCCCCCAGGTCCATTTGACATCCGACAGTCACCCACCATACTTCCATACGTCACCCACCATACTCTCCCACGTCACCCACCATACTCCCACACGTCACCCACCATACTCCCACACGTCACCCACCATACTCCCACACGTCACCCACCATACTCCCACACGTCCCCCACCATACTCCCACACGTCACCCACCATACTCACACACGTCACCCACCAAATGCCCACACGTCATCCACCATACTCCCACACGTCACCCACCATACTCCCACACGTCACCCACCATACTCCCACACGTCACCCACCATACTCCCACACGTCACCCACCATACTCCCACACGTCCCCCACCATACTCCCACACGTCACCCACCATACTCCCACACGTCACCCACCAAATGCCCACACGTCATCCACCATACTCCCACACGTCACCCACCATACTCCCACACGTCACCCACCATACTCCCACACGTCACCCACCATACTCCCACACGTCACCCACCATACTCCTACACGTCACCCACCATACTCCCACACGTCACCCACCATACTCCCACACGTCACCCACCAAACTCCCACACGTCACCCACCATACGCCCTGGGTGGGGAAGGAGGGGGCCCAGTCCCAGGAGAAGGACGTCTGGACTTTACGGATGAAGTTGATGTGAGATTCGCCGTGCGTTTCTGGGAGAGGGAACACTGCGGGAACTTTGTAAGGGTAGCTGTTTGCCTGCTGTGTTGCGTACTCCGTTGCGGATTGGATGTGGATTGCAATCGTGTTTTGCCCGGACTGAAAATGAAGCGGAAATGTTCATGAAAGTGAAATTCTTGTGATAAACACTGGAGTATATGCAGTAACATCAAACT
>NC_090256.1:38633829-38648829 GCF_037325665.1 Littorina saxatilis
CTGCTGGCTCTGTTTCACACACAAGACAGACATGGCAACAACACGTAGACTCAACACTGAAAGACAGAACGAACATGCAAACGTTCAGCATTTAAATGCAACGCTGAGAGACAACGATCAAGCAAAACACACAGCATTTGTTCAACGCTGAGAGACAACGATCAAGCAAAACACACAGCATTTGTTCAACGCTGAGAGACAACGATCAAGCAAAACACACAGCATTTGTTCAACGCTGAAAGACAACGATCAAGCAAAACACACAGCATTTATTCAACGCTGAGAGACAACGATCAAGCAAAACACACAGCATTTGTTCAACGCTGAGAGACAACGATCAAGCAAATCACACAGCATTTGTTCAACGCTGAGAGACAACGATCAAGCAAAACACACAGCATTTGTTCAACGCTGAGAGACAACAAACAAGCAAAACACACAGCATTTGTTCAACGCTGAGAGACAACGATCAAGCAAAACACACAGCATTTGTTCAACGCTGAGAGACAACGATCAAGCAAAACACACAGCATTTGTTCAACGCTGAGAGACAACAAACAAGCAAAACGCACAGCATTTGTTCAACGCTGAGAGACAACGATCAAGCAAAACACACAGCATTTGTTCAACGCTGAGAGACAACGATCAAGCAAAACGCACAGCATTTGTTCAACGCTGAGAGACAACAAACAAGCAAAACGCACAGCATTTGTTCAACGCTGAGAGACAACGATCAAGCAAAACGCACAGCATTTGTTCAACGCTGAGAGACAACCAACAAGCAAAACACACAGCATTTGTTCAACGCTGAGAGACAACGATCAAGCAAAACGCACAGCATTTGTTCAACGCTGAGAGACAACAAACAAGCAAAACACACAGCATTTGTTCAACGCTGAGAGACAACAAACAAGCAAAACACACAGCATTTGTTCAACGCTGAGAGACAACAAACGAGCAAGACACACAGCATTTGTTCAACGCTGAGAGACAACGATCAAGCAAAACGCACAGCATTTGTTCAACGCTGAGAGACAACCAACAAGCAAAACACACAGCATTTGTTCAACGCTGAGAGACAACGATCAAGCAAAACACACAGCATTTGTTCAACGCTGAGAGACAACGAGCAAGCAAAACACACAGCATTTGTTCAACGCTGAGAGACAACGATCAAGCAAAACACACAGCATTTGTTCAACGCTGAGAGACAACGATCAAGCAAAACACACAGCATTTGTTCAACGCTGAGAGACAACGATCAAGCAAAACGCACAGCATTTGTTGAACGCTGAGAGACAACAAACAAGCAAAACACACAGCATTTGTTCAACGCTGAGAGACAACGATCAAGCAAAACACACAGCATTTGTTCAACGCTGAGAGACAACGATCAAGCAAAACACACAGCATTTGTTCAACGCTGAGAGACAACGATCAAGCAAAACACACAGCATTTGTTCAACGCTGAGAGACAACAAACAAGCAAAACACACAGCATTTGTTCAACGCTGAGAGACAACAAACAAGCAAAACACACAGCATTTGTTCAACGCTGAGAGACAACAAACAAGCAAAACACACAGCATTTGTTCAACGCTGAGAGACAAAACGAACTACGAAACAGAGACATAGTACACACTTGTGCAGCGTGTAAGAAAGAGAGAGAAAAAGACGAGGGAAAGAGAGCAAGCACTTATTCAGCGCTGACTGACGAGACTCGCAGAGCCGGCCTCTTTTATAGTCTCTCAAAGACTCGGTACTAATCTTCTGTGATCGCTGTGGGCTGGCTGTAAGGGAGGGGATGGGGGTATCTACAGGAAAGGTGGGGGTGACTAGAAGGAAGGTGGGGTCACTGAGTACCTGCAACTCTGAGCTAGTAGGGCTCTCCCGCTACACTCCCCCCTCCTTAGACCTAATGTGCCCTCACATTAGTCAGAAACAAATGACTAGACATCAGTAAATGCATCCACAAAATCAAAATAATACATGTTTAAAAACAGCAACATCATCAACAATCGAACCAGTTTTTATTAGACAATATTTTGACAATCAGACAATGCTGCATATCCATGGGAAAACAACCCAAACACAACTACAGCAAAAATCCAATCTTGATCAGTCAATTTTCTCCACAGAGAAGAAGTAACACAATGTCAACACTACCATACACAAATGCAACCTTCATCCCCATCAACCCGTTTAGTTGATAATATAGGATTTCTCTTTCAAGTCAATGTGCGCTCTTGTATGCACAAGCTTAATACTCACAAAAAAACTCTCGCTCACGGCTTTACAGTAAAGGCCTCTTACTATATCACCACGTCATGAGTTGGATACGAGTTCATTACCCAAAATATATGTGTCAACTATAATTCCCATTCATCAATTGTAGGGGTTTCTGCGCCTAAATCGTAAATAGGTAGCTTTACGGGCCAATGGCACTGAGGGCTTAACTTTGGACTTTTAACCGACTACTACTCAGACTTTACTGATCTCCAGAAATAATATGTGATGAAAATGGGGAAAAATCGCAACGATACACATGGGTTACGATACACTCGCGAGTTTTATGTGCAAGACATTATTTAGCCCAGTTGAATGCTAGTACTAGTAGCATTGTTCATTAGCTGAATCACTCAAATTCAGCCTACCGAGTAAACGATCATTCAAAAAATTAAAATCATGTTAATTTCACACAAATACAAAAACAGCTCTTTAAAACATCTACAGTTCATGACAAACTCCGCTTAGGTTTAATGGCATAAGGGTCTCCGGAGAGTGACACAATTGAAAAAAAATGTACAAAATCGCATTGAGTATACCATACAATTATTCCTCAACATCTAGCATGACTAACAACCGAAACTTGAACTGCGCTCTTACCATAGACATAGTTGTGACGAAAAGGTAGGGCCGTCAAAAGAGCCTTCGACTGCACCCTTACAACGTTACACTTGGTACCTCGATTTTGAAGCGATGACTGTTCTCTGCTAAAGAGGGCGATGGCGGTGGTGATGACGTCATTCGGCCAAACTCTTCAAGGGCTGAGTTCATCAGTCCAGGGTGACATCCCACTCTCATGGCTGCTCGTCGCTCTGTCACGGGTGGGGCGTCCTCATCACGGCGTGTGGTCGGGACTGCATCCACGTCACTGGATCGAACACTGGGCTGCTTTGGCGGTTGGTAGGATAGCAACCATACTTTTCAGCATGGTGCCTCCTATGTAGACAACAGACCCGGAACCGCTTCTCCCTCCCGTCTTGATGACACGTCTGCTGCTCTTCTCAATAAGGCGTACACATTAAAGTTCCTTCCTTACTTCAAGCCCTCTTTACATGTGGCTTGTTTCACAAACATATATATACAAGAGCCTCGGTTCTCTTACAAACCACGATCGATTACAGCTTCTGTTACACTGTTACCTAATCCGTACTCCTTTTTTTTTTTTTTCCTGCCTCAAACTTCAGTGACCTTTCCCTCTACCCACAAATTATCACACTGCATTAAAAATGTTCTGATAGCTGAGCTGCTGCACCGTAAAACGTCATTCTTAAGAGTTATGTCTCCCATTTCCTCATTGAAACAGAGTCAAGTCAAGAGAATGTTACTAGATCCCCCTGTTGGAGCATAACCGGCCAACTCCTCATGAGACCATCCAGAAAACCCGGCGGTCCGGTCTCTTGTGCAGAACTACTGACCTCGCAAGATACCAAAGGAAACTGTGATCAGACCTCTTGACACCCGGATCTCGGCTCTGTCATTTCTGTCTGAACCACCTCGTTCCTTCCCTTTCTCTACCGCTAGAGATGTACCAAGCGACTGCCTCCCGCACACCAGGATAACATGTAGAGGACTGAACAGTATTTATAAGGGGTTTCCTCGGCCGCCTTATCTGCCCTGACCAGTACACTGTATACCCCCCGCTGAGTAGTTTCGTCTTCACTTACGACCTCAGGGTCAACCAACGGAACTTTCTCGCCTTGCGGCGAGCCAAAGTTTCTTTGCGTAACGCCGGCTAAACCCCTGTCAGCTAAGTTCCGGTCCCTCGCATCACTACAAGTCACTACTCATGTTTCTGACAACAGACTCCACTCTTCTCTCTGACAACTTCTCTACGGGACCCTAGACATAACACACGAAATGTCAAGGTGTCTCGCTCGCAGAATGAACCATCTCTTAATCTTATCCTTCACCACCTCGCAGCAATGAATTCAAAGTAACGGCAGTTTATACAAATACAATAACAACGTCTGCTTGGCTTCTCTATCAAAATCCTAACTCACTTATCACTTATACCAAACACTTGGAACTTCAAACCTCCTTTCAGTTTTACTGTCTTGGCCTTCCAACGAGCCGTCAACTTTGTACAACACTGGACTGAACAAGAAAACCTCTCACAAACGCCTCAGAACTAGGCAGCAAAACGACAGTGTCACACATCTGTACCCTTGTGTCAGTCACTTCTCTCTTCAACACCTATCACCAAAGAGCTCTCTGCCAAAATCCAACAAAGACCGTCGACTCGGAATATTCTATGAACGATCTACCATTACTATACCTCCCGGTCCACTATACTTCCAACCACATCACTGTGTGGAAAGCTAACAGCATTTATACCAACTTTCTAAAACTCTGACCATAAAGCATCCAGTCTTTATTTATACACACCAACACACCAACACAGTTCCCCTTTAACTGAGTGGACGGAAAGTGAAACTGCACCTGTTGCTTGGACAATAACACTCTGTGCACTTTATCTCCCTGTGTTTGCTTGCGCGGCTCGGACAATACCCCTCGGTCCTTTATCTCCCTGTGTTCGCGCTCCGGCTGAGTCTGGAAGCGATGCCGTAGACCCAGCCCCGGCTAGTTTCCCTGACCCCCTGACCTGTCTACGTTAGTGCCTTGCCCATAGTCTCTGGGTCCCTGTTTCGGGCAGTCTCTAGCGTAGTGGCCCCTGAAACCACATTTATAACAAGTGACTGAATCCATGTTTCTAACTCTGTGTCCCTCTCTACCAGCTTTCGACAGTTTTTCCAGGGTCACAGCTACCTGTTCACTTAGAGTTGTCAAAACTTTCAATATCTCACCATCCCGCGTTCTTTGCTCAGCGATGTTTCTACGGTGTTCTTCATCTTTGTTTTCCAGTTTCCTCGAACACAGACAACTGCATCTGCTGAACGAGCTTTCTTCTTCGCTGCTGCTAAAAGAGTTAGACGTACGTCTCAAACCTCTTATTTTCACCAATTTTGGAATACGAACGTTCCGCAACAACCAACTTGGCACCAACAGCCAAAGACAGCCTAAAACAGCACACATCTTGCCAAGTCACAAGAACTAACATAAAAACACGACTGTACTGCGTGATGAAAACGCTTCTGCAAAACTCTAACAATCGCCAAACACCTCTTTTGTAACCTAGACACTAACAAAATCCTACTGTCACGGGATGATTTTGAAACAGAAACACAAAAAATCCTGGTTCACGGCAACAATTTGTAACCGGAGCCCTAGAGAGGGTCCGTATCCTCATTAATTGTTCTCAGGGGGAGGCTGAAGATTGCCGAGGAGAGCAACCTTTACTCTGGCCCTATTGTAATGTAGCTGCACAATCAGTCTAGTCTATGCCTCGCGTTGTGTTCAATACATGTGCCTACAATACTAGCCGACCTCGGTATTCAGAGGAAACCCTGTGTGTTTCTTAGTAATCTAGACTGTGCGTTACATAAATGTTGTGATGTGTGTTTTGGATGTTAGAGTTTGCCACGTACAGTACAGTTTTAACAACACATGTTTACAGGACAACAGTCAAGGAGAGGCAGAAGTTACAATACATGACACGAAAGCAAGCTCACACACTTACGTTCGTTCACCGACACACGCATGTTCACGCTCACCTCTCGTACGTACAGTGATGTTCACCATAACTCATAGGAAACAGTTACAAGGTTTTATTTTACACTATATTACATGAAAAGCAAGTAACAAACCCATCAAACAAAGCACCAAACAATCCTTCAATCAGTCTTACCTAGCGTTTACCCTAACTCCGATTAATAACTAACACCTACGGCTCCTTTCTTATGTATGCCTATCTCGTTCCTGCTGGCTCTGTTTCACACACAAGACAGACACGGCAACAACACGTAGACTCAACACTGAAAGACAGAACGAACATGCAAACGTTCAGCATTTAAATGCAACGCTGAAAGACAACGATCAAGCAGAACACACAGCATTTGTTCAACGCTGAGAGACAACAAACAAGCAAAACACACAGCATTTGTTCAACGCTGAGAGACAACGATCAAGCAAAACACACAGCATTTGTTCAACGCTGAGAGACTGACAACAAACAAGCAAAACACACAGCATTTGTTCAACGCTGAGAGACAACAAACAAGCAAAACACACAGCATTTGTTCAACGCTGAGAGACAACGATCAAGCAAAACACACAGCATTTGTTCAACGCTGAGAGACAACGATCAAGCAAAACACACAGCATTTGTTCAACGCTGAGAGACAACAAACAAGCAAAACGCACAGCATTTGTTCAACGCTGAGAAACAACGATCAAGCAAAACACACAGCATTTGTTCAACGCTGAGAGACAACGATCAAGCAAAACGCACAGCATTTGTTCAACGCTGAGAGACAACAAACAAGCAAAACACACAGCATTTGTTCAACGCTGAGAGACAACGATCAAGCAAAACGCACAGCATTTGTTCAACGCTGAGAGACAACAAACAAGCAAAACACACAGCATTTGTTCAACGCTGAGAGACAACAAACAAGCAAAACACACAGCATTTGTTCAACGCTGAGAGACAACAAACAAGCAAGACACACAGCATTTGTTCAACGCTGAGAGACAACGATCAAGCAAAACGCACAGCATTTGTTCAACGCTGAGAGACAACGATCAAGCAAAACACACAGCATTTGTTCAACGCTGAGAGACAACAAACAAGCAAAACACACAGCATTTGTTCAACGCTGAGAGACAACAAACAAGCAAAACACACAGCATTTGTTCAACGCTGAGAGACAACAAACAAGCAAAACACACAGCATTTGTTCAACGCTGAGAGACAAAACGAACTACGAAACAGAGACATAGTACACACTTGTGCAGCGTGTAAGAAAGAGAGAGAAAAAGACGAGGAAAAGAGAGCAAGCACTTATTCAGCGCTGACTGACGAGACTCGCAGAGCCGGCCTCTTTTATAGTCTCTCAAAGACTCGGTACTAATCTTCTGTGATCGCTGTGGGCTGGCTGTAAGGGAGGGGATGGGGGTATCTACAGGAAAGGCGGGGGTGACTAGAAGGAAGGTGGGGTCACTGAGTACCTGCAACTCTGAGCTAGTAGGGCTCTCCCGCTACACTAGAAACACGAAAATACCCAGCATGCTTCCCCCCGAAATATTATAGATTATTCCCCCCTCTGCTTCTTTACCTCTGTAAACTTGTAGAGCTAGTTATTTTTCGATAAACACCCAGCAACCAAACAAATAACGACCCAGCAACAGCCTGAATCCTCGATAGCGCAATGGGTTGAGAAGCTGTTCTGCCTCGGTACTACTTTTGCGACTGAAAAGTTCCGAACGCTCTAATGTACGAAGTATACATCTCTGGAGCAAACAATACAAACATACCGCATTTAAATTAACAACTACAGGCTTGAACACATGAATCTCCATATAAAATCCATGAGTTTTCTGAATCTAGGTCTGCTGTGCACAAACGTTCATCACAAGCAAATTCCCAAGGCAAGTAACTCTCATACTTTGTCTAGCGACAAGAGTAGTTCCCCTTTCAAATTTCTTTTCACTCAGTTTCTTCGACAACAGACTGCAATCCGACGGTCAGTTTTCAACAATCCTTCATTTAATAAACAGATCACACGCAACCAAATGCACACATCTCATCAATTTAAACAACATAAAGCGGTTTCATACACTATTTTCCCCAGAAAACTGAACTTCATACAGTTTTTAACGTTGGAACACGGGTGCAAAAGTTCGTCTGCTAGTCCCATTTGACGAAAGAACATTATCCTAAGCGATACCAAAACATATACAGAACACACAATATCTGCCTTTGCCGCCACAGCAGAATAACAGCATATCTGTGTACTTGATTTTAGTCCAAAATAGGAAAACTGACAAGAAGTGTTAACAGAATGGAATGATTTGCACGGAACTTCATCAAGATTTTCAAATAGATGTACAAAACCAAACCATTCCTCTCGTGACATCTCGCACGAACGACCACATCTTTCTTTATTCTTTCTTTCTTTATTTGGTGTTTAACGTCGTTTTCAACCGTTCAAGGTTAACCACACCTGATTGTGTTCACATTGCACACAACCGTTCTTTATTCGCAGACACAGGAAGTAACACATCTAAGACAGCAGATTCCTCTTAAACTAATATGACACTTAATACAAATGCAAAACATCTAAACACGTCGTGAATACAGCGTCAGTCACTCCAGAATCATGCATGCTACATTATTCATAAAATACAATTAAAACATGCTGAGAAATGCACTTTCACAGGTGTGAAAAGCCAATATCTGAAGTTTTCAGATATTTGTATTTAAAGAAAGTCGATAAATAGCTGTAGAGCGTACGTTTACTTTTTGTTTATACGCTTGATGTTTGAGTAATCCGAAATGGAATTACAATAAATCCTATAGCATTACTTGAAATTTTCAGAATAATAAAGAAGGAAAGTAATCTCCTTCGCCGGTTTTCATTTGCATAGACAAAAAATCGACATTTTCAACAAGCTTGTAACTGGAGAGTACTGGCACACATAACGGCTTATACGTAAGACCTTTACCTGCATCAAATTCTAGAAGGAACATCTAAAGCATCTGAACGTCGATCTGGGCATCACGTAAAATGTGCATTACTTTTAGCACTGAGAGACACAAACAGAGCGACCAAACATTTAAGCAAAATCGCAATGAAAAAGTGTACATGCTTCTTATAGAGATCATACCATATTGACCAGGAGAGGTATTCAATAGTAGTGACAAATTTGAAGCTAAGTATACAGCCGTCACGTGACTTTTGCGGGCAGTATGGGGTTTCACGAACAGCAATTAGGGCGACGTACAGCTCAAACAGCTTCACCATGAGGCCAAGTGCCGCTAAAAAGGTGCCCTGAATACCTCCCCAGTTCTTCTTACCGCACATTAACAGGCCAGACTATCTTGATCATTCCAGGACACTTAAATTACAAAATAGGCAAACATCCAGACACTACTGAATACCTACTGATAGCATTCAAACGCAGGTCTGTAAAAGAGTCTTTTCTTTCTTTATTTGGTGTTTAACGTCGTTTTCAACCACGAAGGTTATATCGCGACGGGGGAAGGGGGGAGATGGGATAGAGCCACTTGTCAATTGTTTCTTGTTCACAAAAGCACTAATCAAAAATTTGCTCCAGGGGCTTGCAACGTAGTACAATATATGACCTTACTGGGAGAATGCAAGTTTCCAGTACAAAGGACTTAACATTTCTTACATACTGCTTGACTAAAATCTTTACAAAAATTGACTATATTCTATACAAGAAACACTTAACAAGGGTAAAAGGAGAAACAGAATCCGTTAGTCGCCTCTTACGACATGCTGGGGAGCATCGGGTAAATTCTTTCTCGTCCCAACCAATATGGGACTCCCCCTAACCCGCGGGGGGACTGTAAAAGGGTACCATGTCTGAAATCAAAAGGACCTGAAGGGGAGTGGGTTCACTTGCAGCTGAAGATTGGCGATGGATTTACTTTTACACTTCTTCACAATGTATTGCCATGATGCTGCCAGGGGAAAACTGTGATTTCATATCAGGACATATATATCAGGACAAATAAATTACACACCTCAGCAGGCCTACATTGCTAGACAAAATCTACATAGCCAAAGCAAACACTCTCCTCGTGGTTCTTGTCTGTTTTAAAAACTCCGGTATTATCACAGCTCTCATCTTCCGTGATCATTCCCCTTGAATATATTGACAATAGTAACAGCCACGCAACAATCGAATACGCTTGCAAACAAAACACTAATCTCATTCTTTACAACGCGATCAGATTTAGCAGCAGTCACTGGGGTATACCTACAAGAGATATCCTAAGTAAGCAGAAGACTTGAACAAAATGTCTCCATAGTTTCTTCTCCTTGGACGCCGATCCATAAACTGGATGGATACACGGCATTTGAACAGCTAGGCCATATCGCAGAAAGTCCTATTTAGAATCTAAGCTGATCTCGCGAGATATCCGCAAGACATGCTCTTTGTTATGCTTCGAGTGTCTTCAGAACTTATAACATCGATTCTTCGCAGCTCTCACAAAATATCCACATCACATGCTTTTCTTTGCTTCGATGTTTGAAAGGGCTTGGAAAATCGACAGGGTCTATTTTTTTATTTTTTTATTATTATTCGTTCATGGGCTGAAACTCTCACGGTTTTTATGTGTGTGACCGTTTTTACCCCGCCATTTAGACAGCCGTACGCCGCTTTCCGGGGAAGCATGCATGGTGTTTTCGTGTTTCTATAACCCACCGAACTCTGATATGGATTACAGGATTTGTTCGTGCGCAATTGGTCTTGTGCTTGCTTGTAAACGCGAAGGGGGATAAGGCACTAAGCAGGTTTGCACATCAGTTGGCCAGGGAGATAGGACAAATATCCACCCAGAACCCACCAGGCGCGGCCAGGGATTCAAACCCACGACCATTCCGCTTGGGAGGCCGGCGTCTTATTCACTAGGCCACTGCGCCCGTCGACAGGGTCTATTACCTGCTATTCCGACTTGGTCGTGTGACAGACGTTTTCTTCCACACGAGATTACGTTGATTGTCTAACGAAGCCGTCAGGCTGAGTTAGACATCAGCTAATCGAGTGTGGAAGAAAACTCTGTCACACGACCAAGTCGGAATAGCATGCTTCAACAGAGGAGAGAACAAACACGTTTTGTGTACTCAAGCTTGACAAACCTAAACACAGGAGCAGCCATTGTGGAGAGATCTACTTTTTGACGGAAGTGACCGAACAACTGTGAATGACGTCTCGGTATTAGTGAATGACGTCACAGTCGTCGTCACAGTCTGTATCTTTTGAAGCATCGCATTCTTCATGACGTCTTTCTGTGTCTGCATCCGCGAAATGTTTGTTCATTCCGGAATCTTTGTCATCTATGTTCATAACTCTGTCCTTATAGTGTCAGACTAACAGGCCTCCTGAGCGAGCCACTTTCCAAGGGTAGCTATATTCGCGTACGGAAACATTACTGTCGTCTGTGATGCCGTTTTCAGTATTCTGAGCGTTGAAGAATTTGTAAAGAGAAGAAACGATAACAGCAGGAGAAATAAAAGTCGTGTGTGCCTTTTGGGGCTTTTGGAGGGACGAGTTCGAGTTTGAATCCGTTCTTGCACATGCTCCAAAGCGTGTAACATACAATCTTGCACACGTTTGCTTTAGTAGTGGCAAAGAAGGAAAGCGTGTGACATACATATATATCTACCGCTGATCGTGGTCTATTCTGTTTGGATTATTTTGAGTTGTTTTTATTAGTAATTAAAATACCAGAAATGATCACCCGGCATATTTGACATTTCTGATCAACGCGATCCTTGTCAATAACATTTTAAATAAACAAAACTGAAATTGCAAAAAGAATTGTCATATTTAACACCAATCATGCAAAAAAAACACCAGGTTGGATATAATTTATGCTCAGCAACCATAATTTCAGTACAGGGGGGTTGGGGTGAGGGGGGGAGTGAGAGTTTCTCCTTTTGTTTTTGTCTTTGATCACAGTCAAAAAAGAGTCTCGAGTCACATTCACGGGGTCATCTTCACCAAAACTGATCTCGATCGCCCTCCATGGGTATGTTTTATTATCTCTCTGTGTGTGGGATGTGAGGATAGAGTGTGTGTGTGTGTGTGTGTGTGTGTGTGTGTGTGTGTGTGTGTGTGTGTGTGCGTGCGTGCGTGCGTGCGTGCGTGCGTGTGTGTGTGTGCGTGTGTGTGTGTGTGTGTGAGAGAGCGTGTGTGTGTCTGTGTGTGAGAGCGTGTGTGTGTCCGTCTGTCTCTCTGTCTGTCTGTCTGTAAATCTGTCAGTCAGTCTGTCTGTCTGTCTGTCTGCCTGTCAGTCTGTCTGCCTGTCTCTTTGTTGTTTAGTTGTTTTGTTGTGTCTGTGTGTGCCTCCCTGTAGGTCTCTGTCTGCAGCAGTGTCCGCCAGTGTGTGCTTGCGTAGTAGCGTACTTGTGTGTCAGTATGCTTGCCTCCTCCTACACCATGACACGATACAAACGTTAGCAATCGTTAGGTCTTGTACGAGGGGACGGAAGATTGTTCGTGGCATCGTTCACAGAAGAACAAACTACGACAAAGAAGAAGAATCAAATAACTTCATCAAAGAAGCGCCCATGCAAGGAGTAAGGCACGAGGGTGGGCAGAGAGGCGGTGCTTAGGACACTCAGGTTCCTCGCGTCCAGGACCGCCATGTAACTCTCCTTGGACGGCCCGTCAATCATCGGCACAAGCACCACCCCATCGTCTTCGGCCACGCCCCCAGGGCGGGGCACGAACAGAGGCTCCACGGGGTAGTGGTGAGGCACGATCCACGCCGCGTCCCGTCCCTGTCCGCACACGTCCCGCTTCACGATGGCCACTCTGCTGAGCGTGACGTTGTCAGTCTTCAGCACCAGGCCGTACACGAAGCAGTAGCTGCGAGAGCGATGACCTTCGTTCATCGTGGGCATGTCCAAGAACTCCACGAACGCTGGAGTGGGCGGAGCTAGGTCCACGCGCTGCACTGTCCCCGCCCCCAGGTCGATCTCGTAGCGTTGCAGCTGAGCGTGGGCCGGGAAAGAGTCCCGGGCGGCGGGGTCTCTTAGGACTGAAAGACTCAGACTGCCCACGAAGTTGGGGTTGGGGTAGGCGGAGATGTCCATGACGATGCGGTTGCCGTCCACGTCCAGGTTGTAGGCGTTGACGTGGTGCATGGTGAAAACGTTCTGCATGCTGAGCTCCGTCACCTTCCCCGTCTTCAGCTCCACGGCGTAGAGAGCGGAGGGCGCGTCGTGCTGCCAATCCAGGCAGTTGAAGGGCGTGGCCTCGTACACCATGCACATCACGTTGACGTAGAAGGGGTGGGCCAGCAGGAGAGCGTGGGTCTCGGTCACGGAGAAGGAGTGCATGTACGGGACGCTGTCCACGGGCCACGAGGCCACCACCTCGCGCTCCTGCGTGGACTTGATCCTGACCAGCTGCATGCGGTTCTTGACCAGCGGGAAGAGCGACACGCTGGACAGGAAGGTCAGGTGGTGCTTGGTGCCGGCCTCGGGCAAAGGGTGGGCAGAGGACAACAGCTCCAGGAACCCGGCGTTCTTCATGCCGCCCTCACCGCCGTGCAGAGTCCCCGTCACGCTGGCTCCCGTGCTGAGGTCGTGCGGGGAGAACTGGTAGGCCTTCCAGTAGTCGCTGAGCGCCACGTAGTCATGGCCACCATCAGTGCCCGGGAAGCGGTACACGTTGACGTTCATGTTGTCAATCCCGTGCATCAAGGCGCGGAAGCGTTCCACGAAGTTGAAGGGGGGTTGCGGGCCCTGAAACAGCAGGTAGGGGGCGATGGTGTCGCCCGCCATGGAGTCGTTGAAGAACGAGCTGCCCAGGAAGCGCGTACTGAAGGAGGCCGAGCCGTTGCCGTGGAAACGCCAGCTGGACAGCTTGGCGAAGCCGTCGAAGGCGTGGAGGAAGGAGCGGTCGCCGTTCTCGAAGAGACCCAGCCCGTTCCGCACCTGTGGGGACAAAAACATTCACTTTAAAACTGTGGGATTTTCTCGGATATTTTAGGAGCAAAAGACCCCAAATTTTACACAATTGTAGGTATTGATACTTGGCTTGTTTTCGTCCAATTTCAGAGTCACAGCATGAAAATGTCTGTTGGAGGATCAGTCAAAACAAAAAAGAAAGGTAAAAAAAAATTAGAACGTTGAAGAGAACCTCGACTTAACGGATTTTAGAGTACACAAACAGGCAAGACACACGACGGAAAAATAAAAAATGTTGCTGTGAATTATCTTACAATCTCGCCAAAATGGTCATAAGTTCACTGGTAAGTTTTTGTAACTTTAAACGTAAATTCCTTCCCGTGTGAACAACCAACAGTACCATCTCAGCTCTTTTCAGTCTTACACTTTGAATCAGGAATGATAGCATTGTTCATTGT
This sequence comes from Littorina saxatilis, assembly GCF_037325665.1. Classification (NCBI taxonomy): domain Eukaryota; kingdom Metazoa; phylum Mollusca; class Gastropoda; order Littorinimorpha; family Littorinidae; genus Littorina; species Littorina saxatilis. Next base: position 38,648,084 of record NC_090256.1, read on the forward strand.
TCATTTTTCATTGTTCCAACTAAATAGATACTTAATGTCAACAGCCAGGTTGCGTCTAAATGAGAATTTTTCCGGAATTAATTTTACATGTACGTAAAACTGATTTCAAAAGCGAAATCAATTCAACACAAATGCTCCACTCTGCACAGAAAATAGCCAGGCCCTTGAATTTGGGTATATAAATTCAAAGGATGCTCATATCTCACGTGAACGCCTGTACAGATCTTTTGTGGGCTGACATTATGGGTTACAGGGAAAGAAAGATACCTTCAAGAAAGAACACGAGCAAGCAAGCAAGCAAGAAAGCGAGCAGGCAATTCCCCCTTCAGCGTGTATTGTTAATCTGCCTTCTTGCATTCTATGTGTTTCTAAGTATTCATACTTCAAACTTCAAACTTCATACTTCATTGGCAACAATATCCTACTATTGAGACACTGTAAAAGGACTGTAGGATAAAGAGAAGAGGAGAAGAAGAAGGGAAGAAAGTAGTGAAAGAACAAAAGAAATAATAGCAAAGCTGGAAAAGTTCTTCGAAAGACGGTTTCATTTTTGCCTAGTAGAATAATTTGGTAGTGGGATGGGGTGGGGGGGGGGTATATGTATAGTCTTCTACCTATTTCAGTGCCAGGTGTGTCTGGTGGTAATTCACAATGAGAAATGAGAAAGCCAATACTTCCCTGCCTTAAACTCAGAGTACTAGTGCATCAATTGATTAGTATATAGCGCAAAGCAGAAGACGAACGAT
>NC_090256.1:38651329-38673829 GCF_037325665.1 Littorina saxatilis
TACATACACACACACACACACACACACACGCATATATATATATATATATATATATATATATATATATATACACACACAAAATAAATAAACAAACAAACAAACAAACAAACAAACAAAGGCAGTAATAACATTATATTGAATGTGCATTGTTACAGAATATGGGGGCAATACCTGGCACAAAAAGCTGATTCGCCATCCGAATTTAATGAATTCTTCAGGGACATAACACTCCAATTGCAAACGGGGAGATCGGCAATTTTTGGACAAAATGACAAGGATAAAATTAATCTTTGCTGTACCCAGTTTCGGTTTCCAATCCAAAGTACATGATAGCAAAGTTCTTTAAATCGCACACGAACGAGAAGACAAACGTTTCGTGAACCCTTAGGGGTTTTTTCTCCAGATTTTGGAACGTTAGTTGTCTATCTGTTTCCGATTTGAATATCGTTCATCAGCTTTCGTAACTAAGGATGCGATGCTAGGCTCAGTGTGACAAGATGCGGGTCACAAAAACCGTGTAGCACGTCCACGGGATGTAGCATATATATGGACGCTTGAGAATATGCTCTAGTCCTGTATCACCAACTCATGTCCCTAATAGAAACAGTTTCTGTGAGGACGTAAACTCCCCCTTTAGTTTCGCTGCTCTAGTCCAAAACAGCGAAGAACTGGTCTGAATAAGTTGAAGCGTTTCGCAAACCTCTGACTGAATACCTGGATCATTTGATACTAGAGAGAAAAGTGGAAGTACAGTGGAACCCCGCTGTTAAGACCTCCAACAATCAGAGACAATCAGGTCTCAACAGTCATGCAAATCAGAGATACAGTAGCAAGCTATTCGGATCTCTGTGCAAATCATGACCTGCGAGGCAACAAGGTGTTGGGTACAGGCCTGAAAGTGGCGAGTACAAACATGTAATTAGCGAGTAGACATTTTCACCTACTCGCCAAATGCGAGTATAGTTGCTGAAACAACTGTTGGTTTGGCTAGTAAAGTTTGCTCTCTGGCTAGTCAATTTTCAGAATCACTAGCCAAAGGCGAGTACACCATTTATTGGACTTTCAGGGCTGGGGTACAAAAACCGGTGTAGCGCGTCAACGTTGTGTTCAGCCTACATGGACGGTGAATATGATGTGCGGGTCACCAGTGCCACGTACCAGTAGTCCATATAGCCACACACACACACAAAAGAAGAAGAAGAAGAAGTAGAATCCCCTGCATGGACCTAACAAAGAGACGTGTCGGGCAAGGCAAGGTCACTGCCCTTCTTTTCAAAAGCTTCTGTCTGTCTCTGCCTCCGCCTCTCTTTGTTGCCTAGCTGTGTTCTCGTTTTTCAATCTCGTAGCTCAACTATATGTATGCGTGGTCAGTGGGACCATACAGCTGTGGTATTGCTGAAATACAGCGCTTTTTGTCATTGACGCAAAATCTCCCGTTTTTGACCGCTCATACGATCGACACCTGAATCGGTAGGAATAGCATAACACACAAAATACGCAAGGTAGCTTAACAAAACAAAATGTTCTGGGTAGATGATTGATTGGACTCCCCCCTCGTATGTAAAAGTTGACAAGTTTTGTCTTTTATGATTTTTGTCGATTTTTCATTCTTTCTTTCTTTATTTGGTGTTTAACGTCGTTTTCAACCGTTCAAGGTTATATCGCGACGGGGAAAGGGGGGAGATGGGATAGAGCCACTTGTTAATTGTTTCTTGTTCACAAAAGCACTAATAAAAAAAATTGCTCCAGAGGCTTGCAACGTAGTACAATATATGACCTTACTGGGAGAATGCAAGTTTCCAGTACAAAGGACTTAACATTTCTTACATACTGCTTGACTAAAATCTTTACAAACATTGACTATATTCTATACAAGAAACATTTAACAAGGGTAAAAGGAGAAACAGAATCCGTTAGTCGCCTTTTACGACATGCTGGGGAGCATCGGGTAAATTCTTCCCCCTAACCCGCGGGGGGAGATTTTTCATTGGTCCCTTCCGTATTTGTCACGTCGATTTTGGGGGTACCCTTCTTTGAGCGGCGGTCATGTGATCCCTGTTAATGAAATCTTTTATCCAAAAGGTGTGCCAGATGTACAAGTGGATGACCTTAAATGGCAGATCAAGTTTGCAGACACCAAAGAAAGAACCAAAAGAACAGTCATTGTGTCTGTTTTCTGTGACCATTTTATTTTTTTCTGTCATCATTCTTTTGATCAAAGATTGGCTGGTTCTTGGTTTTTAAAGTCCCTTCAATCAGAAGTCTATTATACTAGAAGTATTGCACTACTATTACCAGAAGTCGACACGCGATGATACATATGATCTTTGACCTTTTCTTGGGGATATCCCGTACTAAAAATAGAATACGGGATTGTGGGAAAGCTGTTCATAGGGCACTCACGCACTATATTCGATTTTCAATACACGACTCAAAACCTTTGATATAAATCAAAAAGAAAAAATACAAGTATATAGAGAAGAAGAAACAGTTGAAAAATTTAGAAAAAATGTTTTACAAAAGACTTGCCAATAATGGGACTCGAACTCGAGGCCGCCGGATCTGCAAGCAAACGTACTACCACGCCGCCACCGCGGCTCTCGACCTAAACGTGTGTACACTGTCTTATACTTGAACTGCAACCATACCTTCCACGTGCCCGAGTTATCGAACGAACATTTGTAGGCTAGTCGGTTGCCCCGTTCGTATTTGTGATTTGTACGTTTTCTTATTCTCATCATTACATGTAGTCGCAGTATTACCTATAGGGCATTACATTTTCACCAAAGCCAAGGTTACTAAACAAATATATATATATAACTAGAGGAATACCCGGCTTCGCCGGGGTGAATCGCGAGACAGAGACAGACAGCGTGGCAGTTCACCACAATCACCTTTGAAGGCGAAGTCCTCTCAAACGGGATTGAGAATTTTAGAGCTTATTTCTAAGCCCTATATTATCTGTTATGGCTTCTCAAATGCCAGAACATACAGACAGACAAAAGCCGCCAGACCCCATCACAAACAGAACTCTACAATCCACAGGTGTTGCCTCCACACACACACACACACACACACACACACACACACACACACACACACACACACACACACACACACACACACACACAGAAGCCGTATATATCTATCTATATATATAAATACTAGAGGAATACCCGGCTTCGCCGGGGTGAATCGCGAGACAGAGACAGACAGCGTGGCGGTTCACCACAATCACCTTTGAAGGCGAAGTCCTGTCAAACGGGATTGAGAATTTTAGAGCTTATTTCTTAGCCCTATATTATCTGCTGTGGCTTCTCAAATGCCAGAACATACAGACAGACAAAAGCCGCTAGACCACATCACAAACAGAACTCTACAATACACAGGTTTTTGCCCACACACACACACACACAAACACACACACACACAGAGAAGCCGTATATATATATATGCATATCTGTATCTATAAATATATAGAGATAGGTGAGAGTGTATTTTTCGCGTGGCTATAAATTGATTCGACCTTTTCACTTTGACAGTAAGAACAACTTACGGGTGCAAGGGAAGCGTTGTGGACAGCGCAGTGGACAGCGCAGTGACATTCTAAAAATAGTAATAGTAACTTACAAACGGGAAAGCCACACGAAGGAAGGGAGATAAACGCCAAACACTGGAGAAGATAAGGAAGAGTTACTTATAATGGTGAAATGAACACAAAAACCAAAATCAGTTCAGCGCTGCGCGCTGAGAGCACGTGTTGAAATATCTCATCGATGATATTGTGTCCGGGGTGTAGCTGAATACGGTGTCCAAATTTGAAAAAGATCCAGCGAGAACTTTGGCGTTGTGATGTGGTGTAGCGGCTTTGGTGTGTCGGTATGGGGGCCCGGATAGCTGAGGTGGAACCAAAATCGGTTGAGCGCTGCGCGCTGGGAGCACGTGTTGAAATATCTCATCGATGAGGTTGTGTCCGGGGTCTCTCTGAATAAGCCCACCAAATTTGAAGCAGATCCATCGAGAACTTTGGCCGTGCATGGCGAATACACAGATACACAGATACACAGACACACACACAGACACACACACAGACACAAGTCGTATATATATATAGATATAGAGATAGATGACAGTGGATTTTTCGATAAATAGATTCGACCTTTGCACTTTTACAGTGAGGACAACTTACGGGTACATGCAAGGAAAGCCCACAACTTCTAAGGCGAACAACTCTGCAGAGTCTGCTGTGAAGGGCGACGGTAGTCTCCCTGTCACACTCGACCCCCTTTGAATGAACAGTTTGTCCCCAAAGTTCCGAACCATGAACCCGCCAAGCTTAGGTCCCTCCCAGGTGGAATGGGAACAGCACGAAAATGATTCAGTGGCCTGAACATTTTATGTCGAGTCCCATCGCTGTCGACGACGCCAAATGTAACCGAGTGCCGAAACACCACAATCACCTTTGAAGGCGAAGTCCACTCAAACGGGATTGAGAATAACTGTTATGGCTTCTCGAAGGAAGGCCTGAACATACAGACACACCAAAGCCGCCAGACCACATCACAAACAGAACTCTACAATCCACAGGTGTTGCCCACACACACACACACAAACACACACACACACACAGGGAAGCCGTATATATATATGTATATCTATATCTATAAATATATAGAGATAGATGACAGTGTATTTTTCGCGTGGCTATAAATTGATTCGACCTTTTCACTTTTACAGTAAGGACAACTTACGGGTGCAAGGAAAGCGTTCTGGACAGTGCAGTGACCTTCTAAAAATAGTAACGTAGTAACGGGAATATGGATTGACGCCACACGAAGGAAGGGAGATAAACGCGCAAAACAAAACACTGGAGAAGATAAGGAAGAGTTACTGGGAATGGATATAGTGGATCTACAGAAAAACCAAAATCGGTTCAGCGCTGCGTGCTGAGAGCACGTGTTGAAATATCTCATCGATGAGGTTGTGTCCGGGGTGTAGCTGAATACGGTCTCCAAATTTGAAAAAGATCGACCGAGAACTTTGGCCGTGCATCGCGAACAGACACACAGACACAAGTCGTATATATATATAGATGGGAAATTCTGGGGAAATTGTGTTAGCGTATCACCAACTCATGTCCCTAAAAGGAAAATTTCCTGTGAGGACGTTAAGGACCCCCATTTCTTCTTTCTGGGGAAATTGTCCCGCTGGAAGTACTTAATAATTATGCAATTTTTGGATTATTTCGATTCATTACATCATCCAAAACGTTTGGAATGAAGCAAATGAATAAAATACAAGAATTACGAGTTCAGACAAAAGTAAAAATAAAATTGCCATCGAAGCGGATCGAACCCGGGACCTCAAAAGTAAAGACTAGCGCATGATCGGACCACAAATGGACTTCTACGATGCAAGCACCTATATACACGTTAGATCACTTCTTTTGTACAAGGAGCGCACTATAGAATACTGCTTATATAAGACTGGGAGCAGTCACAATCAGCCACAATGGTGCTGAGGTTGTAATTCAGGAACAGAAAACAACAACAAATATACGGGAAAAGAATCGAGCGTCTTTCTTGATGACTTCAACAGAAGATTAGGGCCAGATGTAAAATTAAAGTTTAGTTTTGATTTTCTAGACCTCTTCTTCTTCTACTTCTTCTTCTACTTCTTCTACTACTTCTCCTGTGAGTGGCAATTTCTATCTTAAAGAAATACTTGCAACGTTATGCAATGATAATTTACAACTCATGTTTGAGATGAAACGTAGCGTAGAAAAATAAGTCACGTGGAGAAAATAGCAAGCCGCTGTTGATGTTTACGTTTGAGAAAGTTGTGTTTTAAAGTAAGAGGAATTTGAAAATTCTGTAACCACTTTGAATGTATTGCCTCGAAGCTCATTCATCTGTAATTCAATCTGGTCCTCTGCCATTTTCCATTGCACCAAAGTGACCACAAGCATTCGCGAAAATTCGAATAGCTAACGAGAGTTCTACGTCCACTGCCCATAAATGTGGACGCAACATGCACTGGGTGGCCGAGTGGTAACGCACTTGCGCTCGGAATCGAGAGGTTGCGTGTTCGACCCTGGGTCAGGCCGCTATTTTCTCCCCCCTTTCCTAACCTAGATGGTGGGTTCAAGTGCTAGTCTTTCGGATGAGACAAAAAAACCGAGGTCCCTTCGTGTACACTATATTGGGGTGTGCACGTTAAAGATCCCACGATTGACAAAAGGGTCTTTCCTGGCAAAATTGTATAGGCATAGATAAAAATGTCCATCAAATACCCGTGTGACTTGGAATAAAGGCCGCGAAAGGTGAATGCTCGCCTAACAGGCTTGAGGTTTGCTGGTCGATGTGAATGCGTTATATATTGTGTGTAAAAAATGTTTGTTTGTCTGTCTGTCTGTAAAAAAATTCCATTTCACACGGCAGAAATTAATATGTAAAGCGCGGAGAGCACAGTTAATTGTGGTTCGCGCTATATAAGCTCACCATAAGAATAATAATTATCAACATCATATGAAAACGAGTGTCTACCGGACGAATTTTTTTTTTTTAAATACTCTAGAAAAGAAACACGAAAAAAAATTCCTCTTCTGCAATGTACCGAGTTCAATATCGGGTGCCTATGCCTCTGACTTTTTTTGGATTACTAGTTGATTTTTTCCCCCTAATGCAAGAATGTCTCTGTAGCGCAACGTTTAGCGTACTCCGTTTTGAGTCGGCAGGTCGTGGGTTCGAACCCTGTCAGCGCGGTATTCTTTTAATTGTTTCTTTACTCTCCTTTGTTTTGTTTTATTTTACTCTATTCATTTTCATTCCAAAGCATTATTGGTGATCAATTGCAATACTGACCAACGTTCGCCAGGTACTGATTTGGTATTGATCACTGCGGAATTCGTTGCGGCCAACCACTGAAGCAACCCCCTAAGTGTAAATGTTTTGAGGTATAAAACATACCTTGGTATTATGTCAATTCTTTTTGCATTTTAATCAGATATGATAAAACAAAATTGTCAATCTAGATCAGGCTTAGACGCAGAAAGACTTGTATTTAGGCAACATGACTGATGAGCGACTCGGTGACTCGTTGCGAGAGATGCCGTTCTTATAGACCTGTGTAACGAGATTCTGTCGAAGTAATTCGATGCTAACCCTGCAGACTTTTGTATTGCCTCAATTAAAACACATTTATTTTGTTGGTAGCTGTTTGTTTCCTTGTGGATGTGTAGTTGCAAAGTATTTGAAACGACGGTATTACTGTATATACAGTGGTGCCTGTGTTGAAAGACGAACACCATTTGGACCAGCCCCCCCCAAAAAAAATAGCATATTATATAAACAGAACAGGAAAAGCGCGCATGATTCATAAAAAATGATAGCATTGGCGGGGCTCGAACCAGCGACTTCAGGAACCGCAGCACAGCGCTATACCACTGACCTATGCGGATATCTGTCGAAAGTGGAACATTTAGGAATGCCTATTATCCTACATACGTGAGAGAGACACCCGTGAGATAATAATCGTTCAAATCACACGTGTGTATATCATGTAAATGAGGTCATGTCAAGCAAGTCTGGCAGGGACCTGTTTTTTCACTGCTTATGATGCCAAAGTCACCGAGACAAACGTCATTATAGAAACAAAAATTGCGCTCGCTAATTACCATCGATGAATCTTTAGAACTAACACGTCACGCCACACTTTCAGAGTGACGTTTCTTTGCTCTGACGTAATAGATTGCACGAGGCTTTAGAAGAGATCGAGATTCCGAAACAAGCGTCTTCAATTTAGCTGCCTCGACTGCAGGACATTTTCACTAAAATACACGTAAGTGCAGTATGTAGGATAAACAGAATACTACATGGCTTGCTGTGTCGTACCAGATTTACACTCGTTGCTTTTTCAAATAGTGAACAGCTCGCTTTTGCTCGCAGTTCAATATTTTTTTTTAAACTCGTGTAAATCTGGTACGACACAGCAAGCCATGTAGTATTCTCTATTTTTGTGAGATGCAAAACACACGGCAAAGCTCACTGTGCAACCCGACTCAGTGAAAGGCCCGTTGGCAGACTATGTCGTGTGAATTAGGTCAGTTCGACCGTCGCTTACCCCGCCGCTTTGCACGAAAAGTTGGATGATATAGATCTGCACGGTCTTCCTACCGCCGGCTCAGTTGTGTTTTTTTTGCCGCTGTCACGTAGGCCATCTCCAGTTATACACTTTTGAACAAACCGTTATCATATGTCACGCATGGGGCGAGGATGTAGCTCAGTCGGTAGCGCGCTGGATTTGTATCCAGTTGGCCGCTGTCAGCGTGAGTTCGTCCCCACGTTCGGCGAGAGATTTATTTCTCAGAGTCAACTTTGTGTGCAGACTCTCCTCGGTGTCCGAACACCCCCGTGTGTACACGCAAGCACAAGACCAAGTGCGCACGAAAAAGATCCTGTAATCCATGTCAGAGTTCGGTGGGTTATAGAAATACGAAAATACCCAGCATGCTTCCTCCGAAAGCGGCGTATGGCTGCCTAAATGGCGGGGTAAAAACGGTCATACACGTAAAAGCCGTGGGAGTTTCAGCCCATGAACGAACAAACAAACAAGAAATTCCTCCGAGGTAGGAAAAACATCCCCGTCCTTACCATTCTCACTGCCACCAACTGAGAAGGTTATTTCCCTTTGACCATTAATATGTCCCTCTATAAGTCCTTGTAGAATCTTAATCCACCAATAACTCCCTAACCGTGTGTTTGACTGGTCCCAATTTTTGTAAGGACCGTCTCAGGAATGTATAGAACCTGTTCACCAAGTTTGGTGACGATCGGTCCGTTCATTCTTGAGATCTATATGCGAACACAAACACACAAACAAACAAACACATCGACCGAATCCTATACACACCCCTATACCGGGGGTGTAAAAAATATGTCACGCCATCCGCCCTGTGCGCAGAACATTCTGACGGCAGATAATGTGTGAAAGACACGTGTCATCTCTTCATCTCATCACGGACATGTATCTGTGTGTCGCAAAATAAACACATTCCCGTCGTCACCATCTATCCCCCGAACAAGAACCCCCCACCAACTACATCGCACCTGTGTAAGAGTCACCTTACACTAACAAGATTTTTGTGGAGCAAAATAATTGTTTGAATTTGAAGGTCAACGCTCCTCGAGTCTTCCTTCATTGAGCCCGAATTTGACGTCGCGAAGTCTTTTTATCAGCAAAATATTATACGTTATTTGCGTGTTTGACCAAAATATGACATTTTACACAGATCGAGACAGTCATTGTTCTCCGAGACCGCGCTAGCGGTCGAGGTGAACAATGACTGTCGAGATCTGTGTAAAATGTCATATTTTGGTCAAACACGCAAATAACATTTATGTATCGATCGAATTCCTTTCAGGTACTTATGACTTTGTTGTTGTTTTGACGATTGAACGAGCACACACACACATGCATGCAATCCACATGTATGCAATCAAACACATAAGCTTCATATTTGGGCGTTTCAGGTTGACCGAAACTTCAAAGGAACTACAAAACACACGTCATGTACTCACTTTGTTGTTGTTTTAACATTGAACAGCACACACACATGCAATCAAACACATGACGTTTATTTTTTTGAGTTCCTTTGAAGTTTCGGTCAACCTGAAAAGCCAAATTATAAAGTTTTGTCGGCCTCTGACGTCACATGACTCAAAGAAGGGAAATCCAATCTCCAATCGATACATATGTTTTTGTCTACCTGCATTCTAGTCATTTGAAACGTTCGCTGCATGTTAGCCTGCTTTGGGCAGTGCTTAATTACAGTTAGCCGGACACCGAAAAAAAATATGTGCACAGAGTTAGTGCCACAAACCATCGTCGAACGCTGAAGAAGGAAGAAGAAGAAGTGCCACAAACTATGCCACTGCCTTTCCGCTCGAGCATAAACTTGATCATTGAAAAGATATATACTATGTAAGCTTAAAGCTAACTGAACTCAGCATATCTTGCTGATGACGTACTCTCGTTGAGAGTTATCGCGGAAGTCACCCGCAGATTAATTGTTCTTGGAAAAATCGCACACAAAAATCAGATGAGGTAAACATTAGATGATCCTTCATTAACTTGGATTGATGAGTTTAAGCAACAACAACAAAAAATATGTTGAAACAGACCTCGCCCTAAGCAGGGAAAGGCCAGTGAGTTTGAGACCACATCGAGAAGGAAACAATTTCGGAAGGTTTCACACATTCTGTATGTGAAGAGTTTTCACTCGATTTGTAATTGACAGACAGATAGATACTAACATCCCCAAAAGCGTGAAGCCACACCGTCACTAAGACACCCTCATTATGAGGGGTTTACACAAGCATTGTACATTGCAGACAGACCAACATTGCTAATGACCAATCCAAAAAGCGTGACGCCACAAAGGCAGGCAGGCAGGCACTCACACACACACACACACACACACACACACACACACACACACACACTCACTCACACACACACACACGCACACACACACACACACTCACTCACTCACACACACACACACACACACACACACACACTCACACTCACTCACACACTCACTCACCAGAGTTCCCGCCAGCCAGGAGGGCAAGGGAGGATCAAAGGTGATGGGGACGTCCTGCACCTCCTCCCTGTTGGACTGGAAGAAGAGGTTGAAGCCTTTGTCCGTGTCCTCCTCCTCTCGCCCCATCGCCATCGCTGCCGCCAGAACCAACACCAACTGAGCCAGCGCGGCCCCAAGGTACAAGTTCCGCCTCGCTTCCATTGCGGTAGTCTTTGCAGTGGCGGTTTTGGCGTTGGTGGTGTTCAAGGGATAACTGTCTGAAACAGAGGGAAGGTTGATGTTAATCAGGATTTTATTCATTTTGTGGAGATTTTATTATTTTCTGAAAAGAATTTATTTGTGTAATGGCTGGCGTTGGTGTTGGTGTTGGTGGTGCTGGTGCTGGATTTGCTGCTGGTGCAGGTGCTGCTGCTGCTGATGATGATGATGATGATGTTGTTGTTGTTGTTGTTGTTGTTGTTGTTGTTGTTGTTGTTGTTGTTGTTGTCGTTGTTGTTGTTGATGATGGTGAGGAGAAGAAGGAGGAGGAGGAGGACGACGACGATTAGGATTAGGATGAGGACAATGATCATGATCATGATAATGATGATGCTTATGAAAATGACGACGACGACAACGACGTTATATGAGCGTTTCGAATTTTGAAATACTTTCTACTCACACACAAATACAAACCACAGCTCAGGAGCACAATATGGTGAACTAATATTAATAACTTTTAAAGAGCGTATGCTCCCATACTTTTGTTGCCGACACATCTGTAGGCAACACATTGAGCGGAGTTTCACCCTCGTCACTTGTAATTGTACAGGTTGGGCAATTATGTGAATCTTCTTGTCCGCACAGAAATTCCAAGAGGGAACTGCAGGAAGTACAGAGGTTCAACGTATTAAAAAATACTCAAAGCATGCACCACCAATGTAACAACACAAACAGTGATGGCGCTAATATTTTTTCAAACTGGTACACAAACTTTTATGATGAAAACTATTCAGAAAAAAAGGTGGGCTGGTCGTTGGAACCAGTAAGAGTCCAACTCAGAGGACTGGTTTTGTTGTTTTACCAGCAAAAATAAACCGGTAGTTCTAAAAATCAACCGGTAGGTTATACCGGCAGCCAATTATTTTCCGGTATTTTTTCATTTCAACCGGTAAAATACCGGTAATTACCGGTTAACGCCAATACTGACAAAACGGCATGCATAGACGGGTTAGAACTCACTGCATGGCAACTATCGTTCAAACCTTACAATGAGTCCTGTCCTGTGTGCAATTATGTCACCATGAATAAGACATGCTTGAGCCAAAATTCGTTCGAAGTAACAGGAGGGGTTCCCGCAACAACATCGAGTCTACAACAGATGAAAATTAAAAACGAACAAGTCGCGTAAGGCGAAATTACTACATTTAGTCAAGCTGTGGAACTCACAGAACGAAACTGAACGTACTGCATTTTTTCACAATGACCGTAGTCCGCCGCTAGTGCAAAAGGCAGTGAAAGTGACGAGCCTGTTTAGCGCGGTTGCAGTTGCGCTGTGCTGCATAGCACGCTTTACTGTACCTCTCTTCGTTTTAACTTTCTGAGCGTGTTTTTAATCCAAACATATCATATCTATATGTTTTTGGAATCAGGAACCGACAAGGAATAAGATGAAATTGTTTTTAAAACGATTTCGGAAATTTAATTTTAATCATAATTTTTATATTCTTAATTTTCAGAGCTTGTTTTTAATCCGAATATAACATATTTATATGTTTTTGGAATCAGAACATGATGAAAAATAAAATAAAAGTAATTTTGGATCGTTTTATAAAAAATAATTTTAATTACAAGTTTCAGATTTTTAATGACCAAAGTCATTAATTAATTTTTAAGCCTACATGCTGAAATGCAATACCAAAGTCCGGCCTTTGTCAAAGATTGCTTGGCCAAAATTTCAATCAATTTGATTGAAAAATGAAGGTGTGAGTGTGACAGTGCCGCCTCAACTTTTACAAAAAGCCGGATATGACGTCATAAAAGACATTTATCAGGAACTCTCATGTAAACATTTCATAAAGATCGGTCCAGTAGTTTACTCTGAATCGCTCTACACACACACACGCACAGACACACAAACAAACACACACACACACACACACACATACACCACGACCCTCGTCTCGATTCCCCCTCTATGTTAAAACATTTAGTCAAAACTTGACTGAATGTAAAAAGCAGACAAAGGGCAAGTAGATTTGGTAAGAGGAAATAAAGGAGAAACTGAAATAAAGAACAAGAAAGGAAGAGTAAACTCCAAACAACAAGAAAGAAAAAAAGAAACTAGGAAGTTTCACACAATGCAAAAAGCACTGATCACCCCTACCTTTCTCATCACAAAACTCTTCTTCTTCGTAGCACGACATGGCAACAAAAAAAACACTGCTGGTATTCCTCGACAAACTCGCTGAACTGATCAACGACACAAAACGCAACTGTTACCGGTAAGGGAGACAAGAATTGAAAGAAAAAAAAAGTATAACTCCGCGAAGGGAGAAACACAAAAATGATCAACGAATTCCGCGAAGGGAGAACAAAATTTGAAAAATGTGTATCGATGCTGATGATCAACAGTACAACAGATATAACGTTGCAGGGGGAAAAAAGACACAGTTTGAACAAAAAACGACTAATATTATATCTTATCACCACGGGAGGAGAACAGCAAATGAGTGAATGAGAGGCAAAGCAGCTAGCGTTTTCCCCTCACCGAGATAGGAGGGTGGGGGATCATGTTCCCAGTATCCAAAGCACTCAGCTGTTTCTGTTTTGTAAGAGAAGGATGAGGGTCGAGGACACAGCCCCTCCACCCTCTCCCACCCCCACTTCCCCTGTCCCAGCTCTTCCCTCCGTAGGGTAGGTGTCGTCTAGACAGAAGGGAGGGAGGGGAGGGAAGGGATAGTGAGGGGGGGAGGTAGAAGGGGCAATGGGATTTGTGTCCGGTGACAATGGCAAAAGTGATGTGCGATGCTGACCCACTATACTATATTCAAAGTACAGCGCGGGACAGCTTGGCGTTGTGGCCAGTGTCACGCTTTTTAGAGCGGCAGTCGTGCTCGAGAACAGCCACTTGTGTGTACCTCGGTGACTGAGTACCAAATCATTCTGTAGTTTGCGCTACATTGCCTAAGTGTCATTCTCATTGGTAGTAGTAGTAGTAGTAGTAGTAGTAGTAGTAGTAGTAGTAGTAGTAGTAGTAGTAGTAGTAGGAGGAGGAGGAGGAGGAGGAGGAGGAGGAGGAGGAGTTGTAAATGTAGTACAGTGTGACCCAAAAAAAAGAGTACCCAAACAAAACGTCCTAAATTGAACAAAAATAAAGCAATCTTCATAAAAAAATTTTGCACACACAAGTAGCCTCTGCATGATTTGCACAGAAAATGTTAGCGTTCTGGCTTGTCTTTCAGGAAAGTTATGCTCATTCTACAGAATATGCTCCAAATGGCCTCCGTGCCGCTGCAGGCAAACTTGAACTCGCCGCGCAAAGTTATCAATCACCCGCACACACTCCTCTTGCGAGATTCCGCGAATGGTTGTTGTGATGGCTCTCTTGAGTTCTGTGATTGTCTGTGGGTTGTTCCTGTAGACGTTGTCTTTCAGGAACCCCCAAAGATAGAAATCTGGGGGATTTAAATCCGGGATTTAAATTTGGAGCATGCTCTGTAGAATGAGCATAACTTTCCTGAAAGACAAGCTAGAACGCTAACATTTTCTGTGCAAATCATGCAGAGGCTACTTGTGTGTGTAAATAAATTTTATGAAGATTGCTTTATTTTTGTTCAATTTATGACGTTTTGTTTGGGTACTCCTTTTTGGGGGTCACCCTTACTAGTAGTTGTAGTAGTTTTAAGTAGTAGTGGTTGTGGTAGTAGTAGTAGTAGCAGCAGCAGCAGATGCAAAAGCAATAGTAGTAGAAGTAGTAGTAGTATCATAGTAGTGTAGCAGTGTTTAAAAAAAAAATTTTTAGAGCTCCTCTCTATTGGATGTTGTGTGTTTTGTCTTGTGTGTTTGTTCGTTTTAAGAACAGATTTTTATTTGGTGTTTAACGTCGTTTTCAACCACGAAGGTTATATCGCGACGAATTGCAAGAACCGCTTCAATCTTAAATCGTAATCATTGTTAAATAAAGATTTTTTTTAAAAGCTATTGGAACGTTTAATTCGTGAAATAACAAGACATTGACAAGAACATGGACATAATGGTGTTTATAGTGGACAGACGGACATTGTCTGACTTTTATTGAGAGTTCTATCGGCAAGTGTGACCGTAGTGCGTGAATCCGAACGCATTTAAAATGAGCATTGTCAGTATTGAAACGATCGGCCATTTTCTGAATTCCATTTGGAGTTGAGTCGGCCAGTGACCGAAGTTCGATTCCTTGACAAGTCTTAACCCCATTCGTCTTGTCAGACCGCTTGACCTTGTCGGAGTGCGCCTTTAAAGTGTAACTAAACAGACATTTTGAAGTGTCACCTTTACTGAATTGCTTTATGTTTTGTCCAAGTATAGACCTGTAGAAGCGACACTGGACGATTTTTCCATCGTTTACTGTGTTTTCTGATTTACTACGATTTTTTAAAAGTGTTGAACCCATTTCAGATTTACCTGATTATCTGTTCTTGATTTGATACTTCCAAAGAACAAGTGGTACTTTGAGTTCCGGTTTTATGTTTTAACCAATCAGAATTTGGTTCCTAAATAAAATCGTCTGCTGCCTGTCCCAGCAGAGTCGGCAACAAGCACTGCTTGCCACATGTGTGATGTTACCAACAGAAATAGACATATATTGGGCAAGGTAGCAATGTAAATGAATTGGATCTAACTAATGTGCTTGTACTGCATCTCTGGCCTTTGAATTCACTCCAAATGTACTGGCTCAGCGTGAGAGGCAACATCTTGTCGAAGTCGTAAGCACGAGGCTGACTGGGAGATTATTATTCGAAGAGCGAAACGGATTGTAAGTACAATATTTTACATGTTCTCGACATTTCTGTTGATCTTTCCTTAACTTTAATTGTTTCCTTGATTTAAAACCCTAGGGCTTGTATTTTCAGTTGTGATACTAAGCACGTATCTTTACCACAGTATCCGATCACTTCACACTTGAATTTTGGAATGATGAAGTGGAATTATTTCTGGATCTAATTTATTCCTTGTTCCCCCCCTCTCGATTCCTTTTTTCGCCACATATGTATTGTCGTGTGAGGGGGTAGATGCGTGTACTGGCTGATTTTTTATTTTTTTTTACTTCGGTCAGATACAGATGATTGGAAAAAAAACTTGTCAAGGATTTCAGAATTTAATAGATCTGTTCGAAGTTTTACGGGATGGGTCCTGTTACAATACAGACTGAATGTGCCCAAGATGAACTTTTGATTAAACATACACACACACAAATGAATCTCTTGAGTTTGTTATACGGCGAATGTCCAGTTTCCACCACCACGTCTGTGGTATGTTTTTATACTGTTTGATTGAATAGACTGACGTGCATTCTCTCGCAAATGTGCGCGCGTGTGTGTTTGTCTGTGCCTCAGACTTATTAATCAAAGATGATGTTGCACATTGCAGATCTATGCGACAGGAGCAAGTGGACAAGACAGCTACATTTGTCTGAGCGAAGATCCAACGGTAAGCTCTTTTAGCCGAAGACAGCGAGCCTGGGTGCATGCATGCAAGCTTCTATCATGTTCGTGTGAGTGCTGCAGGGCTATTAGACAACTTTTCATTATTCTTGATTTGGAGATCCATGCAGGGTATTAGAAAGTGCAGAATATACACGTTTGAACAAATACGATGTGTGTTTGCTCTGAAAAAAAAAAGACGCAACAAACAAACATTGTATTTGTTTAAAGTATCACAAATATTTATTACCTGTATCTGCATGTTTTGATAATGATGAAGGGTAAATTACTTTGACGTGTGCTTTTTTTTTAACCACACTGATAACGAATGATAGAAACACAGACACACTTAATAACATATCCACAAAAATTGTAACAATAAATGTAAGCTGAACAATGCCTGCAACACATTTCAGGCCTCAGAAGGAAGTAATTATGAGATTCAGACAGAGAGAGAAAGCCCAACACGAAACCAGTTGTGACATTTTTTATTTTATTATGTAATATTAAAAACATGACAACAACGTATTATTTCCTGTACTTAGTTTCGTGCAATGATGGATTGCAAAGTATGTCTAATTGAGTGGCATAAAGAGGCACAGTTGCATGAAAAACCAACTCGGATCTTGACTAGGATCAGGATTTTACATGGACACAACCTAGAATTTAACATCCTGGGGGGAGGGGGGTACTGCGCCTTTCACATCAAGATGTAAAGATCTATTTTAAATAATACTTATTAGAAGGGAACAAAATCAAACAAACTACAACAATCGATCTGAGGGGAGAGAATTACCTCTTCCGAAGAAATTACCTCCCTTGCTTTTCTTGTCGTGACTTATGTAGAGTAAAGTGAATAGAAAGTGAATCAGTCAGTAACAAAAAAAACCCACAACATTTCTTAAGATCAATGAGGAGTCTTGAAGTATTTGTCAATGTTAATCTTGTATGAATAACAAACAATATATTACGGATTGATAATTAAAGAAAATCGTCTCTTCTACAGGGTTGACCCCCCTAAAAAGGACACCCACAACCATGCAAATTACTTCTGCATCTGTTGAACCAATTATTTTATATATGGTATTCATTAACTTCAGTTTATGTTCTGCCTTTCCAGTAAGTGGCAATTTTGTAAATTGAATGGTCTGACTTTTGTGCAATTTTAATTGTTTTCTCCAAATTCGGGGGTCGACTAAACAGAACGAGTTTTGACATTGAGCGGTAGCCATTTTTACCTAATTTAAACCCTTCAGGCTTTTACCTTTTTGATTATTTTGAATGTCTGAGTATGTAAAAACATCCCCTTCAACCCCCAGGCTATCGATGACCTGAAGAAAGCATGCAGTTACAGCTAGGATTGGTGATGCAAAAGTTAGATAATTTAACCTACAAATTTGCCACTTTGTGAACTGCACATGCATAAAATCAAGTTTAAGTATGCTGAATATGAAGTTATCCAGTCAATTGGTGTAGAAGTTATAGCATTTCTGTCAGTTAACAGTATTTAAAATCTCTAAAGTAAAATCTGACATATTCGAAAGTTTTGCATAAAGTTAAACACCCAGACAATTTTTACGATACTCTACTAAGCTTCTCCACTTCTCAGCCCTGTCTTGGAAATGAATTCGAATAAGGCAGTCAAAATAACTTAGTTTGGAGCACCCATCAATCAGAATAAGCATTAACTTTTGACACAGGAAATATCTTCTACCGAAAGCTCTCCTGGTTTTATTCTACATTTTTCCTGCATAATGGTAACAAATTTAATGATAAATCTAAACAACGAAGTGACTAAGGAGGGTTAGGGTAACCCTAACTTTCCTTGGACTATCTGTATGCAATGCCCGCTATAGGTGAAAGTCTTTTGTGGAAGCCATGGAAGAATGCATCGCTGTTGTGCTGGTTCAGCTTGAGGTCCTGTCCTAGCGAATATCCTGCACACACAAAAACACGACTTTTTAAGCCACTTATGTTGCATTCTGTGACATAGCTTTGTTAAAACCGTGTGCCTGATAATAATGACAGATTTTGTTGATATACATTTTTTTTAAGACACCCCATATAATATTGTTTGGCAATCTCTTTCAACATAGTTTACGAATCACCAATGTGTATACAAACGCAAATAACCCACAGGTCAATAAATTACTTTCCAGAGAGAGAGAGAGAGAGAGAGAGAGAGAGAGAGAGAGAGAGAGAGAGAGAGAGAGAGAGAGAGAGAGAGAGAGAGAGAGAGAGAGAGAGAGAGAGATTAAAACTAGAACATGTGTGCTATATAAAACAAGGATAATCACTGTCAAATCTTTGCTTGTACCTGCATGGTATTTACTGCGCTATATACACAACCTGTTTTATTTCTTTTTTTTTTGGGGGGGGGGGGGGGGGGGGGGGGGGATGTTTTGTGATGAGGGTTTTTTCAAAGCCTTTACTGCTTTAGTCATTGAATCCACCAGACTTCGATTTATTGTTCAGTGATGGGTAATTGTGTGCCCAACTATGTAAGTTAGTGATTGTTCTGGCTTCATACAATGACATTGCATTAATTTTATAAGTGTATGTGTGTGTGTTTCAGGCAAAAGCTGATATTACAGTCCTAGTTGTATGCAGTACCTCTGCTTCTTCGTTCAGGAATCAAAGTATACAATCTAAACCGATTATTTTGTTCAATAATGTTCAGCTTACCATCCCGAAGAAGGCAGTAACGTGCCGAGATATTGATTATAGATATTAACGTACCTAACCTGGTTACTGGTGTGTTTTCTTTTTATTTCAATAATGTAAATGTGTGACAACTTGCAGGGTACTTGATGTTCAGAGCAATTTTTCTGGCAAAAGACCTTTCATGGATCAAAGAAAACTTTTGTCATGGTGCACAAGTCAATCAATTTGGTTGATAAATAATTTGTGCTGCATTTTCCCTGGTTCCAAAACGTAGTATGTATTACCACATGTCCTTACCTGTCATTGGCATCACATGATTCTCTGCAAGCAGTCTTTTGTGGAAATACGTCATTTAACACTTGCACTTATAGTAGGTGGCTGTGGAACGGTAGACATGCAACGACAACGAACAACAAAAGACAAAGTGTGGAGTACACTCATTTTTCTTAACATACGCTAAGTTTCTTTGAGAATGCTCCAAGTGAAAATCAGGGGTTCCTAGGCCTGATATCACAATTAAACAGCTTCTTCTCAGAATCAGGAGGGAAAAAACTGTTATATGGCGAGATGTCGTGACAAGAACAGACAGCAGCAGCAGCAACAACAACATTGCTAAATCGTCGCTTTTACAAAATTTCATGTTTAGCATCGCAGACAAAGCACGGCTACTGATCCGACCAAAGCCACACTTCATGCACGATGGGCACATTGTTATGGCTAGCTTGTTAAC
Organism: Littorina saxatilis; assembly: GCF_037325665.1. NCBI lineage: Eukaryota > Metazoa > Mollusca > Gastropoda > Littorinimorpha > Littorinidae > Littorina > Littorina saxatilis. Next base: position 38,670,990 of record NC_090256.1, read on the forward strand.
GTGAGCATTGTGTATGTTTTACATAGAATTGAATGTGTTTGTCGTTGTGTCTGTCATCTATCCTAGTCGTTTGATTTAGAATAAAGCAAACTTATTACAATGACGATTTTCTTCGGTTTTTGATGAAGGATTGGCCTATTTTCCAACTCTGCCACCATACACTGGCTGTTCAGGTTTGCATGTCGACCACATGGTGTGTGATCAGATTTTTCGGACATGTTCACAATGCTTACATGACCACCAAATGGAAAATCAGTTGGTATTTGTTATGTTTTTGTGTAAGCACAATCTTCATACAAGTAAACAGAGCCTTCATAAGAAAAAATGCTTCTAAGTCAAAATACATACCCCCTTTTTCGTATTGCGTAAAATATACCCATAAATTCTGGACATCATATTTTTATGTTTTTTCACAACAATGAAACCAAACTTTGGCATATGTTTTAGCAATATATTCACAATAAAACCTATGAGTTTGAAGGCTGCATCTTGTTTTGTTTATTTTTGAGAATTTTTTTGCAAACCCATGCAAATGGCCAGTTTCTGGGGAGAGACTGGGGAGATAATGGCCAGTATAGAAAGAGTTAATAAGTAAACTAATGTCAGAAGTAGGTATTTACCTTGTTTGCCTTCGCGTTCTTGATAGCCCGCTGCAGCATTTGTATCACTTCCCTTGACATTCAAAACGCCAATGTATTTCTGAAAGGAAAATAAAGATATTGACCGAAACATCACACAAGTGGTATATCATGCTAGGTTTTGTTTACAGTGCCTGTTCTACGACCACATCTGATTGTAATTTAAATAAAGAAAAACTGTATCCATTTATTACTTCTCTATTTGTGTGTGTGCAGGGGCGGATCACATCATTTTTAAGGGGGAGTTTCCAAATTTCTTTTAGGGACAATTTGACGACGCGAAGCGTTTAGTTGAAGACGCGAAGCGTTCAACCTCCTTGTTGATAAAAACAAGGAAAATGGATCAATCTGAGCCAAGAAACATCCCCTAATACACCTTCCAAAAAAGTAAATATATTAAGAAGAAAAATTTGAATCACAACAAGGACAATTGATCGATCTGGCGCAACCTGAGCAAACTAATTAGCCAACTTCTTTCCAAAATCGTCACTTAGAATACAAAGGCCGGCTCCTAAGTGGTCCGGAAACCCTGGAACCCCCCTCCGGATCCGCCCAGTGTGTGTGTGTGTGTGTGTGTGACCGATGACCTTCTCTAAATTCTAATCGTTGCGTTTGCATGGTAATAAAGTTTTAATACTGGATATGGCCATGAAAAAATATCATTTCTTGTTCATGTCATTGTGTGTGTGTGGCCAGGACCGTGACTTCTGCTTGCCTCGACGTCTTCAGAAAAGACACAAAATGCCAGCAGGCGTATGTTCTTGGAGCACTCATTATGCCGTCATCTGCAAACAAATAAATACAAATTATTCAATTGTGTAAATAAAGAACAATCATTTTAATATTACAACAAAAAATTCATATAACTGTAGTCTTCACCAGAGACATCCACAACACTATCTTTAAATAAAACTGCCGTAAAAAATTGAAATACTATAAAACTTACCCCCACTCAGATCTATTTGGGATTATTAAAGTTTCAACCATGAAACGATGCTGGTTTGGACAGATCTGCTAGTTTGCCGCTGAAACTGAAATCAAAGGCGATCTTCAGAACTATTTCTAATCTTGTATTTGTGATTACGATGTGAATGCGTGATATATTGTGTAAAAAATTCCATCTCACACGGCAGAAATTAATATGTAAATCGCCGTGAGCTCTTGTGAGAAACGGCGATTAATAAATGTCCATTATTATTATTAATATAAAATACTGATCTTCCCAAAAGAAGCTGATGTGTATACACATGACCAGGACAGGGTATTTTGTTACAGGGCATTTACGCAGACGTCGCAGTTCAAAATATCGTTTTAGATCTGATTTTGTACAGCAGCCTGTGTGATTCAGAATCGTCTGCCCTTTTTCGGTTTAACATTTTATGGACGATTCCTATGAGACTGCTCAATCATAACTGATGACAAATTCAGAAACAGATGATGGTTTCAAGTAGGCTACAGTAATGATTCGTTAAAAATGTCAAGCCACTCGTCGATCATTCACACTCAAAGAACCCAAGCCAAATCTGCTCTGGTTCCGAGCAGATTTTTCCAACTGAGACCCTAATTGTTACGCATCTGCCGCGAAAAGATAGACCACAAACAAGCGGCACTGTACCATGCTTTCGTTTATGTTGCTAAACAGATTAAATGTGCATTGTAAATGTGCTTACAGCAAAGAAATGCATCCTTACTTACCACAAAAATACTGGTACCACATTCATCGCACTTGTGTCTTCTTACCAAAACCTATCGATATGTTTGTTTACGATATATTGGTAATTACTAACCGTTAACTATTTTTCAAAAATCTGAAATGACTTTTAAGAATCAAAGAAAGATTCGCTAAAACGGTTGACTTCAGAAAATAAGCAATATTTTTCTGAACCATGAAATAAAAATCGAAAACTCCGTTTGATCTTTTATTTTGGTAGATTGATGACAACAGCCGGAACTGAAAGTACCAGAACCAAAAATTAAGGGCATTAATCAGGTAAACTAAGAAGATTGTCGTTCCTGGCGCGCACTTCACATGTCCATCAAACAGTGTCAGAGTGAGAGAAAAAATTTTTTTTTTCGGAGTTCGACAGTATATGAGGCCCTTCTTCATATCAAAGTGTAAAGGTTGCTGAACGATGTTTTTCCTTTTTGCTTGTTTAGTTACACTTTAAGTAAAAAAAGGAGAAGGGGGTGGGGGTGTGGGAG
>NC_090256.1:38678829-38961329 GCF_037325665.1 Littorina saxatilis
AGAAATAAAACTCCTGGGTGCTCTCTGTGCTCAGTGGGAATGTTTGTATAAACTAATTTTTCAAAGCCCCTAGTTGAATTTAAACAATGTAATTCCAAAAAATTCTAACTAACCACAGCAATTAGTTATGGTGTTGATTTTTGGTGTGTGGCCAAGTGGAAGGATGGTCTTATCCCAAGTAAAGGCCTGGGCGGGTCTGAGATGGTGCGCCCAACTGTTCTCAAGGGAAGGAGTGCGCCTTTAAGTTACACAACACACTTTTGAGTCACGTGCTGAAATCCGTTGATAGGTGTATTGACCTTTTTATTTTTATTTATTTATTTTTTTTTTTTTTGGGGGGGGGGGTAATCTACAAACCGCATCGTTGAGCGAAATGTTAACGGCTGCACATGTCATTTAGCTTACAACTCTGTAGGCCTACTCATGTGCTCTGTTCTGAGATGGTGTGCCCAAGTGTTTTCACGGGAGGGAGTGTGCCTTTAAGTCCCCTTTTCCCAACCGGGCTGTCTCGTCTTCCCTTTCCCTAGCTGCCTCCAAGGACACCTGCCTAAACTCCGCCCCCACCACAGTTTACCCTTTAATGCAAGCCTCCTGTCTATTCTAGGACTCAGACTGGACACACCAAGGATTAACATGACACCTCCCTCCACCTTTCGCACTAGATTATTTCGTGAGATCTCGCTGCGCCGAATTCCCCCGTACTGTATCTCATAACTGCATGTAGAGTGGAACCAATGGTCGCAGGTTCGATTCCGGGACGGACACGGGTCAACTTATGTGCAGACTCAGAGTCGGTACCCATGTTCCACCCCCGTGTCACCACTGTGGCACGTAAAAGATCTCGGTCATTCTGCCATAAGTCTCCCTCACCACCCCCCACCCCCCACCCCCACCCCCCTTTGAGACCGCACTATTTAAGACTACCTCTTTTTTTAAGACCTTCATTTTTTTAGATTTTTTTTTCAATAGCCTTTGCATAAGTAATTCTATTTTACCCCTCCTTTTGAAAACCTGCTTTTCACAGATTTGTGGAGGTCACGCAAGGGGTGTTCCACTGTAGTCACCGTGAGCGACTTTCCGGTTGACAAGGGACCCAGAAAGTACACTCATTTTGAGGCCAAGGTTGCATTTTGGGAATATGCATAGTAAGCTTAATGGGGGGGGGGGGGGGGGGGGTGGAGAAGATGCTGTCGCTAGATTTTGACCAGCCACGCAAAAGCTTCCATATGATAAGGGTCTGGGTCCAGCAGACACACACACACATATACACACACACACACACACACACTTTCACACACACACACACACACACACACACACACATACATACATACACACACACATGCACGCGCACACACACACACACATACATACACACACACATGCACGCGCGCACACACACACACACACACACGCACGCACACACACACACACACACACACACACACACACACACATACACGCACGCGTGCGCGCTGAAATATATATCGGGATACACTAGCAACAACAGTCTGTTCGAAGGCAGAGTACTTAGTTTACACTCTAATTTTTACTAGATTATTTGCAAATCTGCTTAAAGGCACAGTAAGCCTCCCGTAAACCATCACAGATACGGTCAGGCTTTTACACACAGTACAAACACCCTTTCATTTAAAACACTCACCGATTGAGAACATCCTAGGTGCCCTCCGTAAAGAGCGAACAATTTTCAACGAATTTATTTGTGCGTGGTTTATCTTACCCCTGAGCCATCGTGAACCCGTGTGATCCAGTTTCCCTTTTTCACAATGTAGTCGTCAGTTAGTCATTTGAATGCGACTCGATGTGAGCTTATCTACAATAGCACGTTTTTATGCACGAAACAAACGGCTGTGGTTCACAAGAACTCTAGCGATGGCTTTTGACTGTTGAGAGGAACGGCGAGATGCATAAACCGTCGTCTGCTACGACCCTTGCGTGACCCTGCTTCCGGGCTTTTCTTTTTTCAAACTTTCACAACTTCGAATTGTACTGATCTTGTCTTGATGAAAAAATAATTCTTTTATGATTAAAGAATGTTTGTGTAACAAGCTGTCAATTTATTATTTAGATTTTAAAAGTTAGGTCTAGCGCAAAAACGCACCACGGTCCAAAAACATTCTGATAATCATCGCCGGATCCACGGCTATGGCCAGTTTACATCGATAGAATGAGACCCGAAGGGAAGTAACTCATATTTGACCTGAGTTCAGGATGGGTCCAAAAAGTGTTCGAGACAATCTGCAAAATTAGAATGAAACTGAACGCAATGCAACGCAGCAAGACCGTATACTCGTAGCATCGTCGGTCCACCGCTCGCGGCATAGGCAGTGAAATTGACAAGAAGAGCGGTTTAGTAGTTGCGCTGAGAAGGATAGCACGCTTTTCTGTACCTCTCTTCGTTTTAACTTTCTGAGCGTGTTTTTAATCCAAACATATCATATCAATATGTTTTTGGAATCAGAAACCGACAAGGAATAAGATGAAAGTGTTTTTAAATTGATTTGGAAAATTTAATTTTGAAAATAATTTTTATATATTTAATTTTCAGAGCTTGTTTTTAATACAAATATAACATATTTATATGTTTTTGGAATCAGCAAATGATGCAGAATAAGATAAACGTAAATTTGGATCGTTTTATAAAAAAAATATTTTTTTTACAATTTTCAGATTTTTAATGACCAAAGTCAATAATTAATTTTTAAGCCACCACGCTGAAATGCAATACCGAAGTCCGGGATTTGTCGAAGATTACTTGACCAAAATTTCAACCAATTTGGTTGAAAAATGAGGGCGTGACAGTGCCGCCTCAACTTTCACGAAAAGCCGGATATGACGTCATCAAAGACATTTATCAAAAAAATGAAAAAAACGTCTGGGGATATCATACCCAGGAACTCTCATGTCAAATTTCATAAAGATCGGTCCAGTAGTTTGGTCTGAATCGCTCTACACGCACGCACGCACACACACACACACACACACACACACACACACACACACACACACACACACACACACACATACACCACGACCCTCGTCTCGATTCCCCCCTCTATGTTAAAACATTTAGTCATAACTTGACTCAATAAAAAAATGTGAAAGCATGATAAATATCAGAGTTATTTAGTCATTGTTTGCTAAAGGTTTGCCGGTAAGAAATGAATTTATCGCATACAATTAATAAAGCAGAACTAAGCAAGAACTGTTGCTGTGTTCGGTCACTATCTTAAACAAGCATTAAGAAAAAAAGAAAACACCGGCAGAACACTGTAACTTCCCTTACTGTGTTCTGTCGTTGATTTTAACAAACCCGAATCTAAAGAAAACATCGGCAGAACACAGTAGCTGCCATAACTGTGTTCTGCCGTTGTCTTTAACAAACTCGAGTTCAAGGAAAAACTTGGCAGAAAACAGTAAGTCCACTCATTTTCTCATAATTCTAAATTTTTACCTTTTTTTTTTTAAATAGACTAAAGCTAGAAATTCAGAAATCATCCCGGCGCTTTATTCAAGTAACATTTCCAGCGAGAATGCTTTTGTTTTAAATATAAAGCTAAGAACAGAAAACCACGTTTTTCTCGAAACGTGATTTTTGGACTTACTGTGTTTTTTTAGGGCAGATCTGTGAAAATCGAACCATTAATCGCACAAAAAAAAACCCAGCACATAATGAAGCTTTACGTGGCTCTTTAAAATATTTGAAAAGAAAATAATTGACCAGCGATGTTGGAAAGAACATAAAGTACAAAGAGTGTACACAACTTGTGTAATCCTAACGTATCTCTCTGCCTCATAAAGAAGACATCACACCGTTGAAAAAGACATCGTCATTGATGCCATGTTAAGCAAGTTTTTGTGAGAATACACATGTGCAGCAGCATATAGGCACTAAAATTGATCACCGATGTCAGAAATGTGTATAACTCGCACAGCTCGGCATTGCATTTGCCTTACACATCTCTCTGCCTCTAAGACACACGTTCATATTGTGGTCGCACACCATTCCTTCTGTAATAAAATACACAAAATAGAGTTTTATTTGTTATAAACAGCGGACACTTGCATCGACCGGCGATGTCAGAAATGTGTACGTGTATGACTCACGTTGCTCGGAATAACCAACTGCCTTAATTGTGTGTCTCTCTTCTTCAAAGACACGCCTTCACACTTCAGACAACAAAAATCATACCTTCTGTGAAGCCACACAGCGCTAGCCTTGTGATAAAACTGCCGACACTAAGCATCGACCAGCGATGTCAGAAGCCTGCATATATCTCACCTTGCTCGGAATAACCAACGGCCTTACATGTCTCTCTATCTCAAAGACACGCTTTCACAGCGTAGAAACATACAATTCCTTCTGTGGTGGCCTAAACCGCTAGTCCTGTAATAAAGCCTATACGTGCGGACACTAGTATCGACCTGTGATTTCAGAAACCTGTAAATAACTCTCCTTGCTTGGAATAACCAACTGCCTTACATGTCTCCCTGCCTCAAATACACGCAGTCACAACGTAAACATAAACAATTCCTTCTGTGGTGGCATAAACCGCTAGCCCTGTGATCAAATCTGAGGACACTGGCATCAACCAACGATGTCAGAAACTTGTGTAACTCACCTTGCTGGGAATAACCTGTGCCTTACATGTCTCTCTTCCTCAAAGACACGTCTTCACAGCGTAAACATACACAATTCTTTCTGTGATGGCATACACTGCTAGTCCTGTAATAAAGCCAATACGTACGGACACTAGCATCGACCAGCGATTTCAGAAACTTGTATAACTCACCTTGCTTGGAATAACCTCTGCCTTGCATGTCTCTCTTCCTCAAAGACACGTCTTCACAGCGTAAACATACACAATTCCTTCTGTGATGGCATACACCGCTAGTCCTGTAATAAAGCCAACACGTGCGGACACTAGCATCGACCAGCGATTTCAGAAACTTGTACAACTCAGCTTGCTTGGAATAACCTCTGTCCTACATGTCTCTCTTCCTCAAAGTCCCGTCTTCACAGCGTAGACACACACACCATTCTTTTTGTGGTGACAAACACCGATAGCCCTGTGATTATATATAGAACTCACACTGCTTGGCATAGCCATCTTCCTTACATGTCTCTCTGCCTCAAAGACACGCCTTCACAACGTAAACATATACAATTCCTTCTGTGATGGCATAAACCGCTAGCTCTGCGATAAAACCTGCCGGACACTATTACATGATTGGTCAGAGAGATGTCAGAAACTTGTACATAACTCACCTTTGTTCGTTATAACCATCTCCCTTAAATGTTTTTCACGCCTTCACAATGTCAACAGGGACACATACGCTGCTACGTCTGCGATGCCACACACTGTTCGTTCTGTGGTTATAGCCATTGACACTAGAATCAATAAGTAATGCTGAAATGGAGTTCTTCCTCTGTGATTAAACCAGACTTTTGTCACCATGGAAATCATTTGTAGTCGGATTATTTCCGCCCGGGATGCAAATTTAACGCATTGGAAACAAAGACGTTATGCAAATACTCCACATTTTTGGGTTATGTATTGTTGTTTTCATTGGTTTGAAAATGTGATTTCCAATATTGTCCGCCATTTCATTATTTTGTCCCAAAGAGCACATTTGATAAGTGTATCATGTTGTGACCCTTTGTTATATTATAAAGCAAAGACGTAGAACTATGGTGACTGCGCGTGGGTGCGATAAATAAAAAGACCACAAACTAATGAACTCACGTGAAAACGAAGAAGACGAACCAAACAACAGCGGCGTTTCGACCAGTTGGGTCTTCCTCAGGCACATTGATAAAGCAGAAAAAAAGACGAAGTTAGACGCTAGAAAGCAAAGTTGTTCATTCCTGCGCGTCTGTAGTACCGACAGACAGTTCCAACCTATCGCATATGGTAAGTCGTTTTTGACTCTTCGTCTACACTACCAGTGGAACTGGTCTCCACGAAATCATTCCTAAACTAGAGTAATTTCATGAATTCCTGTGAGTCACTGATGTAACTAGAATTGTCCAACCTATCCCACAATCAGCAGTTCTTGTCTCTTTGGCTGGGCTCCCAATGGAACTGGTTTACTAAAACTGGAGTGGTTTATAAACTCCCGTACGTCAGTGATGTAAGTAAACTTTTCAAATCGATTGCACAATCACCAGTTCTCGTGTCTCTTTCCTCACCATCATACTAAAACAAGAATATAGTCTTAGCGTTGACGCATGTCTGGCTCATCACCAACATCATTGTCAACGCAAATAAATAGCGTCGAAGATACATCGCCCTATCAAACCGATGACGCAATCATCACTTCTTGACTCTATTTGTGCAGGTTCACGGTGGGCATGATTTCCATAAAATCATACCGAAACAAGACCATTCTCTGCACTGACTATATATATGTATATGACTGCACCTACTCATTTCCAACGCAAAACAAACCCCTGGAAGATTCGTCAGCTCTCAGCGACTCAATTCCCTCGCTCACAATGATGCTTATGTGTATTGATTAACTCTGATTCCGTGAACACACGCATGCAGTCCAGCTACGGTTCTTGGCTTTGCTATGGCAATGAGAAGCAAAATCCTGCAAATTGGATTGCTACTGATTTCATGCAGCATTGTCGACCCAGGTGTCACTGTTAACTAATGAGGCCACCAGCAGGGTCATTGTTATAAGGATTGCACACATAACATTAACAAGCATTGACCTTAACGGGCAAAGTAGCCCCTCGTGGTGACAAGGGGGTAGGACATGGATACCGTCTCTGCACAAACAGTTGACCTGTGACCTAATCCGCGACCTTTTCACGCTTAACAGTTTCAAACCATACTGAGAGAGAGAGAGCGAGAGAAAGAGAGAGAGAGGAAGAACGTTGAACTTTATGAATGTATTTACCAGATTAACAACTATTTTTGTCACCGCTATCTTTGTCAAAGACCATTCAAAGGACAGACAAGTTAAACCAAACAAAAATCGGAAAGCGTCACAAGGAAGACGCTATGACATATTCAAATATTTCTTGGCTTCTTTGGCTTCTTCGTTTATAGTTCCTGTTCTTTCTCTACTGATAGATAACTAAATTGAAGGCACAGTAAGCCTCCCGTAAACCATCACAGATACGGTCAGGCTTTTACACAGTACAAACACCCTTTCATTTAAACACTCACCGATTGAGAACATCCTAGGTGCCCTCCGTAAAGAGCGAACAATTTTCAAAGAATTTATTTTTGCGTGGTTTATCTTACCCCTGAACCGTCGTCTGCTACGACCCTTGCGTGACCCTGCTTCCGGGCTTTTCTTTTTTCAAACTTTCACAACTTCGAATTGTACTGATCTTGTCTTGATGAAAAAAGAATTCTTTTATGATTAAAGAATGTTTGTGTAACAAGCTGTCAATTTATTATTTAGATTTTAAAAGTTAGGTCAAGCGCAAAAACGCACCACGGTCCAAAAACATTTTGATAATCATCGATTCACGGCTATCGCCAGTTTACATCGATAGAATGAGACCCGAAGGGAAGTAACTCATGTTTGACCTGAGTTCAGGATGGGTCCAAAAAGTGTTCGAGACAATCTGCAAAATTAATTCTTTAAAAATTGCTCGCTCTTTACGTAGGGCACCTAGGATGTTCCCGTTTGGTGAGCGTTCAAATGGAAGGGTGTTTGTACTGTGTGTAAAAGCCTGACAGTATCTGTGATGGTTTACGGGAGGCTTACTGTCCGGGCGTGATTTCCGGTATCATAACAGCCGTCCAGCACCAAAACGAGGCGCCATTGTTGTAGAAGACCAAGTCCACGAAAATAAATTCTTTGAAAATGTCTCACGCTCGACAGAAAGCAGTCAGGATGTTCCCGTTCGGTGAGCGTTCAAATGGAAGTATGCTTGTACAGTATGTAGACGTTCGGGGAGCTCTGTGATGGTTTACGGGAGGCTTACTGTGCCTTTAACGAGAGTATCAAAAATCAAAAATGATCGAGTGTGTGCTTTTCGCCAGGATTTAAACAAAATAGACAGAAACTATGTTGTTTTTGTTTGACAAAACAATTTGATGCAAAAGAATAGCGAAACTGATTTTAGTTTATAAAAAAAAATTTTAAATCACGAAATGTATAAGTTGTCATTAAACGTAACATATACACGTTTACGACATAACCAGACATGCATCTTACCTTATAATGACGATTTCGGTTGAAAATAATCACCAGAAATCCTCCCAAAGACACCAAGCAACCTTCAGAGTCGGCGAGTTTCTCGCTCGGTTCACAAGTGAGAGCTGGGAAGCCAAAGTTCTTGTTTCGCAATCACAGTCCTATAAAAGGGAGCTTTGCACCAAAGCAGACAGTGGCGGCAAAAGTTTACAACAGTCTGTAGGCCAGAGAATGAAAGATTCAGACAATAACGATTCCAGACACAAGGCAGAATATGAGTTTCAGTCGTACAACGTACACATAGAAAGAAGAATCAGATTCGTCAACAGAGTCGTAAATGCAAAACACAAATACTATGTAGACGTAGCAAGACGAATCAGAGAGGTCAACAACGTTAAAGCTAAAAGTTAAACACCGTGTTTCAGTAGAACAACGTAGACGTAGACAGACGAATCAGAGACGTCAACAGAATTGTAGGCTACGTAAGAAAAAAAATATAAGAAAGGTAAGTTGTTGGAAGGTTTGTTATTGACAAAACAATACGTTGCAATCACAAATATATCGACCCAACGGTCTTTTAAATGCACAGTCAAATTTTGGAACGTTGGCAGTCTCTTTGTTGGGGGAGGGAGAGGGGGAGGGGAGTGGGACGATGAAAGTACTTTTTTTTCATTTAATGAAGTAACTTCTGCTGACAGATGCGCTACGCAAGCTGCAAACATCAACAAGTTTTAACTGACGGTATGATCTATGCTACTCGTCAAAAGAAACTTGGCGGGTCTTTTTATGTTAAAGGCAATAATGCAATTAGAATTGCCGTCCATTTCCCACCGTGTGCAATAATCAGCTTGATTTTAGGCCTAAAAAAAAGGTGTGGTTACGGTAACCCGACCTACCCTATTTTTAGGGGCCGACCCTATAACCTTTTATTACATTTGTCAACAAAAAAATGAAAACAAGAAAACGAGTGCAGAAAACGCAATGAAAGCGAAAGCGCTTGAGTCGTCATGCAGACGACAGACGATGCAAGGGAAATAACTCCTTCTACTAAAAAGGCCCAACAGACGCTTGCCATGACAAAAATGGCCGCATCTTCTTCGGTTGCGAATGCTACACCTGTACACGCTTGGTTGCTCTGCTTATATAGAAAAAAAAGTTTAAAAAAAAAAGTGATTGCCTACCTTCCTACCCTATTTTTTGGGGCTATGTTACCTTAACCACACCTTTTTATTTGTGTGTGTGCCTTAGAGTTAGTGTCTGTACAGTGGTGGAGACACACACAAAATCAATTCACAAAGGTAAGCTCCCCTAGTTTAAACTCACAGACACCATCGAAACAGCTAAAACATAGAAACTTCTGCCGCCTCATGTAAAATCAAGCTGATTGTTGCATAAGGTAGAAAAATGAATTGTCTTTCTTACACGGTAACTGGCTTTAACAATAACAGCCTCATAACGAAGATCTACACAAAAACGCACCTGCAAAGTTTCTTTTGGCGAATAGTATAGATCAAAGTGTGAAAAACATTTTTCGGCCTTCGCAGCTTGCGTTAATTGGGCATCTTTCATTAGAAGGTCCCCACATCATCACATCGCCCCCCCCCCCCCCCCCCCCCCCCGCCCCGCCCTCCACTGAAAACCTAGCCAACCCCCTCCTCCCCTTCAGTTTGCGGTTTTCCCCCGATTAGGTCATCGGAGGGAAAATTTTAAGATTAAGTGACAGTCATGTTTTAAAGGCTTTACTTCTTTCAGTCGTCTTGTAGACCCATACCTAATGTAAAGCCACAGCTACAAGCATCCCATGCATGATGGGATCTTCACGTCCAAATAAGTTCGAATCTTTATCTCAAATGTTGTTGTTGTTGTTGTTGTTGTTGTTGTTGTTGTTGTTGTTGTTGTTGTTGTTGATTTGTTTGTTTGTTTGTTTGTTTGTTTGTTCGTTTGTTTGGTTGTTTTGTTGTTGTTGTTGATTGGTTGGTTGGTTGTTTGGTTGATTGTTTATTTGGTTGATTGGTTGGTTGGTTGGTTGGTTGGTGTGTTGGTTGGTTGTGTGTGTGTGTGTGTGTGTGTGTGTGTGTGTGTGTGTGTGTGTGTGTGTGTGTGTGTGTGTGTGTGTTTTGCGTTTAAACCCCAACAACAATAAAGGTGAATAATCAGTCAGCAAATTACATAAGTAGTTGAGTTTTATTGTGTGATCCCGAGCTCGTTTTGACTTTACCCCTATTTTATGAACTCAGTGTTTATTTTGATGCTTTGTCATTTGCAGTCATGCATTAACTGATATGGATACTTCACAATTAATGCCCACTACAGCGGATTCTGTCGCACGTCCAACCAAATGTCAGACCGGACATCATTAGCACATTACGAAACGATCAGCTGTGGACGCACGCTGCGTGCAGGCATGTGTGGATTGTGACTTTTGTTGCAACAGGTGTTTTTGTCTCATAATGACGTAAATTTGTGATAGAATAAGAATTGGGTTGTTTTTGGCTCAAGTAAGTGTAGCCTGTGCGATCGTAACTTTGTCTGTCTGTGCGTGTGTGTGTGTGTGTGCGTGTGTGCGTGTGTATGTCTGTGGTAGAAACTTTAACATTTCGTCATTTGAAGACGTCACATTATGGCGTAAGAGGGTTAGACGTCACGCGAAGGAATTACTGAAAGTCTCGGTCATTTTGGCTCATTATTTTGAGCGGGCCGAGACTAGTTGGAAGGCACTATGGCGGAAAAGAGAGTTATCTTTTCATGTCTTGGCGTCTCAAATCTTATTAGTCAGAAAGCGCATGCACGTAGTCTCGACCAGCGCGTGGTGTGCTTCTTTCTGAGTACTTTACGTCACAAATTGTACTTTACGTACTTGATGATGACGTAAGTTAATTGTATGTGTTCTATTTCGTTGACTGAGCACGGCCGGGACCAGTTGGCGTGAGCGCTGGGATTTCGAGTTTCATTCGACATGTCAATGCATCGCAGTATGAAATAATACAGGTAGGAGGTTAGTCGATATCGACCAAAGTCGATAAGTGCATTCTTCACTATGGTATTGAGTCTGATTTCGTCGTCCATCTTGAATCAAAAAGCACTCTTCTTACAAAAAACAAAAAAAACTTCGTTGCGAGCTACGGCGAAGCTTCGCATGTCAAAACTTGAGAAGCGGTCAAAGTACCACGCCGTAGCTTCGGGTTTTTGGTATTAAGACTTTGCGAAGCTTCGTGTAATCGACTACGGGCTCAATTAAGGACAGGCTTAAGTAGGCTAGATCTAGATCTAGTGTCTCGCTTTCTTGCACAGTGTCACCTATGCTTACTGTGTGTGTGTGTGTGTGTGTGTGTGTGTGTGTGTGTGTGTGTGTGACGGAGTGATTGAGTTTGTGTTACTGTTTGTCGATTTCTTACGTGAGCCTTGAAGGCTTCGCCTCTTGTTAAATTGTGTCACTGTGTCTGAAAACTATTTCAGGTCGACTGGGCCGATCCTGTTCAACTTCTATAATAGATTCATGTTTGCAGATACTCAGGTCAAGGTAAGAAGACTGGGCCTTCGCGTGTCTGTCACTTTGCGTTTGTGGTCAGGTACTGGTAAGTCAGTATGTGTTGGGGGAGGGGGGGGGGGCTGTGTGTGTGTTGTGTATGTGTGTGTGTGTGTGTGTGTGTCTGTATGTGTGAGGGCCCCAAAGGGTTTAAAATCGTGATTGGCGTTTTTTGACCTTTCTGTGACCGTGATTGCCGAAATTTCCATTTCTGTGATCGTGATGTGACTTTGCCCGTGATCCGTGATGACAAAAAAATCAAGTCTCGTGATCGTGATCGTCATTTGTTTTCGTGATCGTGATGGGCATTATTGCAAAGCATTTTATTTTCAACGTACATTTTTCACAGCTGTATCACTCTATGATCCTCTATTCGTCAAGGTGTTTGTGATCGTGAAAACAAAAATCAAGGTAACTGTGATCGTGAAAGCTAAAATTTCCCTTCCCGTGATCGTGATGATACCCCCCCTTTGGGGCCCTCATGTGTGTGTGTGTATGTGTCAGTGTATATGTGTGTATGTGTGGCAATGTGTGTGTGTGTGTGTGTGTGTGTGTGTGTGTGTGTGTGTGTGTACACATTTCATAAACAAATGTATAAGGTACTAAAGTAAAATGAAATCCCATAGTCCGGACTGAGTCGAAGATTATGTGAAATGAATTTAAATAAATTTGATGAGAAAAAAATCCAGCCGTTACAGTGCGGCATCAACGTTTGCAAACGTGCAAATATGACGTCATCAAATAGCCTCATCAAAAATCGGAGAAAACACAACAAGCAAATGCCCTCAAAATCAGTTGTGTACATCGATTTTCATGCAAATCCGTTCGGTAGTTTTTCAGATAATTATGCTCTGCACACACAGACACACATACCTACGGAGACAAACCTCACCCTCCGCCCTCGTTACATCACTGATTCAGTCAAGTAAAAAAAAAAAGTTGAAACTCGCTCAAATCTAACTGCCAACATCTAACGATTTGAAACTGACCAAAATAGCAGCAAATTTCTCTCCCACTTCATTAATGTGGCAAATCTGATATCATCGTTCTGAAAAACAATCAAGGTCACGCCGGCGTTTCGCAATTCCGACCTCTACAAGGCTTCAGACCATGACCTTTGACCTTGGAACCCAGACGCCGTAAATCAAGTGCTCAGGGACGATAACCGCCGCAGGCGTAACAGAAAATAGCTCACGTCACTGCTTCCAGAAACGAGGTCAGTGTCAAAGCACCTGCCTTGGCGAATATAGACACGGGGAAAAGTCAACAGCTGCTCGGTGCTTCCTTAGCCAGAATCACCATCGCCTCAGGGGTAATCAGCACGACGTATAGCCCCGTGGTGCTTGGTGCAGTGGTTTGAGCACCTTGAACGCGAGCGGATTTTTTCTGCTAATGCGTGGGAACAATTAATTGGGCTCTCGCTAACAGAGAGAGAGAGAGAGAGAGAGAGAGAGAGAGAGAGAGAGAGAGAGAGAGAGACAAGACAAGACAAGACAAGACAAGACAAATTCTTTATCAGCGAGGGTAATGGCATACGGAAAACATGCTTTTTTACATCCAGCCCTCGCCCATGGGAGGGTCTAATCTTATGATATTACGTTTTAAAAATGTTAGAATATCAATCAAAGAAGTAATAAAAACAAACAAACGATTAACAAACTAATCAAACAAAAAACATAAAATATTATTGTCAAGGGCATGATGAAAACAATATCTTTCAAGCAAGCAAAAGAGAGAGAGAGAGAGAGAGACAGAGAGAGAGAGAGACAGAGAGAGAGAGAGCGAAAGAGAGACAGAGAGAGACAGAGGGAGAGACTCAGAGAGAGGGAGAGAGAGAGAAAGAGAGAGATATATATATATTAAGAGGGGAGGGGGGGCAGTGTGTCACATAATTCATGGGCATTGCATTTTTGTAACCACCCTTTGTTTGTTTAACAGTTATTTGAAACATAGATTATCGCCTGCTGAAACTAAAAAAAATTGTGAATGTCACATGCCCGTGAACGCGGCAAGAAGTATTCAAGCTCGCTTGTTCAAAATATTAGAATCGTAAACGATAACATGGTTTTCATGATGATGATGATGATGATGATGATGATGATGATGAAGAGAAGGAGCAGGCGCGGAGGGGGAGAAAATAAAAAGGAATATTTACACATGAATATTACACGCACAAAAGCAGACTGTTTCCCGCTTTGCAGTAAACTTATGTACGGCTTAGGTAATAGATTACAAGGAACTTAGTCGATAAATATCGACAGGGGGCGGACAAATGGTTTACATGTGAAATGTGTGTATATGGGTGTGGTTCTGAAACAAACAAACCATGTGAACCCCCCCATCCCACCGCTCGCGGGCTGAACGACTGACGTCACATGTCGCTTCGGTCTTTTCCTGAGAAGAACACGGCGTGTACATAATACACAATTCGATCGCGTAGCACTGCCAATGCACATTTTCGCAACGAAAACCGTGCTACTGTTTCTTGTGTGTTAAATCTGAAAGCAATATAAGTGAACGAACAATTGAAAACTGATATCACGTTACTAAACTCCAAAAAGTAATAAATTACTTCTGACTGCGGTACACAATACGGCAGTCACCTCTGCGAATGCTGTCGAAGAATCTAACCGAAAGTAAACATTCTGGGAATCTACGCGCATCGGCCTTGACGCAAGTTCAATACTTAGCCAATGAGCGCGCCGCGGCGAAGTTGGCCGCTGTAAGTCTCGCAGCGCTGGCTGGCTGAGCGAGTTGCGTGTCCATCCTTTTTTGGTCCAAGCCGCACCGTAGACCAGATTAGTAGGTGCTTGATTTTGGTATTTTGATTTTACATAACATTAAACCTTTCTTGGGGTTCATGGTCATGGCAACAGCCATAATAATATTATATCATGTATAATATTACATTTCAGCATATTTGAATTACATGTCATCATACCAAACTGTCATACATTTTTATTCCTACATCATTCTGATTGATCACAACCAAACCTACTATCAGTGGACACATCCAAATGTAAGCGCCTGTTCTTGACAACTTTTAATCGATCTAAAAATAGCAACTTGCTGGGCCCTCTGCCGCCAACAGACACTGTTTGGCCTGTAGGTAAAATGTACAATGTATTTTCTGATTTGTGCACAAAAGCTTTATTTCTTTTTTCTTTTTTTTAACATAACAATGTTTAATGTCACTGTATGTTTAAAAGACCATGGTCATATTTGTAAAAAAAATGTTAAATTAGAAAATAAATAACATTTTGGTTCATGATTTTTCCTACACCTGTGCTAAAAATAAGAAATAAAAATGTCGGGTATATAAGTCACTCAAATACAGCTAAGTATGAATGGCTCGGTTTGAGTTTGTTGCAGTTGACCCTGCACAATGCGACATATCATGTTTTTGTTGAACAATTTTGACGTCACCCCTCCCATAGGGTGACGTATTTCACAACTTCCTGTGTTACACAAACTCTGTGATGACCAATTTTGACGGATTTCACAACTTTCTACAGATGAACAATGTTGCCTTCACCCCTCCCATAGGGTGACGGATGTCACAACTTCCTGTGTACACAAACTGATGACGTATTTCACAACAAAATGGCGCTGCCCATGGTCAACCTCTAAACTATCCGTATAGAATGGGGGCGTCCTCGCCCCCATAATAAGCCTATGTCTACGCCCAATATCGCGCACCTTCTAAGGACAAAACTTAAAGTACTTTGAATACAGCGCAGAGCCACGGGAGTGACACAATGAACTGAGATAAAAATAACTTTGATTACAGGACCTCTCGTAAGCGATGAGCCGGAATGGCATCTCGTCAACATTGCCTCTGAAAACGGGTCAACTGGAAACCCATTATATCGAGCATTCCAGGCCAAGGAAACTAACGCTAGTGATATAACAAGGAACTTAGTCGATAAAAATCGACAGGGGGCCGACTAATGGTTTAAATGTGAAATGTGTGTATAATAATGGGTGTGGGTCTGAAATGAAGTTAGGTAGTAGTTAACATTTGTTTTGAATAATTATTGGTATTTTGACAATGTGGGTAGCATGGAAATGTAAGCATTTGAATGTAAGTCTTAGGTACCATTGTACCCAGGAAGAGAGACCAGAGATAGGAGTAGGTTGCAATAGCTTGTGTGGTCTTTGAGTTTTGTTTTTGGAAAGATATTGTTAAAGAAAAAGAAGACAATTACAGTAATGCAATATTTATTGTGAAAACCAACGATTGTACAAAGAACATGTGAAGCAACATTATGTCTATGATGATGTGAAGAAAATGTGTTATGATTTATACTATTATTATTTAGACTTGAGACTGACAGTGTTGTGACGAGCGTTGGCTAATGGTAACGAGTACATATGTGTGTAGTTGTGGTGTGTGTGTGTGTGTGTTTGCGCGTTGGTTTGGATTATGGGTGTAATTTGTAAAACAGATGTGACAGTAATAATGGAGTTCACATCAGTGAGGTTAGTTTGAAATGGAACACACGCACGTTTTTGAAAAAAACAATATGAAATTTTGAACCATGAGATCTTTATTAAATAATAAACTGAACATCAGCAAAACATCAAAGCAATTATTAATAAGGTTTGAAAAGCTTGACTTACTATGTTAAATAGTGGATTGAAGGCTGAAAACGTCATTTATAAATTACATCTGAGATAGGGAGGGCGGGTGGGGGAAGTGCTGAAAGTGTGGATGAGAATAAAAAAATAAAAAATGCTGAGGGACAACAGGGAGGTTAATGTGCCAATAATGTTATAAAACTGTACCTAAGGGGACATAATAACGATTGGCTGTAGCTTTCGAACACAGAAAAAATTATTTCAGTATTGCAAAGTGGTTTTGATAGTGTCGAATGTAAACAGAACAGTCTCAAAGTGAAAGTGGATGTTTTCCGGAAATTGCGAAGTTAACAAGAATACCGGCAGAAAAGCGCGCTTTCCTGCTTAGCACAATACGCTACCGCACTAATCTGGCGTGTCAATATCACTACGTTTTGGACGTGGAAGGTGAGCGATTTCCTTCCGCCCTCAGCTAATTCAAGAAATCACCCCCCTCCTAGGTACACGTGCACTCAAGTTAACCTCTGCTTTGACCTGTGTGCCAAGAGTCAGATGAGAGAGAGAGAAAGCGAGAGAGAGAGAGAGAGAGAGAGAGAGAGAGAGACACACACACACACACACACACACACACACATAGACAGAGACAGACATAGAAAGACAGAAGCGGAGAGACTCAGAGCGAGACACAGACAAAGACATACATACAGAGAGAGAGAGAGAAAGAGAGAGAGAGAGAGAGAGAGAGAGAGAGAGAGAGAGAGAGAGAGAGAGAGAGAGAGAGAGAGAGAGAGAGAGAGAGAAAATGTAACTGATCTCGTGAGAACGGTTGAGGCCTTGCAAGGTTTTGACGGCAACAATAATTATTGTAGTTCTCTAAGACTTTATTTCTGTTTGATTTGTAATATGTTGGGAAGACATATTTATCAATTGATCAACAAAATACAACATAATACAAAACGACACAACATTGTTAAAATCATTATTGGCCAACGTTGAACGTTTACGAAGGCCTCAATCTTCCCGCGCCGTAGACCAGATTAATAGGTGCTTGATTTTGGTATTTTGATTTACATAACATTAAACCTTTCTTGGGGTTCATGGTCATGGCAACAGCCATATTAATATTATATGATGTATGATTTTATATTTCAGCATATGTGAATTACATGTCATCATACCAAACTGTCATACATTTTTATTCCTACATTATTCTGATTGATCACAACCAAACCTACTATCATTGGACACATCCAAATGCAAGCGCCTGTTTTTGACAACTTGCCATTGATCTAAAAATATATTTTTAGATCAGTGCAACTTGCTTGGATCTCTTGTTTGGCCTGTAGGTAAAATGTACAATGTATTTTCTGATTTGTGCACAAAAGCTTTTCTTTTTCTTCTTTTTTTTTAACATAACAATGTTTAATGTCACTGTATGTTTGAAAGATCATGGTCAAATTTGTAAAACAAATGTTAAATTAGAAAATAAATAACATTTTGGTTCATGATTTTTCCTACACCTGTGCTGAAAATAAGACATAAAAATGTTGGTATGTAAGTCACTCAAATGCAGAGTAGTATGAATGGTTTGAGTTTGTTGCGGTTAACCCTGCACAGTTCGGCCTGTGATGTTTTTGTTGAACAATTTTGCCGTCACCCCTCCCATATAGAGTGACGTATTTCACAACTTCCTGTGTTACACCACAGGCGGAAGGTATCGTCCACTGGACTACTACTATTGATCACAGAAAGACTACAAGGTACGTCACTCACCTTCGAGTCTTCTGTGTGCTTGGAGTCGCTTCCTGGGGAAAAATATTGTTCAAGTACAGTCTGTGTAAGGTCAAATAAATACAGTTGAATGATTGTTTGAACTGTATGTACCTTTAATTTTCAGCTTCCGCCCCTTGCAGGTTGTTTTTAACCATCATTTGGACGAATCTTCGTTTGCGAGCCGCTAACTTCCACTCGGCGTCAAACTCATGCATACCAGCGCTCATTGGTTAATAACAGGATATTCGAAGATTATTTTCCCGTGGTTGCTGCACAATATTTACATATGTTTTAGACCAATGAGCGCTGGTATGCATATTCGGTGCGGATGCATGGGTGAGGTATTCAATCTCAAAAACTTCAGAGAAAATGGGAAAAATGTGAAAAATAGCTGTTTTTTAGACAACATTTATGGCCCCTGCGACCTTGACCTTGAAGCAAGGTCAAGATGCTATGTATGTTTTTTGGGGCCTTGTTATCATACACCATCTTGCCAAATTTGGTACTGATAGACTGAATAGTGTCCAAGAAATATTCAACGTTAAAGTTTTCCGGACGGACGGACGGACGGACGGACGACTCGGGTGAGTACATAGACTCACTTTTGCTTCGCATGTGAGTCAAAAATGCGGGCACAGGGCCAGTTACCTGCAGGGTCTGACAGACACTAAGTGTTTGACGACCTTCAGGGTTCGAGACCGCATGTAACCGCGATCAGTGTAGCTCTGTCTTGCGATGAGCAGTGGACTCCATGCAGCGCAGTTTTCCGCAGAGACTGTTTGTGTCAATTTACGGGTTGACCTCTTTCTAGGATTGTTAGCCACCAACCTCAACTTAAAGGAATATAAAACATAAAAAGAATAAGGATGGTCCGACGTAACAACTGTTTCGTTCATACTCCTTGTATCTCAATAATGAACAATCCTGTAAAATGGTTCAAATGAAAATATAAATCGACGATCTGTTCTTAAAATTCAATCAAATGTACTCTCTCTCTCTCTCTCTCTCTCTCTCTCTCTCTCTCTCTCTCTCTCTCTCTCTCTCTCTCTCTCTCTCTCTCTCACTCTCTCTCCCAAACCATGTTATGACGTTATTACGGAGATTTAAGAAACGAAACGTTGGGACGTTTCGTTTTGAAGTTGTGGTAAACGTCATTATTTCGGGGGTCTCTCGCTGGAAAGGTGAAGGTCAACTGAAACGGAACGTGGAACGTCAAAACGCAGTCACGTTTTCCACCCCCAAAAAACGAACAATATTTCGTCAACTTTTGTGAGTATTTTTGCACACTAACAGTTTTATTTGTTGGCCATTTTATGCATTGCTAGATTCATCAACCCTTTCACAGTCTTTCAGCGCTGAGAATGTGTTCATTGGAGGTAGACAACTGTTGTGAACTGAAATATTTTGAAGGGTGCTGATCCTGGTACATTTATCCAACTTCATGGTGAGAAAGCAAATGGCGAAGCAGAAGTAGGTCATCGCATCGAATTTTTATTCTGGCTTCGTATGTGATCAGGTGCATGAATTGAAAAATGTGAAGCTCTTGTGCGTGCAATGCGAGTATGTCAATCCTTTATTGACTCGTGGAGTTGAAATTATGCCATGCCCAGTCAGCGGATCATATCCTGCCATGCCCGGCCTTTCATTCCGAAACGAAACGTGAATACATCTAAATCTTGTCTGCGGCCTATGCCGTCTCGTTACACGTTCCGTTTCGCGGGGTGACTCATTCACCAAACGAAACGAGCTGCAAAACGAAACGTGCTGTTTCTTAAATCTCGCTATTGTCATATCTTTGTTTCACGGTTTCCCAGTATGTCTGTTTGATTATAAATGTATAGAGTACTTTGTAAACTCTGTTTGCCCTTGAAAAGGGCCCTTGGTCCAATTCCAATAAACTTTCCGAATTCCCGACCCCCCCCCCCCCCCCCTCTCTCTCTCTCTCTCTCTCTCTCTTTATCACAGATTATTGTTCAACCATCTGGGACTCTGCCAGTGCTAATATTTTAAAACCATTGTATAGTTTACATAGGCGAGCGCTGAAACTAATTTTACTGAAACAATCCAGTCTTGTATTTGATGATTATAAGAAACTTAAGATTCTCCCACTAAAACAAAGATTTAAATTAAATGAAGGCGTGCTCCTTCACAAAATTCTTTCCGGCCGTGCACCACGAACTTTCGTTGCAAACTTTAAAGTCAAACCAAACCGAAAGTTTAACGTCCCAATTCCAAGGATAGATCTCTTCAAATCAAGCTTAGCCTATTCTGGTAGCGTCCTGTGGAATTCTCTCCCGGAATTTGTGAGAGTCCCAATGAGTCTCAATACTTTCAAAAAACACCTTTCACTGTATTTAATGTTAAATTACGAAAAATCACAGTGATGGAAGACTTCGTTTGGTTATATTTTCATTTGTCCAAAGCATCAGTGTTCATTATATCCACACAAAAACACTCAAATTAATAACACATTTACTCATGCATGTGTATTCAGCATTGTTTTCACTACGTTACATATACGACGCTTTATATTTGTGTATAATATGTAATGTGTAAATATTCATATGTTGTTGTTTTTCTCTACCTTTTTTTCTACGTTAATATCCGTGTAAATATGTGATTAGATTAGTCCCCTCTCTGGGCGAGGGCTGGTTGAAAAAAAGCTCGTTGTATTGCTTATGCCACAACCCTCGAAAAATAAAATTTGATTTGATTTGATTTGATTTGATTTGATCTCTCTCTCTCTCCCTCCCTCCCTCCCCCCGTCACCGCCAGTACCTGAAGCGACCAAGTCTGCTGCAAAATATTGGATGTTCACAGAACTATCTCTCCAATAACCCAAACCAGCGGAAGAGGCTGCGAGTATTTGCGTAAAGCAGAAATGCGGGCACAGGGCCGGGAATGGTCATTATACCTGTCGGTGGTCATCCTAATCGTAAAATGCCGCGGTCATCTACAGGTGGTCGGCTGGCTCAAAGCACAAAACGACGAGATGACCTTGCAGTGATGGCACGTGCCTTTTGCGTTTCCTCATTCTTTTATGTCGTCACAGTCGAGAAATAAGTTTTCTTTGGCTGGTTGGTTGGTCGGGTTTGGTTCAATCTGTGTGTGTGCGGGGGTGGATGTGTGTGTGCATTTGTGTGTGTGTGTGTGTGTATGTGTGTGTGTGTTAGTGAGTGTGAGCTAGTGTGTGTGTGTGTGTGTGTGTGTCCGTGTGTGTGTGTGTGGAGCGATTCGTTCAAAACTACCAAATGAGTATTATACCTTGAAAAATGTATTTTTCCAGATAATAACCCTATAGAAGCTTGTCTCAGTTTTTGAATAAAAGAGCTTGACGATTACAATTTTAGCAAATTTGCAAGAGACCAATTCGTTTTGGTTTTTTGTCAATTTTACAGACACTGTATTCACAAAATATTTGACCTGGTCAGACTAATGAGATTGCATTTCAGCTCGAACATTTTGATAGTTAAAGTAAGTTGGTGAAATTGTTATTTCAAATCGTTTGTCTGAAACTGAAATATCAAAAACAGGTTCAAAAGCAGTGTTACGGCATTCGTATGTGGGTTTTTTTCTGAATGGAGGGAGTATATAACAAGAGCTTTCTACGGGACTATCGCTTAAGTGAAGCTTCACTTTGTGCACCAGCTTTTTGTGTGTGGTCATTTTCTTTTTGGGATAAAATTCATAATTATTTGTGTCACCAGCGGCCGGCAAAACTGCACTCAAACCTGAAGAAAAGAAAGTGACAAACAATTCCCAAGCGTGTGTGTGCTTTCCACACACATCATTGTCAACCTGACTGACAGATGCGTTAACATTGCACTCAAACCCGCACAAGTAAAAAACTCGACATGCATTTTCAATAAAAACGTGGGCTCTTCCACTAACGTTTAGTGCGTGTGTGTGTGTGTGTGTGTGTGTGTGTGAGTGTGTGTGTGTGTGTGTGTGTGTGCATTTGTGTGTGTGTGTGTGTGTGTGTATGTGTGACGGTGTGTGTGTGTTAATTTGTTTTGTCATTGGCAGCTGCCGTATGTTGATACAGCCGTAATGATGACAAACGAAAATGTTGAAATGTGTGTGATGAGAGATTTTTTAGAGTTGGTCAGGAACAGCCACGTTGACTGATGATGGACAATAATGACCTATAGACAGCGTTCACACGCACTGTACAGTGGGACCCCTCCTTTAGACCCCTTCCTTTTTAAGATTCCCATCATTGCAAGACCCTATTTTTTTTAATTTTCTGTTCAGAACGTCTTTTAAATGTTCCGTCATTTTAAAAATCCCCTCTTTTAAGGCCTGGTTTTCTGATTTCGGGTGGTCTTTTCAGGGCGGTTCCACTGTATCTTTCTTTCTTTATTTGGTGTTTAACGTCGTTTTCAACCGTTCAAGGTTATATCGCGACGGTTCCACTGTATACTCACTCACATACGAGCACCGTGACCCAATGTGTGTTGGTGGTAGTGACAAGCTTATCTTATTTGCGATGATACCGTGGTACCTGTAGTGTAACGGGGTGCTGAAGTCAGGTACGCCTCCGACACATCTGTCAACAACTAACCTGAAACTTCTACAACTAGAGGACACCTCGGAATAGGCCACATCTGTGACCTTTGAGGCCTCCACAAGGCAACGGCACCCAAGATTAAAGCACATTATGTTATCCATTCGTCTATTGAAGCCTCGAGAGGGTCATGCCAGCGACTGGGTTTCTTTGAGAATGTTCTTGTCTGTCTGTCTGTCTGTCTGTCCGTTTAAAAGACCTCTGGGTCGAAGTACAGTGATTAATTGTAGCGTTCAGTTTTGTCTGAAAAATAAAACGTTTCACTAACATACCATTCGTGTTGTTGGTTATATTGAAGCCTCAACAACTCCTCTAATTAAGTAACACTTGGCGGATCTATCCGTCCACAGAAGCCTCGGAAACAAGAGGAAGCTTCTGAATAAAAGACACCCGTGATCCATTGACATTTACACCTAAGCAAAACAACCCTGTCACAAAACACCACCTGCAATGTAGGAACCTCCTCAGTCTGTCCCGGGGATGGTCTTTCGCGACATGTACGACAAAACCTTTGTGCACTGGTGTTCTACGCATTGTGCATTCTACATTGAATGGGCCAGTTACACGATCCGGCTTAAATACCTCATGGAACTGCTTGCCTGCAACAAGCCGTATCTCACATTGAATACAGCATGCACGATATGGTATATTAGATTTCCGTCAAATCTCTGAATAAAATTAGATCAAATAACCAAAGGGAAGTAAGCGCTCTAAATGCAAACGACATGTGTAATGGAGTAAGCGAGAGTTATATGGAACCAATCTCCTGGCACCTGAGAGAATAACAAGCATTGAAATGAACAAGCGATTTTCATCCTCAATATTTTCTTCTTCTTCAAATCAACGCTTTACAAACCATCTTAATTAAGTAAGATAATTCGCCAAAGCACACCCTCACGACGTTTTCATATCTCTTACATAATTTTTTTTTTCTGAATAAAATGGTTTCTTCAAAATGCGATTCAGGCTGGCTGCATGTTATGCTGCATACCTTTGGTTAGTAGTTCAGAAGAAGGAAATTCCTACATCCTTTGGGGATGACTGAGGAACAAGGCAAGTACATGTTCTACTCATGTGTGCGTGTGTTTGTTTGTGTGTGCGGGTGTGTGTGTGTTTGTGAGCATTAATATACATGTGTGTGTGTGTGTGTTCATTAATATATACATATGTGTGTGTGTGTGTGTGTGTGTGTGTGTGTGTGTGTGTGTGTGTGTGTGTGTGTGTGTCCAGAGAGAGAGAGAGAGAGAGAGAGAGAGAGAGAGAGAGAGAGAGAGAGAGAGAGAGAGAGAGAGAGAGAGAGACAAACAGACAGACAAAGAGATATGTAGATATAGAGGGAAAAATGATCTAAGTAAAGTTAAACCTTAAATTCACACAAAATATTTATTCAGAAGCAATCATGCAGTTTCACCAACTGCAGTGAAGGGAAACCACTCTTCATTTCTATTTTTGAAATGTCATTTTCACAAGGAATGAGTTTGACACAGAAATACACATGGTTAAATTTGAACTCGAATATATATACTGCATAATGTTGTTATTTTTTCCAACAAATATGATTTCTCAAAATGTTGTTTCATCATACAGAAGAAAATGTGTAAAAACGAAACAAAATGAGCAAGCGCACCTTTTCATCAAAGCGCTTTCTTTCACAAATATCAAATCAAATTATGCACATAGAAATTCAATCACAGGCTAACAACAATATAAAGGTCTGCAGAAGACACACTTTCACTTTTTTTTTTTTAACTACAAATTGAATCACCCAGGATCGAGGCACTCGAAAAGGGGTTTTAGATGGTCAGAAGGAACAAAAGAAAAAAATCAAACAAGCGCATAACTTGACACTTTGTAGGTTTAATTGTACATGCACACACATAACATTCCTGCTCAAAATATTGATCCAGGTTTATCTCATGTTCATTTTGTAGGCTATTTGGCTCACGTAAGTGTAGCCTATGCGATCGTAACTTTGTCTGTCTGTGCGTGTGTATGTCTGTGGTAGAAACTTTAACATTTGAAGACGTCACATTATGGCGTAAGAGGGTTAGACGTCACGCGAAGGAATTACTGAAAGTCTCGGTCATTGTTATTTTGAGCGGGCCGAGACTAGTTGGCAGTCGTGTCCCTGTAAGTTACAGGCTACATGCAGACAGACAGATCTAGATCTAGTGTCTCGCTTTCTTGCACAGTGTCACCTATGCTTACTGTGTGTGTGTGTGTGTGTGTGTGTGTATGTGTGACGGAGTGATTGAGTTTGTGT
Organism: Littorina saxatilis; assembly: GCF_037325665.1. NCBI lineage: Eukaryota > Metazoa > Mollusca > Gastropoda > Littorinimorpha > Littorinidae > Littorina > Littorina saxatilis. Next base: position 38,703,724 of record NC_090256.1, read on the forward strand.
TACTGTTTGTCGATTTCTTACGTGAGCCTTGAAGGCTTCGCCTCTTGTTTTCTGGTTGGGGTTGTTGTCTTTGGGCATCATATTACACACTAGCTGAGGTCCTAAAGTTAGGACCTGATTTTCTCACATTTTTTTATGTCTCAAAAGCCAGGGGTAGGGCTGGCGGGGGCTCCAATCAATTAACCAATCAATCAATCAATCAATCAATCAATCAATCAGTAAATAGAAAGACTTTCTCAGAGCTGGGACTAATTAGTAAACTAATCACAAGCATACATGTGTTGTTTTAGCAATCCCATAATGAAAGAATATTATTATATTGACTGAGCATCAAGATCATGCAATTACTTCAGTGGTTTTGACAGGCAAAGAGAACCGATTAAATACCATTTCAAAATTAGTTTTCCACTTGCAGTTGTTCCTGACATGACTACAAATTCTGTTCTCTCATGCAAAAAAAGCAAACACATGTGCATATGCTCGCTCACACACGCACAGAGTTGTTCTCAGCCTCAGTGGACAAGAGGTCAGTTGTATCTGGATGAAAAAAGGTCCAAATGTCCTGCTTTGTCCCCTTGGTAGGAAAAGTGATGGTCAGAAAAAACCCTACATGTCAAACATAACGGTTGACTGGCCAGGGGTCAGACCAATGCATTAAATCAAAAAAAAAGTGCATCAATGACTGAAGGCCAAGGCCTGGGAACAAAACTGTGCACACATAAACACACACACACATACACACGCACAAAGTATGACACTTTGCCTCAGTTTGCATGGTGTAACGATCCAGTCAATTTCAAGGTCTCTGGCAGGAAACCAAATATGCATAATATCAGGGACACGTAAGAGTGCAGCTGACTGATTACTTCTTTCCCCACCATACAAAATCTTGTTGACATGTCATCCCACCTGCACGCTCAAGCACTCAACAGCTTCACATCAAATATCAGCTGATTCAAATAATTCCATTACAAAATTCCACACAGGTCCATGCTGCAAGTACACTCGAACCTACCTTGGCGATCACCTCACGATAACGAGCACCTGCCCACACCAACCAACCGAAGGGATCCCCAACAAACATTTTGCAAAATAATTAATCTGTCAATAGCGATCACCTGTCTATAATGACCTTAATGAGCACCTTTGTTCAATCCGTCGAGTGGTCTTCTTCTTCTTCTTCTGCGTTCGTGAGGTGAAACTCCCACGTACACTCGTGTTTTTTGCACGAGTGGAATTTTACGTGTAGGACCGTTTTTTACCCCGCCATTTAGGCAGCCAGACGCGTATACGCCGTTTTCGGAGGAAGCATGCTGGGTATTTTCGTGTTTCTATAACCCACCGAACTCTGACATGGATTACAGGATCTTTTTCGTGCGCACTTGGTCTTGTGCTTGCGTGTACACACGGGGGTGTTCGGACACCGAGGAGAGTCTGCACACAAAGTTGACTCTGAGAAATAAATCTCTCGCCGAACGTGGGGACGAACTCACGCTGACAGTGGCCAACTGGATACAAATCCAGCGCGTTACCGACTGAGCTACATCCCCGCCCCCGTCGAGTGGTCATTATTGACAGGTTTGACTGCATCATTAATTCCATGCATCTCAAGCTGGTGCAAACTGCTGCATTTCAGTATGTTCAGTCATTTTCCACAACAGTACGTATGATATAAAACGCTTACTATTCATGTATAGCCTTTAATTTGTACATATTCCTATGATTTTTGTTTTCTGCTTCTTTTTTTCTTCTTCTCTTTTTACATTTAGTCAAGTTTTGACACGGGGGATCGAGATGAGGGTGTGGTGTATGTGTGTATGTGTGTATGTGTGTGTGTGTGTGTGTGTGTATGTGTGTAGAGCGATTCAGAGAAAACAGCAGAGATCTACTCTGTCTTTATTAGAAATGCAAAAGCTTAGGCAAAAAAAATACGGTATCCCGACCAACCCTATTTTTTCGCGCAACCCTAGACTTTTTTGGGGGGAAGGAAAAAAAAAAGGTCTGTTTTTTGGCAAAATAACTTTAAAATATGGTTTTTTGGAGAATTTTTTTTTTTTTAAATCCCGACCTACCGACCCTATTTTTTTGCCTATGTTACCGTAAACAGACTTTTTTTTTTTTGGCCTTAAGTCTTTGAAAGCTGTAGAACCTGTATTCATGATCACAGGATGGAGGCCTTACTAGAGCAAATGATTTTATGCATACAACTTGACATGTCATAGTTTATTAAATCCAAAATTTTAATAATAAATTTTCATTTAATTAATATACTTACCCAACTCACATATAGCAATTAACTCCAGTTTAGTGCTAGTCACGCTGTACGCGTCCCCTTGGTAACAAGGGAGACCACTCTAAAAAAGAGTGACCAATCCCATAAGGCCAGACTAATATCAAGTCTGACTTCCATATGCGCGCGCATATGCCGCCATCTTATCATTCCAAAACGAAGCCCAACTCACTTCTTTTTTAGACCCCCATACCACCACAGCAGGGAGGCGGGAGGGAATAAACGATGTGAGTTGGGTAAGTATATTAATTAAATGAAAATTTATTATTAAAATTTTGGATTAAATTACATATCTTTACCCAACTCACATATAGCAGATTGCTACTATAGGTGGCGGGTACTCACCAAAATCATGAAAGTAGGACCTGTCCTGCGGCTACCATAGCAGGCAACCCGGAACTGCCATCCTGTCTCAAGGAGGAGACGTCTCAGAGGTAATAGTTAATAAACACATCCTCAGATCGCCAGTAGGCCGACTCCAGAACTTCGGCCAAGCGGCCCGACCGGAGGACTGCCAAAGAAGAGGCCCATGCCCTTGCCTCATGTGTTCTTGCCGAAGTAAGAGGCAACACTGCCTTAACATCTCCAGACTGTTTTATCCACCAGGCGTAAGCTTGTTTGATCAACATGGAGACCCACTTGGATAACGTCGTTTTTGCGATATCCTTACCCCTTGCTGTGTTCAGTGAAATAAAGAGAAGCTTCTGGCTTTCTGAACGAATGTGCCGAGTACGTGACAGGTAACTGCTGAGCGTTCTCACAGGACAATTAACTACGTCTGGGTCTCCAGGAGCAAGAATTTTGCTCAAGGGGGAAATGTTAATGACAGGAGAAATTTGGCCTGGTTTTTGATTCTTCGCAAGAAAATCCGGCCTAAACCTAAGTGAAATAGACCCATCTTTCTCAGTCGAGATATCTTTCGCTAATCCAGACAAAGCGTGCACCTTGCTACCTCTGCGAGACGTCGCGAGTAAAACCAGAAAAACGGCCTTGCGTGTCAAATTAACCAGGCTGGCTGACTGAAGAGGTTCAAACTCATCTGATGCCAAAAAACGCAAAACCAGCAACAAATCCCAGGCTGGGAGCTGAGACTTTGAACGAGCGGCCTTAAGGGAGGCTCCCTTAATAACACTAGATATGACTCCACTGAGAGTAATCTTGTGACCTAGCTGCCGCAGCGTTGAGGCGATAACTGACCTAACGCGAAGGGAAGAAGAAGACCCACCCTGATCTGCTAGCCAGGCCAAATGATTGGCCACCTGCATAGATCTTGGCGACAGGGGTCTAACCCCGTTACGTTCACACCATGTAACCCAGGACGACCAATGAGAGGAGTACACCGAGCTAGTCGACTCCCTATGGGCATGCTTCACGAAATTCAGAGTGGCAGAAGATGCCCCTGCCCTAAGCAAAGAGCTTCTGACAGAATCCAACCGTGTAGGTTTAGAACCTGAGGATTCTCGTGAGGGATGCCTGACCGGGGTTGCAAGAGTTCTCCCTTTCTTACTGCGAGGGGGATAGGCGGTCGAACCGCCAATCGCAGCAAGTCCGGGAACCAGTGCTGGCTTGGCCATAATGGGGCAACCAACACCAGCGCTGGTCTCTACAAATCCACTTTCCTCAGAACCTTGCCTAACAGACAAAACGGAGGGAAAGCGTAAGCTGTCAGGTTTGACCAGTCCAGTTCCAGAGCGTTGACCCCCCACGCCAGAGGATCTGGGAAGGGGGACACGAACAGGGGCAGTCTCGCCGAAAATCTTGTTGCGAACAAGTCGATCAGAGGCTTTTGAATCTGGATCCAGAGTCGCTGCAGAGACTGATGAGACAGAGTCCACTCTGAATGGACCACTTTGTCTCCCCTGCTTAGTGTGTCCGCAAGGACGTTCAAGCTGCCCTTCAGGTAAACCGCTGACAGCAGAATGTGCTGAGAATCGCACCAAGTGAGAATGCGGCAAGCACTGAAAGGCTGAGAGACGGTGTCCCGCCCTGCCTGTTTACGTAAGACGCCACAGTCATATTGTCTGTGTGGAGCCTGACATGACTGTCCTCCAGGAAAGGCAGAAAAGCTTGGAGGGCCAAAGAAACCGCCTCCAACTCCAGAGCATTGATATGCAGGGAGGACTGAGCCAAGTCCCAAACCCCTGCCGTCATGTGCTCTGCCAGATGAGCTCCCCACCCCCTCAGAGAGGCGTCTGTGAAGAGCTCGTTCTGTGGCAACGGGCAGACGATCGGAACTCCCTGTGCCACCCACGGGAGCAGCCAGATCTGCGTCGTCTGAACAAACCAGGGCCCTAGGGCTATCTGGACATCCCATCCCTGAGATGACTGATCCCACCGAGCCTGTAGCGCTGCCTGAAAAGGCCTTTTGTGCACTCTGCCTAGTGGGATCAGAGTCGCCATCGACTCCATCTGACCAAGTACCGATGACAATACCCGTACGCTGGCCAGATTCTCTCCGTGAAGAGACCGGATCAAGTCCTGGAGTTTGGTCACCCTTCTCTGAGAAGGGCGGACAGACCAATCTCGAGTGTCGAAATCCATCCCTAGATAAGAGAACTTCTGGGACGGATCCAACTCCGACTTCGACAGGTTTATCGAAAACCCGAGCTGCGCTGCCTGACTGAGGACCTTTCGAGTATGAACTCCGCAAAGATCTCTGTCCTGATGGAGGATCAGCCAATCGTCCAAGTACGCACGGAGGCGCACACCCTCTTTTCTCACCAGAGAACAAAGTTGTCGCACCACTATGGTAAAGATCCATGGCGCAAGAGAAAGGCCGAACGGGAGGGCCCTGAACTGATAGGCCTTGCCTCCCCAAGGGAAGCGCAACCATTTCCTGTCTGTAACGTGCATCAGGACATGGAAGTACGCATCTGTCAAGTCTACCGACGTTGCCCAGTCCCCTGGACGCAGAGCCTCCCGTACTGAGGTCGGAGTTTCCATGGTGAATTTTACTACCCGAAGGAACTTGTTCAGAGTGGATAGATCCAATACTGGTCTCCAAGCTCCAGAGGCTTTCGGCACTACAAAGAGTCTGCCGTAAAACCCCGGCGACCTCAAGTCCGTGACTTCCTCTAATGCCCCCTTGAGGAGAAGGGCTGTCACTTCCTTTTGAACAGCGGCCCTTGCTACTAAGTCTCTTGGAGCTCTGCAAGGCGGCATTATCCTGGTAAGAGGTGCCTTTCCCTCTGACCAGAGAAGTCGGAACCCCGAACGCACGATCCCGGTAACCCACTTGCTGTCCACCAGCTGCAGCCAGGAAGAGAGGGCCCTGGACAGGCCGCCCGCTACAACCAGTGCGGGGGCTACCAGGATGGGAGGTTCGGGGGGGCATCATTGGGGGTGAGGCTTGCGCCCCGACCCCCTAGAACCGCCAAAGGACTGTCCCCTCTTAGGGTAAGGAGCTCCGCGGCCCCTACCTCTCGAGGCAAAAGACTGAGTCTGCGTCTTCCCACCACCAGACGAAGAAGTCTGAGGCTTGTTAGACACCTGAGTCTGCGGCTTGTTCTGCGTCTTCTGAAAACCCTGGAGAGCGATACGGGATATAGCAAGATCCCTCGCATCCTGCGTCTCCTTCTGAAGCGCGTCTAGAGAAGACTGGCCCAAGAGAGCACCCTCTGTGAACGGGGAAGTCTTCAGGCTCTCAACAGTAGCCTTTTCTCTAATCCGTGAGCCTGCCAAAAAGGCAGACCTCCTGGTCAACACGGCATGGGCGTAGAGCTTCGCAGACAAAGACATCTGCTCTTTTGAAACCCTAGCCAGAGTGGACAAAAGAGTGATAACATCCACAGAGGAAGCGTCGAAGCGAAACTCAAATGGATCAAGTGAGGTGGCAATGGACCTCAACAAAGACCGTTGCAAGGTTTCAGAAACGGAAGAGAGCTCAAGCAGAGATCTTCCTATCTCCTCCACAGCTGCCAGTGAAGCGTCAGAATAAGGAACCAACCTATCCTTACTGTAGCCGTCCTCACGTAAAACAGCAAGTTCCGGTGTAACCGGAAGTGCCGCTGACGTGACGGCAACGCGAAAGTGTCAATCAAATTGACAGGTTGTGGAAGTAGCTTGCCATTCCAGGGACCGGAAGCAGCCTGCTCCCCAACCTTCGCAAGCCAAGGAGTGACATTGTCCGGAGCCTCGCCATGTTGCGTCAAAAGCGGAAACGGCGGACAACGTTTATTCTTGGAAACGTTTGCCATCTCATAGGCAATGGACGAAGACTCCCGGAAGCGGAAGCGAACCTTGTGTTCCTTTGCAGACCGGAAGTCATCAAAAGCGGAGAGAGGTGGCGGAAGCTTAGTCGAACTCGCAACCACCCCTTCCGGAAAGTACCTAAATGCCGTCTCAGCTGCCATAGCCACCGCGCCTGGCAACTTGAACGGCAAGTTAAGTTGGGTGTCCCCCGCCGTAGCGGAAGCACCCTCGTCAGCGTCTCCGTCATGCTCCACCACGCAATCCAGAAGCTGACCCTCGGAAAGACTCCCATGGTCAAACCAAGAATCAGCCACACCAACAACTTCCTGCCCCCCGGGAGAGGGCGGAAGCGGAAAAGTCCGATCCCCGTTGTTCTGTGACAGAGGGGGCTTTGACAAATCCTTGCACTGCACAGGGCCTATCGATCCCACCGCCCGTGCGTTTTCACGCGAGGGAGCGGCCTGATTGTCAAGACTTTCACGGCACGAATGGCCATATACTTCCTCCTGTGAGTGCACCCCACTTTTGCCTGAGAACCCGGCTACTCGTGGGGAAGACAAACCTTTTAAGTGCCCAGGCACTTTCAGCAACGACACAAGGTGACCGTCACCCTCTTGCGCGGCATGTACGTCAGCTTGCACAACCAAAGCGGAAGCTGACACGGAAGTGGGAGTGGCAGCGGAAGCTGAAGGCAAAGACTTCATCCTAGCAAGCGATGACGTGTCCATCACGGCGGAAGGAAGAGCGCGAAGTTCAGCTTTAGTGGACGTCAAATCTGCAGCCAGAGTCGAAACCTGCGCACTAAGAGTAAGCAGCAACGACGCAACATCTGCAGGCAACAAACCTGAAGAAACAGGCGCCCCAGAAACAACGACAGCTTTGTCGACATGGCTAACCTTATCTTTAGTCTTCAAAGGCAAAATGTCGGTCGGCGGCTTATCAACAAGAACATCAAAACATTTATTAGACGCCGGTTCTAGAACTGAGATAGCGGACTGTCCGGCACTCTTATTCTTTCTAGAAACTTTCTTAGCAGGAGAAGCTTCAGCAGTAGCCTGTCTCGCACTAGACTTCTTCTTGTTGGCGTTATCCGCCATTACAAAAAACGAACTCACAAAAATTTTCTCTGAAAATATTATAAGTCCGAAAATCGCGACCAAAATGTCGCCAAAGTTTTCACAAAACAAGAAAGACCTCACCCAAACAGCATCAGGTGAAGACGATAGCTAGGCGGCGAACCAAGGGGCACATCCAAAGTCCAAAGACAAAGGAGAATAGCTGAAAACAGCCGGAGCGTACATCGAGAGCGACCAGTCCTAAGACTCGCTGAGTGTGGAATGATAAGATGGCGGCATATGCGCGCGCATATGGAAGTCAGACTTGATATTAGTCTGGCCTTATGGGATTGGTCACTCTTTTTTAGAGTGGTCTCCCTTGTTACCAAGGGGACGCGTACAGCGTGACTAGCACTAAACTGGAGTTAATTGCTATATGTGAGTTGGGTAAAGATATGTAATTTAATGAAATCTATATACTTTCTGAGAACAGCCTTTGTTCTTGAGTGAATATTGACAAAGGTGAGTTAACTGCCAAAATAAGTCTCAGGTATTTGCCAGTTACAACCAGTATAATAGTACCGAACTTTCCGGGTCATAAGGCGCGACTATTTTCCTCGAGTTTGACCCCTGCGCCTTGTACAACGAAGCGCCTAATCCGTGTATGAAATACGAAAAAAATACGACATTTCCGTGAATCGATCCTTCAAGGCTTCTCTTCGCAAGTTGTGGGAGCGGTCGATGACTGAAGGGGAGCATTCGTTAACGAAAACCGGCAGAATGCGACGCGCAAGCCTTGCTGAAGTTGCTTCATGGGTCGTACAGGCTTGGGAAGAGGTCATTTTCGATCTTTCGATTTTCATTCTTCGACCGTTTGTTACCGGTATACTTTTTCAATTTTGGTGCGCCCTGTCGGCGCCCTGTCGGCCCCCTGCGCCCAAGGGGTGACTGGATTACAATTTTTTTAAAAAGAAGGGGGTGCGCCTTTGTAGCGCCTTGTAACCCGGAAAATACGGTACCCTTAAGCAAAATCAAATGAAGCAACCCAAAATCTTACATATGTATGCATTTAGAGGTCTTACATCCCTTCCTTTCTCAGACGCAAACCAAAATAAAATCTGTGGGCTCAAGACATTGATATAACAAAAATTGTGAAGGGAAAAATCAAAACATGCTAGTAATACATTATATCTATGCAACACAATAAACTTATTAAAACATGGAGCATCAGTGCACTTTTTCTTCACTTCATGTGACTTGTTTCTCAACAAAAACAGTCTTTAGAATCTTGAGACATTGTGTCACTTTAAAAAAAAAACATCTTTATGCATATCTCACCCATAAAATTAAACATTAGAAATATGACTTAGCCAACAAGAGCACCAGAAAACAAGGTAGCACAAAACCCTCCCCAACAAAGTTAAACAGAAAGATGAACCTACAACCTAAAAACACAGTTGTCAAAATCATTCAAGGGTAATAGATTCACACAGAAACAAAAACTTCCCACACAATAAAAAAAAAAGGGAATTCAAAGCAATTTTGATTTGACGAAACCAAACAGTCCAATAATTTGCCTGTGCCAAATCAGCTTACACAGGCTATTAGAAAATTAGCAACGGGGAATGAAATGGTGGAGCATTTTTCATTTGGGCGAGAAATCAAAGTAGTCGATTTCTGGTTTGTCCTTGCTCTTATCCTTCTCCTTGTCCTTGAACAGGGATGTCGCCGATTTATCACTGCCCCTGAAAAAGAAAATTGGATGAGCATATTTTCTACTTGTGAAAAATGTCTGTCTATCCCTTTGTTCGCTTTCTCCCCTTTGTTCGCTTTCTCCCCTTTGTTCGCTTTCTCCCCTTTGTTCGCTTTCTCCCCTTTGTTCGCTTTCTCCCCTTTGTTCGCTTTCTCCCCTTTGTTCGCTTTCTCCCCTTTGTTCGCTTTCTTGCTCTCTCATCCATATGCATTCTTGTAGGCAAACGCGCGCACGCACATGCATACACACACACACTCTCTACTTTAAGCCGTTTGATCTGTATCATTTAAAGATCAGGCAGTCAGTAAGGTCGTCTCTCACTCTCCTTCCCTCCCACCCATCCCTATTCCCTCATCTCTTCCTTTCCACATGCAGCAAACCACACGACAATACAATAGAGCATGTTTGGAAATAACTCTGCCAGTATTTGTAAGCAGTGTGGCAGATTGAGCCTTTTTACTGAGCCAAGCTTTTTATATTACCGGCTTTAACCTGCCATCGCAACAAACAAACAAGATGTGAATGTTATGCAGCATACACTTACTTTGATATATATGAGTTGTTCTTTGCTACTGGTCACAAGTGGGAGTCAGCTCAGACGGACGCGTTTTTCAATACAGTCTAGGGGAGAAACTGGTCACAAAGCACCCAGTACATGCCAGAGAGATAGGAGAATCGGCACAATCAAAGAAAATACCAAAATCATTCAATAGATATGGAAATATTAAGATTTACTGTGAAAATGCTAGCAAAAATGGCGTCCAAAAACAGGAACGCACACTTGGTGTGTCTTTGAAGACTTACCTCCCGTTCTGTGTTGTTGATAATAGTCGTGTTTGTGCTGTCTAATAAAACTGATGCAGTTCTTGAAATGTTGCAAATTATTGTTGTCTTTGTGAAATGCGAGAGTGTTCTGAGGCGTAATCTGCATACGGCTGATGTCCCACATAGGGTACCCCACTTCGATCAGCGTATCACTCCAAATGAGCTTCATAGTAGAAAAGCAGATACACTACCAAAATATTGCATAACAGATCTACAAGACTGAGCCAGAATCATTGAAATTTACTTCCTGTATAAAATATTGCAATCAAATTTGCTCACGCCGTCGCACATGCAACGCAGGTTACCTTCGCCTTCGATTCAAAGTAACTCCACTCTGACTGAATTACCATCGAAACGCAGATAACGAACTGATTCGGAGATTACACGCCACACATTTATGATACTTTACACACAAATTTCAACTGTGTTGTTTCGCGATAAACAGCCATAAACAAACAAATGTGGCGCCGTCACGTCGTTTCGGAAGGAGAAACGCAGGTTACCAAGAGATTGTTTCCGATACCTGTCGGATTAAAATCATCGTTTTTCACGAATGAAGGCTCTTTGGCAGATCTGGTGAGTTGGAAACTGTCTATGAATGTTTCATTTAATGTCAAATGCGTACATTCTTGTCCATAGTGTTACCTTTGGGCTCATAAATGAAGTCAATGGTCGTGTTTTCCTAAAGTGACTTTTGTCAGCATAGAACTTACTGTGCTTTGATCATTGACTGAGAAGAATCTTCCGATGACACTAGTTCATTTCACTACGCGACTGCAGATCTGCAAGGAAACTTATGGCAGGTGAAATAAGCTTAACTGAAGACGAATAAGCGGAGTAACTGTTCTTCAACGGATTGCTCTCACTGATCTAAATATTTAGATCTTGTCGTCTGCTAGTCTGCTAGTAAGTAGTCTTCGGTCGTGTGAAAGTCACATCTATTTCGACTGTGTGCAACGATCCCTGTAGTGAAATGTTGATCTTTGATGATTTGGCAACATAACTTCGCTACATGTGCTTCGAGTGTATCTCCCCGTTAACCATTTGAAAACGTCTTTTAACAAGACCATGTTTTGACAGCCCAGACGGGGAGGATCCTCGATAGCTCACAGGGTATATAATGTTTTTCGCGTTTTTTTAAAGAATCCTTTTAAATGTACTATTCCAAAAGTACCCTATGACACGACTCAAGTGGCAAAGAACATTCTCTGCAATTCCTGTCTCAGTCCGTGCAGCCGTTTCGGGTCCTATAGTCATCATACAAACATACACACAGACACACAAGAACCAGCTTTAAAAGTTAGATTATGTGTGAACCAGTGATTTTTGGCTCACGCAAGTGTAGCCCATGCGATTGTAACTTTGTCTGTCTGTGCGTGTGTGCGTGTGTATGTCTGTGGTAGAAACTTTAACATTTGACTAAACACCGAAATACTCATTTCACCTGGTTATTTTTCAAGCACCATCTTCAAAATATTGAAGCAATGATCAACATTGTGTCGGCATGTGTGTAGTTAAAGTGTGTATCCAAAGAAAATGGGTGGTGGGGGGTTTTGAAGGGGTACAAGCAGTTGACTGGTTTCTGTCGTGTGTGGTATGTAGACCAGGTCAGGTGTCAAGACCAGGTCAGGGGTCGCGCGAAGGATTGTGGTATAGATTCACTTCTCCAGTTCTCACTTCTGCATTCGCCGATTCGGGGAAGACGATTTCATGTTGTTCGGTTTCTAAGCTCCAGAAAAGTAAATAAAGAAGCTACCAAAGGGAGATTTCCTACAATTTGATCTGCACAGCGTTTTTCCAATGTCCACGCGAGGAAGAGCTGTCGAAAGCGCAGTGTCGATCTGGCAGCCGTATCCCGGTAAGTACAGAGACAGATCTAGTGTCTCCCATTCTGATAACGTGTCACCTACTGTTAATCCGTTTTGTTTTAATTTCTTTTTATTTCAGCAGACACGGATGTCAAACACAGTGCTAGGCTGCAGTCACCTCTAGTGAAATGAGTTGATCTAAAGTGCCTGTAATGTTTGGATGTCTTTAATTGTTCGTGGTTCGATTTATGTGAATTTCAAGACTTGCAGTGGAGTCTCAAGTTAAGTTTACTCTGCCCGAAAAAAACTGTCCATCATTTACTTGAACATGCAGATATAAGGAAACGGAATGAATCTGTTCTCAAAGTCAAAATGATCACAATTTTTTCCTCAGATTTAAAACATGCACTGTCATGGTTTTGTCTGTACAATTTAGTAAGTCTTACCTTGCAACAACTTCCTTGAACTTGAAAGACAGTTTTTGAATGCTAGATCTGTATCGCGTTTCATTCCAGACTCGATTCTCTCTTTGATTGTACTGTTTGCTGTTTACGCACTATCATGATTCGCTATGTAACGTTTGGTAAGCTTACCTTGCAACAGCTTTCTTGTCTTTGTTGGCATTTTCTTTCAAGGCAATACAACGTAAGATTAGATTCTTTCGGACAGAAGGTAGAATGTGAGTTTTGAGACAACGACAGTCGTCCAAAGAAAGCTTGCTGTGGCATTTGTTTGTAAATAATGGTACATGTGTCACAGTGATTCTGTATTTTTCTGCGGTTGATGTGGTTTCTTTTTTCCTCTCTTGTTTTTTCCCTCCTGAGTTGATCGTTATCATTTAAACAAGACCCTCAGAGAGTACCTCCGTTGCTCCTTAAAATGGAATGTGAATAGTGTGTTGGTTGTGTTGATCGTCAGAATTATTTTAAGAACCAGGCGGCTGCAGTCAGTTGACATGTTTCGCATATTGTAGGGTTACCATGCTGCATAGGTAAAGTGGCTTGTATAACCTGACTATTCTGTTTCAAAACACTGTTTATATTTGTGTAGGTTGTAGTCATCATAACTAATCGCATTTTGCCATTTGTTTCAGAAAGGAGGTTTACCTACAAGATCGACGCTATGTCAGATATGCCTCAGCCACATGAAGACTTCCCAATTTAGATCCACTCGGCATGGTGACAAGTCTTGATGAAAAGTATGGGACTGAGGACAGAAGCGGAAAAAGTGGCCACATGGCAGGTACCTATTGCTTAGTGTCTGCAGTGCAAAAGACAGATAAGCTGATGGTAGATTTGCAAATGAACACAGTGCCTGTGTGTGTGTGTGAGGATTGCACAAGATCTCATTCAAGGACAACTGCACCAACAACAAATACACAGTCATTTTATCTGTTTGCCTTCTTTTGAAAATTATACATGGAGTTGATATGATGCGTTAGTTTTAACTGTGAGTGTGTGTGTGTGTGTGTGTGTGTGACGGATGAGTTTGTGTTACTGTTTGTTGATTTCTTACGGGAGCCTTGAAGGCTTCGCCTCTTGTTTCTTATGTACATCAAATACTACAGTATTTCTGCTTTATGAAAAGCTATATTTCAAAAACAAAACTAGAGATTTGAATTTTGACCACTTTTCCCCCTTTCTGTCACCAGTACTGAAGAACAACTCATATGGTATACGAAAATATACTCATCAGAGTTCACGATTCGTTACGGCAATAATAGCTGACCTACAGTAATCGCCGACAACGTGTTTTGACCTAGGTCACGTGGTTTTGGCTTGAGGTCACTAGGAAAACACACGTGCTTAGCAATCATTGCCAGTGATAGGCAAGCAATCGGCGGCGAATCGTGGCTCGGATGTGCATATTTCAGAAAAAAAAGGGTATTATATTGAGGGCACACTAAATAACATACACATCAGTTAGTTGTTCGTAGCTATGGCAGGTTAAAGCCGCTAATCAGCATGCTAGTAGCCATGCTTTGAAAAGCTTGACTCGGTAAAAGGGGCTCTTACTCTGCCAACTCGCTTAAAAATCCTGACAATTATTTCCGGAAAATATCTAATAGCCATACACAGAAGCAGGCACTGACCATGCAGCCACAGCTTTGGTCATAGGAGGCGGGGCTTTGCGCTGACTGACAGACGCTGACAGTGTCACCGGGGGCAACCAGCACTTGTTCCTAAAAAACATACATATGTTGAAAAAACTACACACGCTGGAATCATCACATATCACAATGCATTCAGAGCACCAGCGAATATAGACATAAGCCATAAGATTATTTATTCAATATTTTCCATACAATAAAAAACAATGTATCAAAAATTGTGACTTGGGGGCTCTCAAAATAGATATAAACAACCACAACATAAAAACATTGACTTACTCCATACAAAACATGTTTACACTTGAGTAAGATTTTACGAAATAACTTACCTAAAAACTAAAGTTTTTTTAGTATTTCACAGGGCTTAATACCTTATTTAAAGTCTGTAAACTTTGCCAAACTTGTTCTGTACCATAACATCATATCAACAACAAAAACTTCAATTGGGCCTGCCATGGCAACAACATTCTTTCAGCAATGAACGTTAATGATATACAATACCGATACAATGACTGTACATGCAAAGCCTAGCAGTGAGTGACCTTTTGAGTATTTTTCTCCTGCTGATATGACAAAGTCATCAAGATAAAATTTGTTCTCGAATTTTTTTTGTTGCTTTCTGGGAGATGTGCAGGAGAAGCGACAAAATGTTTATGCGACGCCACGTCAGAAATTTTACTTTGGAAGAGGGGGTCAAGAAGAACAAGAAGGGCAAAGCCCATACGACTCACATGCTTGACCTCGACCTTTAGGGTAACTAAACCTAGCAATGACATCATACACTAAGAACTGCTTTACACATTTTTCCTACCAAAATACATGTGACCTTGACCCAAGGTCAAGGTCATCCAAGGTCATGCAACACAAAGCTGTTAATTCAAGACATAGGAAGTACAATGGTGCTTATTGGCTCTTTCTACCATGAGATATGGTCACTTTTAGTGGTTCACTACCTTATTTTGGTCACATTTCATAAGGGTCAAAGTGACCTTGACCTTGATCATATGTGACCAAATGTGTCTCATGATGAAAGCATAACATGTGCCCCACATAATTTTTAAGTTTGAAACAGTTATCTTCCATAGTTCAGGGTCAAGGTCACTTCAAAATATGTATACAATCCAACTTTGAAGAGCTCCTGTGACCTTGACCTTGAAGCAAGGTAAACCAAACTGGTATCAAAAGATGGGGCTTACTTTGCCCTATATATCATATGTAGATGAGGTATTCAATCTCAAAAACTTCAGAGAAAATGTGAAAAATAGCTGTTTTTTAGGCAACATTTATGGCCCCTGCGACCTTGACCTTGAAGCAAGGTCAAGATGCTATGTATGTTTTTTGGGGCCTTGTCATCATACACCATCTTGCCAAATTTGGTACTGATAGACTGAATAGTGTCCAAGAAATATCCAACGTTAAAGTTTTCCGAACGGACGGCCGGACGGACGGACGGACGGACGACTCGGGTGAGTACATAGACTCACTTTTGCTTCGCATGTGAGTCAAAAATCTTGGTTGGTTTAATTCATGTAATGGAAAATTTCCTAAATAAATTATCATTTAATTAATATACTTACCCGAATCACATTAGCATTGAGTCACCTGAGATGCTTATCACTGAAAAACGCTTACCCGGCTAAAGAATTTAAAGGGAAGCAACCCCATCACCAAAACGAAAGTGAAAGTAGCTTTGGTAATGGGCCAGTACACCGGGAGTTACCTCCCATACGGGTGTATGCCACGTCACTTCCTCTAGGAACACGTGCCTATTATCATACGGCTTTAAAAAATCTTAAAACCATAAGCGGGGCAGGTGGGAGGGAATACAGTATGTGATTCGGGTAAGTATATTAATTAAATGATAATTTATTTAGGAAATTTTCCATTTAATATCATATTCTTACTCCGAATCACATTAGCAGATAACATCAACAAGGCGGTGGGCTAGAAATGAATCAAAACTCACCATCAAGTTCTGGACAGGAACTGGCCTGCTGCTATGAGCGCTGGAAGGCCTCTGGAGCCATCCTGTCGAAGAGCTGTGACGTCCCGAAGATAAAAGTTTATGAAAACATCTTCGGAACGCCAATACGCAGTTGTCAGCACCTCCTCTAGACGTCTGGAGCGCAGAACTGCCAGAGAGGATGCCCACGCCCTCGTCTCATGGGCTCGGGCCGAGTCAAGTGGCAAGGAGGGCATAACCCCCCCCCTCTTTGTGCGCCTCCACTCATAAGCCTGTTTGATGAGCGAGGACACCCACCGGGCCAACGTTACCTTCGACAAATCTTTCTCGCGCCTAGTAAGGAGAGAGATAAACAACAACTTCTGAGAACTAGACCGAATCGGCTGAGTCCGGGCTAAGTACAGACGAAGTGCCCTCACAGGGCAATTGACCGAATCGGGGTCACCCGGGGCCAACGCGCTGGTCAGAGCCTTAACTCTAACCAGCGGAGAGGCCTGCCCCGGAGACTGATTCTTGGCCAGGAAATCAGGCCGGAAACGCAAAGATGCGGAACCGTCCGGCTCAAAGGAGATATCTCCAGGCTGACCCGACAGGGCGTGGACCTCGCTACCCCGTCGGGCCGTAGCCAACAAAAGGAGAAACAGCGCTTTGCGAGTGACATTGAACAGACTGGCCTCGCTTAAAGGCTCAAAATCCGCAGAACGAAGGAATTCCAGGATTAAAAACAAGTCCCACTTGGGAGCGGGCAAACGAGCTTTAGCTTCCTTAAGAGCAGCCCCTTTAATGACTGCAGCTATAACGCCCCCGACTCGAACAGAACGACCAATCTGCTGAAGAGTCGCCGAGATAGCGGAGCGCCGGACCCTCAACGAGGAGACTGAGGCGCCCTGTGAAGACATGAAAGAGAGGTGGTTAGCGACCTGAATAGAGCGCGGAGCCACCGAACTCACCCCTCTAGCTGAACACCAGGCAGTCCATGCCTTCCAGTGGGAAGCATAAACTGAAGAGGTGGACGCTCTATGCGAGCGAGCCACCAAGTCCAGAGTCAAAGACGACGCCCCAGAGCGCTTCAGCGAGTCCCGAACAACTTCCACACGTGAAGCTTCAGAAGACTGGGCTCCTCGTGTGGAATGCCTGTTCGGGGCTGCACTAGTTCCCCTCGCACGAGTGCGAGAGGAATGGGGGGCCCTTGGGCAAGCCGAAGAAGATCTGGAAACCAGACCTGCGACGGCCACAGAGGAGCGACCAGAAGAAGAAGGGCCGGCTCCTCCATCTCCGCTTTCCGGATTACTCGGCTGAGTAACGGAAAGGGAGGAGTCTGAAGATCTGTATGTGCCCCCCAACCCTCCCTGGACGCATCTGTAAAGAGGTCCAGGTCGGGGAGGGGCACGACGATCGGAACACCTCTGCAGACCCACTCCGTGTGCAACCACGGAAGGGTCGCAGACTGGAACCATCCCTGCAAAGGGATGAGGGCGTCCCAGTCCACCAGAGGAGAGTCCACAAACGGCTTCAGCGCGAACTGAAGCGGACATTTGTGGACCCGGCCCAGTGAAACCAGAAGAGCCATAGACTCCATCTGCCCCAAGATGGAGGCGAGCGAGCGGATGGAAGCCATCAGGAGAGGTAAAGTGGAGCGAATCTGAGCTTGGAGCTTGTCCACCCTTCTCTGAGAAGGCTGGACAGTCCAAGCGACCGTGTCGAAAGACATCCCCAGATAAGTGAATGTCTGTGACGGGGTCAGCTCCGACTTTACCCGGTTGATCGAGAACCCCAACCAGTTGGATTCTCGAAGAACCGTCAGGGTATCCTGCGAACAGCCGCTCTGGGACTGGTTCATGATGAGCCAGTCGTCCAGATAAGCCCGCAGACGGATACCCTGGGACCTCACCAGTGCACAGACCTGTCTCACCACCATGGTGAAAATCCACGGTGCGAGAGACAGCCCGAAAGGGAGTGCGCGAAACTGGTAGATCTGATCTCCCCACCGGAAACGAAGCCATTTCCGGTCGGTCGGATGCATAAGAATGTGAAAGTATGCGTCCGTGAGATCGATCGAGGTCACCCAGTCTCCTGGGCGGAGAGAGTCTCGGACAGAGGCTGGCGTCTCCATCTTGAATTTTATCTCCCTCAAGAAAGTATTGAGGAGAGATAAATCCAACACGGGACGCCATCCTCCTGATGCTTTGGGAACAGCGACCAGACGCCCGTAAAATCCCAGGGAGCTGTGGACCCGAACTCTCTCCACCGCGCCCTTCTGCTCCAGGGAGGCAATTTCCGACTGCAAGACGGAACGTGCTTCCTGCGAGAAGGGGGGCTTGAACCGCGGAGGCACTCGGGTAAGAGGCGCCTTTTCCTCCCGCCAGAGTAGACGGAAGCCCGAACTCACCGCTCCCACAATCCATTGGCTGTCTACTACCGACATCCAACGAGAAAGTGCCCGGGAGGGGCCTCCCGCCATCACCAAGGTGGAGGGCGGGAGGGAGGTGAGATCGGGAGCGCTTCATTGGGGGTGTGGCTTACTTCCAGAGCCGCCACGCCCCCTCCCCGATGCCGTCCTCTTCTTCCCACCACGAGCGGCCGGCGAAGCCTGCCGCTTCTGAGCTGGCTTGGGGTTAGACGATGTCTGAGCCTGCTTCTGTTTAGAAGGCTGAGACTGTTTCACCCCCTTCAGAGTGTAGTCAAGGAACTGACTGTCCTTGTTTGACTGAATCTCCTTCTGTCTGGCATCCAGTGCCAGCGGACAGAAGAGAGACTCCTCTGAGACCGGGGAGACTCTCAAGGTCTCCCTAGTAGCCAGCTCCGTGAATTGGGACTGCGAGAGGAAGAGATCCCTCCTGCAGAGTACCGCTTGGGTGTACTGCAGGGAGGAAAGACGCAATTGTTCCTCATTGACCTTGGCCAATGCGGTCAAAAGCGCAGAGACATCGTCCGCATTCTGTTCTTCACTGAGAGTGAAAGGAACTAGCGAATCGGTCAATGCCCGAGACAGAGCCCGAACGAGAGTCTCCGCAATGGAGGACAGTTCGATCTGCCGACGTCCAACCTCCTCAGCAGAGAGGAGGGAAGCCTCGGAAACCGGCAAAACCGAATCACGCTTGATCGGTTTAGTCAGAAGAGGCAGCAATTCCCGGGAAACCGGAAGGGTAGCCCTAGGGAGTGCAAAAGACGCCAGCCAATTCTGGCTCTGATTGGGCATGCCAAGCTTCCTATTGGCCGTAGGCACGAAGGAAGAGGCTTGGGCAGCTGAAGCCACCCACTGCTGAGCTGATTCCGGAACTGGACCAAAAGGAAGCAGTAACGGAACAGGCACTGGCCGAATACCACTCCCCGCATGTGCTGGACGAACCAGTGAATGCGAAAGATGGTAAGCCACTGACGGAGACTCGGCGAACCGGAAGGAAGAAACATCCTCCTGTGCCGGCCGGAAGTCCGCCATGGCAGAAGGAACGAATGATGCGGAAGAGTCCGCAGCCACCACCCCTTCAGGAAAATAACGAGACGTTACTTCCGCCGCGACGTCAAGAACAGACTTGAGCTTCGACGGAAACACGCCCCGCGACTCCTCGCTGACCACTGATGGAGCATCAGAATAGTCACACGTGGAACCATGACCGAAGTCACCAGTTCCGGAAGCAGAAGCATGCCCTGGCAAACCGGAAACCGGAAAAGCCTGAGCACTAACGTCATCCTGCCGCCCAAAACCCTGTGAAGGTAAAGGGTAAGCAGGACGACCATCCGCAAAAACCGGAGCTGGATGAGCTGACGTCACTCCCCCGACTGAGTGGAGTGATGCCTGCTCAAGCCTAGGCGCTTGAAAGCCGGAAGGCGCACGCTGTAATCCACTATCTGGTATCCGGAAGGAACCACCAGAAGAGGAAGAAGCGTTTCCGGCCGAAACCGGAAGTGTAGTCAACGGAACCGCAAAATGCGGAAGTGAAGACTGCACTGGTTGACTTCGCGATCCGGAAGGACCGGAAGTCAGTGAATACTCCATCCTGCCGCGACCGCCGTAGCGTGCCGGAGCGGACGGATCATCACTTCCGGCAAGTGCCGGAAATGCGGCAGTCGAAACCGACTGCCGCCGCTGTTCGAACAAGTCCGGGGCCTCGTAGGTTATCGCCGGAAATGAAAGATCAGCAAGGTATCGGTCGTGACCCGATGCGAAAGAGCTGTCCCCCGAAGGAGAACGTCCAGGCGCCTCACGAGGGCTATCGGACCAGCTCTGCTTACCAGCCGACGCTGAAGAGGGAGGACGCTGCTCCAAGCCGGAAGTGGAGGACAAAGACACGGAAGCCAATGCCCGGACGTCACTGCCAGATGCCGGAAACGCCGAACTGCTGGCGACGGAACGCTGAAATTCTGCCTGCACCAAGCTGCGGATTTCTGGAACCAGTGACTTTAACAGAGAGGAAACCAACGCACCTTGTCCAGGTGCTAACAAAGAAGACGAAGTCTCCGATGTAGAGACAGGTGCAGAAGTAACAGTAGCGCTAGGCGCCGCAAAAGAAGCAGAAGTAGTAACAGCGCTAGGCGCCGAAATTGGTACAGCCAACAAAGTGTTACGCTCTTGGTCTGTAACAAGTAACGTTGCTTTGGAAGAGGAAGACTTAGCCTTAATTTTCCCCTTGGGGTCCGACTTGCCACGGCGCTTGTCTGAATCAGACATGTTGACAACAACACGTGGCAACGCGAAAAAAAAAATTTTACTGAAACATAAGTCTAAACGACTGGAAAATTCAGTAAACACACGCACTAATGCGTTAACAAAATACTATAGCTAAACTTGCCCCACAAGCAGAGGCACGGAGAGCTACAAACAAAGTCACACGAGCTAGAAAACTAACTCACACAACAAAATGGCGACACGCAAGACACTGACACAAACGTCAACAACACGTGGCAAAGTAAAAAGATTTACTGAAACGTAAGTCAAAACGACTGAAAACACAGTAAACACACACGCTTACGCGTCAACAAAATACTAAAGCTACACTTGCCCAAACAGAAAGAGGGCACGCAGAGCTACTAGCAAAGTCACACGAGTTAGCTAACTAACTCACACAACAAAATGGCGAAACACGCAAGTCACTGACACACAAGTCCGTAAAAAACGGACAACGTACAGTAACGAAACAGCGCAAACAACCAACAACAAACGGGAACGAGCTCACCAAACTGTAGGCAAGGCGAGCAGACAAGCTGGGTAACGTGGCCGGCGGGTGTCACTCAAACACACAAGGTCAGCCACAGAGCGTCAAAAAGTGAACCGTCCTCTCCGAGGTGAAAAAGACGTATGATAATAGGCACGTGTTCCTAGAGGAAGTGACGTGGCATACACCCGTATGGGAGGTAACTCCCGGTGTACTGGCCCATTACCAAAGCTACTTTCACTTTCGTTTTGGTGATGGGGTTGCTTCCCTTTAAATTCTTTAGCCGGGTAAGCGTTTTTCAGTGATAAGCATCTCAGGTGACTCAATGCTAATGTGATTCGGAGTAAGAATATGATATTAAATTTGTCTTTAAACATCCCTGTTGTAATAGAGAAAGCTATACCCACCTCTGAGCGGTGGCCACAACATTCTTGTTGGGTTCATAGTCATAGCTCTGGGTCTCACAGCCGTACACCTCTGCCAGCTCGTGCACCACGCGTCGCTGATCTCGGTTCATGGAAGGGAAGGCGTAACTTCTCGATGGCTGCTTCGACTGTTATGCAAGCACACATGAAATCATCATTTTCAATCTCTGAATCACAAACATTCCTTCAGTTATATTCAGTGGTAATAAACACAATGCAATAAATCGAAAATTTTAATAATAAATTTTCA
The DNA here is from genome assembly GCF_037325665.1 of Littorina saxatilis. Lineage (NCBI taxonomy): Eukaryota > Metazoa > Mollusca > Gastropoda > Littorinimorpha > Littorinidae > Littorina > Littorina saxatilis. The sequence goes on from NC_090256.1 coordinate 38,725,547, forward strand.
TTTGATTAATATACTTACCCAATTCACATATAGCAATTTACTTCAGTTTAGTGCTAGGACGCTGAAAACTACGCTCACCCTGGTAAAGGGGGGAAGTAACCCTAAAAATAGAACGGCCTTGACGGTCACATGACAACGTCAGGTCAAGGCTACCTCCCAGCATGCTATGCGCACGCATGCTCTCGCCGCCATGTTGTAGTCATTCCCTCTTATTTTTAGGGGAACTAAAGCGGGGCAGGCGGGAGGGACTTCACTATGTGAATTGGGTAAGTATATTAATCAAATGAAAATTTATTATTAAAATTTTCGATTAAATTACATATCTTATCCCAATTCACATATAGCAGATTGCTGATTAAGGTAGTGGGATGCTCACCTATGAGCTAGGCAACAATTGCCCTGCTGCTACCATCGCTGGTCACATGCCTTGGTAATACCGTCCTGCCGCGCACTGGAAATGTCGCGCAGGTAAAAGTTGATAAAAACATCCTCAGATCTCCAGTAGGCAGAATCAAGGACTTCAGATAATCTTCCTGATCTTAGCACAGCTAAGGAGGATGCCCAGGATCTTGCCTCATGCGTCCTTGCCGACGTTAGAGGGAGAACTGACTGCCCCCCCCCCCCCCCCCTTTCTTTCTGTGCCACCACTCATACGCCTGTTTGACCAGTGTTGAGATCCATTTAGAAAGAGTTACCTTAGATATGTCTTTATCCCTAGCCGTATTCAGAGATAAGAAAAGCAGCTTCTGCTGTTTAGCTCTGATAGGCTCCATGCAGGACAGATAACTGCTAAGAGCCCGAACTGGGCAGTTAGACATATCGGGGTCTCCTGGAGCCAGAATTTTGCTAAGAGGAAGAATTCTGATTATGGGGGAAATTTGATCAGGCTTCTGGTTTTTGGCTAGAAATTTCGGCCTAAAACGTAAAGTGATAAAACCATCTTTTTCAAAAGCTATGGCTCTAGATGAGCCTGAGAGAGCGTGAATTTCGCTACCCCTCCTTGCGGTGGCCAAAAGAACGAGCAAAAGTGTCTTACGAGTAAGATTAGCTAGACTAGCTGATTGCAATGGTTCACAATCTTGCGATCTTAAGAATTCTAGAACGTGGGGCGACAGAATTGACCTGATTCTCTGCACACCATTTAACCCAAGCCGTCCAATGTGAAGCGTACACTGAGCTCGTAGAATTCCTGTGCGCTTTATGAACCAAATCAAGGGTCCTTTCCGAGGCACCCGACCGGCGCAGGGATCTTCTCACAGTCTCCATGCGTGAAGGAGCAGGGACTGTGGGTTCTCGTGCTGAATGCCGGTGCGTGGTTGCAGTAATTCTCCCTTTTCCAGGTTTAGAGGAATGGGAGGACCTTCTGCTAAGCGGAGGAGATCCGGAAACCAGTGCTGACTCATCCCCATTGGAGCGACTAGAATCAGGGATGGTTGTTCCAACTCTGCTTTCCTCAGCACTTTTCCAAGAAGTTGGAATGGTGGGAAAGTGTAAGCCGTGAGTCCTGTCCAGTCGACTTCCAGTGCATTCACTTTCCAGGCTTCCGGGTCCGGAAACGGGGATATGAACACTGGCAATCTCCTTGAAAACCGGGTTGCGAAAAGATCGACCATTGGTTTGTCCACCTGAACCCATAGCCGCTGCAGAGCGTGGTGGGTGATCGTCCACTCCGTATGGAGTACTTTCGAGGATCGACTGAGAGAGTCTGCCAAAACATTCAGTTTTCCTGGCAGATGTTTTGCTGACAACATTATCTGATGTTGGTGACACCACTTCAGAATTTGGCATGCTTTGAGAGACAGTGTGTGAGAGCGAGAACCGCCCTGCCTGTTGATGTAGGCTGCAACTGTTGTATTGTCTGTATGAAGACGAACATGCTTGCCTGCCACCAGTGATAGAAAGCTCTGAAGACCGTGGGCTACAGCCTCTAACTCGAGAACATTGATGTGTGAGAGGGCTTGGCCTGTTGTCCACGTGCCTGAGGCTGTGTGGTGAGAGAGATGAGCACCCCAGCCTGATAGGGAAGCGTCTGTGAACAAATCCTCCTCTGGGGGAGGGGGAGTGATAAGAACTCCCTGTGAGACCCATGGTTTTAGCCACTGATCTGTGGTGAGGGGTTCCAAACCGACCTCAAAGCTGCCTGAAACGGCCTCTTGTGCACTCTCCCCAGAGGGACAAGTGTGGCCATGGATTCCATTTGACCAAGCACTGATGCCAGCGCCTTGACCGGAGCTTGCTTCTGTGAAGCTAAAGATTTCACTAGATTTTGCAGTTTGTCTACCCTCCTCTGTGAGGGGCGGACTGACCAATCTACCGTGTCAAACCTCATTCCCAGGTACGTGAAGGTCTGGGATGGCGTAAGTTCCGACTTGGCTTGGTTTACCGAGAAACCCAACTCGTGAGCCTGACACAGGATGAGCCGAGTATGGGCACTGCATGCTTCTCGATCCTGATTGAGGATAAGCCAGTCGTCGAGGAAAGCCCTGAGTCGTACATCCTGCTGCCTGACTAGGGCGCACAGCTGGCGTACCACCATTGTGAAAATCCAAGGAGCAAGAGATAGGCCGAAGGGAAGGGCCCTGAATTGGAAAATTCTCTCTCCCCACCGAAATCTCAGCCATTTCTGGTCTGATGGGTGCATGAGGATGTGAAAGTATGCGTCTGTCAGATCGATCGACGTCACCCAGTCTCCCGGGCTGAGTGCGTCTCTGGCTGACACTGGTGTCTCCATTGTGAACTTAATTTGTCTCAGAAATCTGTTCAGAGGAAACAAGTCTAGAACCGGGCGCCAGCCCCCTGAAGCCTTCGGTACCACGAAAATTCTCCCGAAGAAACCTGGGGAGTTGTGGTCCGTTACTTCGTCTATCGCTTCCTTCTGTAGCAGAGACAAGATTTCTGCTTGTATCGCCGTCTTTGCCTCCAATTTGACGGGAAACTTGAACACCGGAGGAACTCTGGTTAAGGGAGCCTTCCCCTCCTTCCAGAGTAGCCTAAACCCCGAACGCACTATACCCACTATCCACTGACTGTTTACCTTTAGTAACCAATGTGTAAGAGCCCGTGACAGGCCGCCTGCCACCAAAGGTGTGGTGGGTGCGTGAGTTAGTGGTTCGGGGACGCATCATTGGGGGTGTGCCTTGCGTCCAGACCCCCTTGAATTGCCGAAAGACGGCTTCTTCTTAGGGTAAGGCGCGCCTCTTCCCCGTCCCCTCGAAGAAGAGCTGGCTTGTGTTGACCTGCCCCTATTCGCCGAAGAGGCGGAAGGTTTAGGCGTTCCGTAGCTCTTGCTCTGCGGCTTAGGGAAACCGTGTTGAGCTAACTTAGCAATCGCTAAGTCCCGATTGTCTTGTGTTTCCTTCTGGAGCGCGTCGAGAGACGGCTGTCCTAGCAAGGAACCCTCAGTGAAAGGCGAAATCTTAAGAACCTCCAGCGTGGCTCTATCTTGAATTCTAGAACCAGCCAGAAACGCAGACCTGCTCGTATGCACTGCATGTGCGTAAAGCTGAGCAGAAAGACGCATTTGTTCTACTGAGACTTTAGCCAAAGTAGCGAGCAGAGTAGTCACGTCCTTTACACTCGCGTCACTCCGAAATTCAAACGGATCTAGTGACGTAGCGATAGAACGGGAGAGGGACCTGAGCAGCGTTTCCGACAGAGACGCTAACTCCAAGTTGTATCTCCCTGTTTCCTCCAAACCTAAGAGAGAGGCTTCTGTATAAGGAACAGATCTGTCTCTGCTATAGCCGTCTTCTCTGAGCGTCGCCAACTCCGGTGTTACCGGGAGCGTCGTGCGTGGTAAAGAGTAGGAGTCTATGAGATTGTGTGGGGTAGCGTTCAACGTAAACCTTCGTCCCGCCTGCTGTGAGACGTGAGAGGCTCGATGTGCGTCAGACAGCCAAGGCTTGGCCGAATCTGGTGCCTGACCGTGCTCTACTAGAAGCGGCACTGAATCAGACGACGCATACCCGTGCACCGAACGCTTAGCCAGGATCAAAGACATCTCATAAGCCACTGAAGGAGATTCACGAAACTTAAAAGTTGGTGTCCCTTCCTGTGGTGAGCGGAAATCCCCAACCGCTGAAGGTGGTGGTGCCGTCGCATTTGCCGCTGACACCACTCCTTCCTCAAAATACGATCTGAGCTGCCATTGCTACTGCTTGGTGTAGCTTGGCTGGTAACCAGAAACTGGTATCATCATCCACAGCAGAATCCCTATATTCCGATTCTCCTTCCGGAAGTTCGCCACCACATTGACTTGCATCGTCATAGGCGGTATCCCCCGGAAGTGAGGGTGCTTGTGCGATATAATCTCCACTAGCATCCGCTCTTGAGAAGACTTCCTGCCCCCCGGGCGGAAGTGTGGAACGCTGTGCCAATACTGGATCCTGAACAGGCCAGACCGACGATTGCGTGTCTTCCGTTCTAAGCGCAGGCATCGGAAGGGTGACACCCCGACCGACTACCTGTCTATTGACGGCTTCCTGCTCCCGTGGCGGAAGTTGAGACCGCTGTGCCGTCTCTGGAACCCCACCGGGCCAGGCATGCACTTGCGTATCTCCCGTACTGAGAGCAAGCACCGGACGGGTGACTCCCCAACCGAATACCTGTCTATTGATGGCTTCCTGCCCGACGCCGGGCGGAAGTTGGGAATGCTGTGCCGTCGCTGGAACCTTAACAGGCCAGGCATGCACTTGCGTATTTCCCTGTGGGACAGTTACGGTACCTTTAGTGAAGCTGTCGATCCCGGCAGAAGATGCACGGTGAGAGGACGCACTTCCATCTTGTTCAGCGTGAACATCGGCGATCGTAACGGTGGCTGACGGGGTTGCCTTAACCCTCGCTCACGCGCGTGCTTCTTCCGCTCCCGAATGGAGAGAGAGCAACTGCGCACTCGCCGACTTTAACTCCGCTGAAAACCTGCAACGAATTTGATCGCTAAAGGAAGCAAACATGGCGGACAAATCGTCCTTCTCCGTCACTGTGCTAGGCTTAACCGGCGCCGTCTTGCACTCTTGCTTCAACGCCGGCATTACAGGACTCTTTGGGTCATCAATTTCTACTGAGAACGAACTCTTAGAAACTGGTTCAAACACACTAACTGTGGTTTTCGAAACCTTTGCTTTCTTTGCAGCCTTCTTAGACGGGGACTCTGCTGTCCCTACCTGTCTAGCGCTAGATTTCTTCTTCCCACTGTCTGCCATACTGGCGGAAGTCTTGAACGTCAAAAAAGTAAACAAAGACTACCGTACTTTCTGGGTCATAAGGCGCGACTTTTTTCCTTGAGTTTGACCCCTGCGTCCTGTAAAACGAAGCGCCTAATCCGTGTATGAAATACGAAGAAAAAAAATTTGGGAAAAAAAAAATCATGGGGAACAAAACGTGACAAGAACTCACCTCCATCTCGAATACCGGTAGTCGTATTTTTAAATTCCGTGAGCACTTGTTGAGCACAGTCACACAGCAACCATGCCGAAGACGAAGCGACTTGCTTACGATACCCTTAGTTACCACATAGGACAGTGTTTAATATTTCTGTTATCTTTGCCTTTTCACGATTTTTTGTGAATGCTTGCGTGTGACCGGCATTTTCGATCTTTCGATTTTTATTTTTATTGTTATCTTTGCTTTTTCACGATTTTTTTGTGAATGCTCGCGTGTGACTGTCAGTGTCATTTTCGATCTTTCGATTTTCATTCTTCGACCGTTTGTTACCGGTATACTTTTTCAATTTTGGTGCGCCCTTTCGGCCCCCTGCGCCCAATGGGTGACTAGAATACAATTTTTTTTTTAAAAAGGGGGGTGCGCCTTATGCGCTGTAGCGCCTTGTAACCCGGAAAGTACGGTAACTTGTGGCAAACGAAAGTAACTAAACAAGAAAAACTGGAAAAATCTCACCCAATCTCAGCCAAAAAGCTAAGATACCAACGTGTGACCAGGGTAGGTACTGCCAAGAAGCAGTGGGCTAAAGAATAGCCCGAGCGTAAACCAAAACACGTCCTCAACTAACAGCGCTGAAGAGATGAATGACTACAACATGGCGGCGAGAGCACGCGTACGCATAGCATGCTGGGAGGTAGCCTTGACCTGACGTTGTCATGTGACCGTCAAGGCCATTCTATATTTAGGGTTACTTCCCCCCCTTACCAGGGTGAGCGTAGTTTTCAGCGTCCTAGCACTAAACTGAAGTAAATGCTATATGTGAATTGGGATAAGATATGTAATTTAATCAACATCTTCGAAATTCCTTCAATTACATTCAGTTCTCTCAGCACGTTTTCTTTTTACATTTAGTCAAGTTTTGACTAAATGTTTTAACATAGAGGGGGAATCAAGACGAGGGTCGTGGTGTATGTATGTGTGTGTGTGTGTGTGTGTGTGTGTGTGTGTGTGTGTGTGTGTGTGTGTGTGTGTGTGTGTGTGTGTGTCTGTCTGTCTGTGTCTGTCTGTCTGTGCGTGTGTGAATGTGTAGAGCGATTCAGACTAAACTACTGGACCGATCTTTATGAAACTTGACATGAGAGTTCCTGGGAATGATATCCCCGGACGTTTTTTTTTTCCTTTTTTCGATAACCTTTGATGATGTCATATCCGGCTTTTTGTAAAATTTGAGGCGGCACTGTCACACCCTCATTTTTCAATCAAATTGATTGAAATTTTGGCAAAGCAATCTTCGACGAAGGCCGGGGTTTGGTATTGCATTTCAGCTTGGTGGCTTAAAAACTAATGAGTGAGTTTGGTCATTAAAAATCGGAAACTTGTAATTAAAATAATTTTTTTATTAAACGATCCAAAAACAATTTTATCTTATTCTTCGTCATTTTCTGATTCCAAAAACATATAAATATGTTATATTTGGATTAAAAACAAGCTCTGAAAATTAAAAATATAAAAATCATGATCAAAATTTAATTTCCAAAATCGATTTAAAAACAATTTTGTCTTATTCCTTGTCGGTTCCTGATTCCAAAAACATATAGATATATGTTTGGATTAAAAACACGCTCAGAAAGTTAAAACGAAGAGAGGTACAGAAAAGCGTGCTATGCAGCACAGCGAAACCACCACAGCGCTGAACAGGCTCGTCAGTTTCACTCCGTTTTGCACAAGCGGCGGACTACAGCCATTGTGAAAAAATGCAGTGCGTTCAGTTTCATTCTGTGAGTTCGACTGAGCTTGACTAAATGTTGTATTTTTGCCTTACGCGACTTGTTTATCATTGTGAAAAAACATCTAATTACCTGTTTGGCACTTTGAACAAGGTCCGCAAGGTTCTTCTCTACTTTGGCAATGAATGTTGGATATTTCCTGAAACGAGAATGAAAAGCTCATGATGATTATCTCAACATCAGCTACCTACATCTAATTCTAAGAAACAACAATTCAGCAACAAGAAAAGTGACAACATAACAGTGTTCCTTTCAAAATATTCAAAATAGCATTTCATTTTCGGCAATAACCTGCTACATGTATAGCCCTGTGTGTGGTTCACTTTCCCACTGAGTGAATCTCCAACAGTCGCTTTTCTTTCAGTATGTGACGTCATTTCCACACAGACCTGTTTACCCCCATAAGTGTTTTGGAGTAATGCTCAGCCCCAAAAATAGTAATCCTGGCACAAAAATAGTAATCATCCAGCATTCGTCGCCAATTACAACGCACATGACAACTGTGTCTGCGAAACGCAATCATGCACATGTATATCCATCATTCACACATCAGTCAGTTTTTGTAGTCATCATAATTTCAAAGAAGATCACATCAAAAGCACATGCATCACTGATTCTTTTTCTTTTGCTCGTAGTAGGCCTTTTTCAGTGTGTCAAGCGCTTCTCTACTGTACTTGCGCTTGCCGAATGAGTGAGGGCGAGACTTCACCACTAGAATAAGGCTCTCCAGCGTCTCATCAGACAGACATGATCTCTGGTCAGTCCTGTGCTTTTTCACCCCATTTTGCCATTGAAAAAAACAATGCCAAACATGTGAATAGATAAAAAAATAAAAAAATAAAATAAAATTTTTTATTTTTTATTTTTTTTTACATTTTTTTATTTATGAAAATCGTAGTCTTGACACGGATAGCGGAATGGCGTATTTTTTCAGAAAATCGTAATAAATTACGCCAAAATCGTAAGGGTAAACAGGTCTGTCCACAGGGTTGATAGACATTTTCCAGAAATAAAAGATTTTCGTAAGAAAAGGGCATCATATGGATTGGACACTGAATAACATACATTTGGAGTCAGTTATTCGCTGCGATCATTGGTTAAACTGGTCGACCACGTGTTTCCTGTTTGTCTGAAACAAGGGGCGCAACTCTTCCACAACGCTTGCAAATCCTGACAGTTATTTCCGAAAATTGTCTATTCAGGACTATGACTAGTTTTATGTCCCCCAACTAAACATATGCTAACACATACTGACACACTATCCTTTCATAAACACTTGAGAGTGCTAGGTTCAGCTAACAATAATCATAACAATACTTTTCTGTCTTAAAGAAATGAGGCACTAGAGCGCTATTTTAAGATCTGTGAAAAAAAGGTAAGTAAGCACTCTACATGCATACGACACGTGTAATAATAGAGCAAGTGCGAGCTAAGCGCAGCCAATCACCTGGCACCTGAGAGAATAACAAGCATTGAAATGAACAAGCGACTTTCATCCTCAAACAAAAACAAGTCGCGTAAGGCGAAAATACAATATTTAGTCAAGTAGCTGTCGAACTTACAGAATGAAACTGAACGCAATGCCATTTTTCAGCAAGACCGTATACTCGTAGCATCGTCAGTCCACCGCTCATGGCAAAGGCAGTGAAATTGACAAGAAGAGCGGGGTAGTAGTTGCGCTAAGAAGGATAGCACGCTTTTCTGTACCTCTCTTTGTTTTAACTTTCTGAGCGTGTTTTTAATCCAAACATATCATATCTATATGTTTTTGGAATCAGGAACCGACAAGGAATAAGATGAAAGTGTTTTTAAATTGATTTCGACAATTTAATTTTGATAATAATTTTTATATATTTAATTTTCAGAGCTTGTTTTTAATCCAAATATAACATATTTATATGTTTTTGGAATCAGAAAATGATGGAGAATAAGATGAACGTAAATTTGGATCGTTTTATAAATTGTTATTTTTTCTAACAATTTTCAGATTTTTAATGACCAAAGTCATTAATTAATTTTTAAGCCACCAAGCTGAAATGCAATACCGAAGTCCGGGCTTCGTCGAAGATTACTTGACCAAAATTTCAACCAATTTGGTTGAAAAATGAGGGCGTGACAGTGCCGCCTCAACTTTCACGAAAAGCCGGATATGACGTCATGAAAGACATTTATCAAAAAAATGAAAAAAATGTTCGGGGATTTCATACCCAGGAACTCTCATGTCAAATTTCATAAAGATCGGTCCAGTAGTTTAGTCTGAATCGCTCTACACACACACACAGACAGACAGACAGACAGACAGACACACACACATACACCACGACCCTCGTCTCGATTCCCCCCTCTATGTTAAAACATTTAATCAAAACTTGACTAAATGTAAAAACAGGATGAAAGACGCTTGTTCATGTCAATGTTTGTTATTCTCTCAAGTGCCAGAAAATTGGTTACACGTAACTCTCACTTACTCTGTTGCATGTGTCGTCTGCATGTAGAGCGCTTACTTCCCTCTGTTTTTCAGATCAATACTTTCCTACAGCGGAACAGCCCCCCCCCCTTTTAAGACCTCAAAAAATCTGAGAAAATTATGTTTTAAAAAGGAGGGAGTCTTAAACTGGGGGTAAATTTACAGAGGTTTTGAATAGAAAGTCTGAGAATACAGGGTCTTTGAGGGGAGGGAGTCCAAAATATGGGGGGGGGGGTGTGTCTTAAAAGGGGGGTTCCACTGTATATCAAAAGAGAAATATAGGCTCATTACTTGGCCGACTCCTTGAGAAAGTCAGAGAACTTGGGACCGGTCATCTTATTGTCAAGGTCAGGGTTCTGGATCTCCAGTGCCAACGCCATGCGACGATTACGCTCAATCAGCGCACAGGAGGAGTCACATTCCAACCTGAAAAGGCGTGTGCAAATGTTTGAAAGATCATCAGTGCACATGCAGGTGCTCATATGCATGCATGCACACACATACGCACACACACTAACACACACACACTAACACACACACACTAACACACACACACTAACACACACACACTAACACACACACACTAACACACACACACTAACACACACACACTAACACACACACACTAACACACACACAACACAAAGAGTAGGAAGAAAATAATAAAACATAACAAAAGACTTTTTTTAACAACGATACAGTAGTTTTGCTAGACATACAATACACTGGCACCTGTCATAAGATGATGCTTTTGGGAACTAGACAATCTTATTCCTCCACTGCAGGTGTCTTCTGTCTCTTTGTTGATACATGTATCTATGATTCCCCTAATAGACCAACTAACAACAACAGAGGTGTGCGTGCGTGCGTGCGTGCGTGCGTGCGTGTGTGTGTGTGTGTGTGTGTGTGTGTGTGTGTAAGTGTGTGTGTGTGTGTGTGTGTGTGTGTGTAAGTGTGTGTGTGTGTGTGTGTGTGTGTGTGTGTGTGTGTGTAAGTGTGTGTGTGTGTGTGTGTGTGTGTGTAAGTGTGTGTGTGTGTGCGTGTGAGTGTGTGTGTGCGTGTGCGTGTGTGTGTGTAAGTGTGTGTGTGTGAGTGTGTGCATGCCTGCAAGTGTGTGTGTGTGTTTTACTGTGAGAAAGCTGTAAAAAAAAAACCCACCCCAGATGACAAGCACCCCTGCATACAAGTCCAAACGAGAGCAAACTTACTGTCTGGAAGTGTTTTTCTTCTGCACAGTGAGCTGAGAGATGTCCAGTTCCTGGCCCGGCGCCCCACTGGCCATCGCCTGCACCGTCAGCCTACAACACAAACACACGTCATGCAATACAAATCAAATTCAACTTTTACGCTCTCACGGCACAGCCATTAGGGGCATGTTCCCAGGTTTTACCCCGACTTCAGATGAGATACACATGTGTATGCGTGTTTGGGTGGTATCAGCCATCTGCACTTACGGCAGAATGACCGAGGTCTTTTACATGCCACTGTGGTGACACGGGGTTGGGACATGGATACCGTCTCTGGGTCTGCACATACAATTGACCCGTGTCCGTCTTGGCCCGGATTCGAACCCGCGACCCTAGGAGCACTAGTTCAGTGCACTACCACCTGAGCTACCTGGACACCCATAATGCAATACAGTGGAACCCCCTTTTAAGACCCCCCGATTGAAGGCTCGCTCTTTTATAAGACCGTTTTCTCAGATTTGCTGTTCATTACCTCTGTGAAATTATCCTCTTTTTAAGACTCCCTCCTTTTTAAGACTCCCTCCTTTTTAAGACTCCCTCCTTTTTGAGACTCACCCTTTTTAAGACTCACCCTTTTTAAGACTCACCCTTTTTAAGACTCACCCTTTTTAAGACTCACCCTTTTTAAGACTCACCCTTTTTAAGACTCCCTCCTTTTTAAGACTCCCTCCTCCTTTTTAAGACTCCCTCCTCCTTTTTAAGACTCCCTCCTTTTTAAGACTCCCTCCTTTTTAAGACTCCCTCCTCCTTTTTAAGACTCCCTCCTTTTTAAGACTCCCTCCTTTTTAAGACTCCCTCCTTTTTAAGACTCCCTCCTCTGATTTTTCTCACATTTTGTTGAGGTCTTGAAAGGGGGTTCCACTGTACACATTTTTTTGCAAAACAAATGGTCTTCCGCGCGTTATCCATCACGTCAACCACACCACAGATGTCCAGGCTTTTGCAAGGAAAAGAGCATACCTCCACTCAGACACATACCAAAATTCAACAGCCCGGCTACTTTCTGTGCAGTGGTCATTTTTTGCTGAATAACTTTCGAAACTGATTCCTAGGTCTTTTGTTTGTTTGTTTGCTTAACGCCCAGCCGACCACGAAGGGCCATATCAGGGCGGTGCTGCTTTGACATTTAACGTGTGCCACACACAAGACAGAAGTCGCAGCACAGGCTTCATGTCTCACCCAGTCACATTATTCTGACACCGGACCAACCAGTCCTCAATCAATCAATCAATATGAGGCTTATATCGCGCGTATTCCGTGGGTACAGTTCTAAGCGCAGGGATTTTTTTATTTTTTTTATTTTTTATTTTTATGCAATTTATATCGCGCACATATTCAAGGCGCAGGGATTTATTTATGCCGTGTGAGATGGATTTTTTTTTACACAATACATCACGCATTCACATCGGCCAGCAGATCGCAGCCATTTCGGCGCATATCCTACTTTTCACAGCCTATTATTCCAAGTCACACGGGTATTTTGGTGGACATTTTTATCTATGCCTATACAATTTTGCCAGGAAAGACCCTTTTGTCAATCGTGGGATCTTTAACGTGCACACCCCAATGTAGTGTACACGAAGGGACCTCGGTTTTTCGTCTCATCCGAAAGACTAACCCCATAATGCCAGACGCCAGGCGGAGCAGCCACTAGATTGCCAATTTTAAAGTCTTAGGTATGACCCGGCCGGGGTTCGAACCCACGACCTCCCGATCCCGAGCCTTACCACTTGGCCAACCGTGCCGGTATTCCTAGGTCAATCCACAAAATCAATTTAAAGACTTCACAATCAGTGGCTGCTGTTACTACCATGATAAGCACCAGGAAATGTGCCTCCAAGAAAAGTGCCATTATCGTATTGAAAGTGATCCCTTCAACAATACAGTGGAACCTCTCTTTTCAGCCCCTCACACCCCCCTCTCAGATTTTGGAAAGTCTCAAAGGGGGTTTCCGCTTTACTCACCTCTGGAACTGGGCAATTTCAGTGGACAAGTTGCTTCCTGCCTGGCACAGCACCTTGCCGGTACGATTCCCACACGTACACTTGATTTCTATCTGTAACAAGGACAAAGACAATGACAATGGTTGCAATGGTTAGTGTAAGAGAGGGAGTGAGTGTGTGTGTGTGTGCGTGTGCGTGTGTGTGTGTGTATGTGTGTGCATTCCTGCGTACGTGTATGAGTGTGTGTTTGCATGTGCATGCGTGCGTGCCTGCATGTTACTTTGCTTTAACGAAGACACATTGTAATGCACGACACCTGTCAGGTGTGCGTGTGTGTGTGTACATGCATGTCTGTGTATCTTGTAACATCCTAACAAACCACCCTCTCTACAACTACAAGCAAATCTGTTAGCACACAAAATAAAATGGAGAATGTCTGTTAACCAGACAGTATGTAAAATATCTAAGTGCTAGTCCAGTCAAAAGAAAAACAAAAACGTCCACAAAACTAAGCACTCAATGCTATGTCTCAATGATTCCATTATCACAAAACTAAGCACTCAATGCTATGTCTCAATGATTCCATTATCACAAAACTAAGCACTCAATGCTATGTCTCAATGATTCCATTATCACAAAACTAAGCACTCAATGCTATGTCTCAATGATTCCATTATCACAAAACTAAGCACTCAATGCTATGTCTCAATGATTCCATTATCACAAAACTAAGCACTCAATGCTATGTCTCAATGATTCCATTATCACAAAACTAAGCACTCAATGCTATGTCTCAATGATTCCATTATCACAAAACAAGGCCACTTATTGGAACATTTCATCACCCACAAATCATTAACTGGTATGCCTACCTGGTGGTCTAAGAAGCGGATGAACAAACAAATAATAATGAAATAATTAACAGAAAGTGAACATATTTTATGCCTCGATAATTGAATCAACTTACTGAATACTGCATAGGGCTTTATGCATAGGGCTTTATGCATAGGGCGTTATGCATAGGGCTTTATGCATAGGGCTTTATGCATAGGGCTTTACAGTGCAGTAGTACCTGCAATGAAAGGACACCCTTGGGACCAGCCAAACATGTCCTTACATTGCAGGTGGCGTGTCATGACAGATATATCTTGATCAAGATAATAGACAAAGGGACAACAGAAGGTGTTCTTTCATGGGAGGTGTCCTGTCATCAGAGAGGCCTCACATCGCAAGTACCACTGTACTGACACAGACAAGGACTGCAGAAGAGAGACGAAGAAAAGGCAAACAGACCAGAGCTCTGCAGGGGATCTCTGGACAGACAGCAACATCCGGATGACAAGGCGTAGAGCAGGGATGGCCGCAGTCTTTGCGTTTCTTTCCGCAAGGCTGGCTGCACGTCTCGTTTGGCTCCAAGCAAGGGCCCTACATACAAGGTAAAGGTATTCCCATAACCATATTTAATCGTAGGGGAGTGACATGTTAGAGATCTACACTTTTTTAGGGTCAGCTTTATTATGAGGTTGTTGCCCATCTCCTCTCCCTTGCTGCCTGGCCTTGAATTTCAGGATAAAATGATGGATATCTGAATATGGCCCTACATAAAATAGCCGTTAAACCTTCATCAGGTACACTCATATTTGGTACAGAAAACTCAACAGCATAAAGGCAGTCCATACATCAATCTTCAATCAAGAAATTGCCCACTGCCTTATTGTTACTCTGGGAAATGAAATCTTGCCTGATATGCAATATCAATATATGATATGTATTTTAGTATTTTACAGCAATTGACAGAATAATAGGAAGAAAAATGTAATGGTGTATAGTTCATCACAAAGAAAACAAATAATAAAATGTAAGGTAGTATATTTCATCACACTGAAAATATATTATCGTACCTGCAAAAACAAATGGAATTAAGTTTAAATCAAGCACAATAAGTAACACAAGCTTTCAACACAGTCATATCTTTTACTTACTATAGTAATCTTTTTGAGAAAGAATTCAATTACAGAAAAATAAACAATAGTTCAGTCAACACCAAAACAACCTTAACAAAATACTTCAGTTGACAACACAGTGCGCATCTTAAAAGGGAGGTTCCACTATACAGAAGCTGACACCCTACCTTGTGGCATGTCTTGATACACTTGTGCTGACCGCACGGCAAGGGTTTGCCACAGGGGCGTCCGCAAGGTATCTCTTGGACGTAGCATGGAACATTTTTACGCAGCTGCAACAGAAAGTCAGTAAATACAATACATTACAATACAACTTTGTCTGATTTGTGGGTACAAACAGATTTTTTTCCACACACAATATTTCAATAAATAAATACTATTAACATAGCACAGAATATTTTTAACCATCTGCAATTACATACGATACCATACAATACAATACAATACCATTCCACCAACCATACAATACAAAATACAATGCAAAACAATACAATACAATCCAACACAATACAACAACATAATTATCTGATTTGTGGGCAGAAACAGACATTTTTCGCTTGACTTGTCACACAGAGTAATAGATGATTTTCGAAAATAACTCTGTCGGGTGTGTATGAGTTGTGAAAGAGTGAAAACCCTTGCTTTTGGTCTGATCAAAGAACTTCACACGTGCTCCTAACCACGTGTTTCCGACACACCCCTAGCTAGTGTTTGGCATCTCCAATGTTTGTCCCAGTAAAAAGCAAGGGCATTCACTCTTTCACAACCCATAAACCCAAAGTTATTTCCGGAAACGTCTATTGAGTAAACAAACACAGTAACCATTGAATCATCACAAGATACAATCACAGCTAACAACTCATATCAAAGTCAGCCATAAAAATGTATTTTTACAAGTAAAATGACTATTTCTAAGAATACTCACCTCAATTTATCTAATAGGAGCTACCTTACTTATGAGTGCTAGACTGAGAAGCGTCCTATGTTACCAGTACTAGACTGTAAACAAGGTCGCTAACTCTAGATTTCCGTCGGTATACCATTTAGGGGAGTAGTCTCCCTTTGTCGGTAGTACCTCTCTGCGCATGTGCCAATGCCCATAATCCCCAGTTTCAATTCGAAGCTATTAAGTCAATAGCGGGGTTGGTGGGAGGGTCTCTGGTTAAATTGAGGTGAGTATTCTTAGAAATAGTCATTTTACTTGTAAAAAATACATATTTCTTTCGAATACATCACCTCAATTTAACTAATAGGAGAATAGATAACAGGCTGGAGGGTTGACTTTCGATCGGTAATCTAGTGTCACCTCACCCGACTCAGCCCATTTGTCCGGAATCCCCCCTGTAAAATCGGGGGAAGAAAAGGATAGATCATCGGACTGAGAAGCAAGAAATCCTGAGTCGGGCGAGTGGCAAGTTGCATTGTTGCCACTGTGTCAACTTGCTCCAGAAAGGGACAATCGAAAGAAAGTCCCACCTGTCAATGTAGAGCTGGTTTCTACTCGATGGTCGTTACTATTCCTCTGATCACTTGTCTTTATCAATGTTGGGTTATGGTTATGACTTGCCATTATGCGCCTTGAGCGACCCAACTCCCCAGCAACGTAAAGTTCTGCAGGTGGATCAGGTGAACGACCTAAAAGATGAGGAATGGTCAGAGATAACAATTCCTCTAATACCTTGAACTTATCACCAAGGTGCGTCTCTGCGACTGATCCTCCATTTAAGGGAGATTGACAGAGTTTCCAGAGATCCTGTAGAATTCTGGTCTGAGGCACCACTTTCCATGGCAAACAATTGTGCCAGTCGCATGAATGAATATATATATCCTCTCTGAATTTACCTCTCTAATGAGGATGGTAGGCACAGATACCAGTGTAAATTCAGGCTGACTTAGCTGTTCCTCCTGCGTGACAGGAAGTAAGCACAAGTGCGCTCAGCAGTACGGTCACTGTCTGCACCTTTCCTGTGCCTGTCTCAACGCATGTGGGGGCTATAAGCCTACCCTTAATGGTTAAAGGTACCATTTGTCCTAGAATAGCAAGTGAAAGACAGCCAGCTGTATTGCCTTTACCCAAGGGGAAAACCTGCTTCTTACTTTGAAATTCCACACTTATAGCGTGAGGGGGTCCCCAGTGACCATGGGCATCTCTGAGCCCTTATTGGCTGAATGACCGCTCTTGTCTTACTCAAGAGGGTGCCATGCCTGGCATGCAACTCACTGAGAGGTCCCATTTGTGATTTCAGCAGGACCGTTTTCTGGCTTGATCAGCCAGGTCCTTGATCTAGGTTTTCTGTAAACATGGTTGTAGGTGGCATCTGCTGGGTTGTCTGCCCAGCATAGGTTTTGTGGGTTCTGGGACACTCCAGATTTCTGTAGAGCTCACAAGTTCTTAGATGACTATGCAGTGATGTTCTCCGGCCTATGGCCGAAGGTGCACTATCTTGGGCTGATGCAAAGTTCTGCCCCCTGGTAGTTGAACTCACAAAGATGTCTTATGTTGTGATCTCAGTAGTACTTCTGCCTAGATCACCCAAGTCCATATCTGGATTTTCAGTAGGCGTGGCTGCGGGCGGCAAGTGTTGCATTGTCTGACCAGCATAGCTTTGTGAGCTCTGGGGCACTTCAGCTGTTTGTGGAGCTGAGCTCTAGGGTGACTATGCAGAGTTGTTTTCAGGCCCCTGCCTGAGGCAGGAGGTGTACTCTCTTGGTCTGATGCATAGTTCTGACTTGACAAAGGTCTTAGTCAGCACCCGAGTTGCCACGTTTCTTGCCCAAAAAACGACGCGTAGCCGTAGACTGGGAGTGAGTGAGATAGGCTGGTGTGGTATTCCTGGCTCCAGCTAGGATCTCACTGTGTCTCTACCTCAGGCTCTTCGAGCGAGGGAGAAAAGGCTGGTGTGGTATTCCTGGCTCCAGCTAGGATCTCACTGTGTCTCTACCTCAAGCTCTTAGAGTGACACAACTTATACTCACCCAATAACCTTGTGTCACCGTAGACTGGGAGCGAGGGAGATAGCCTTGTGTGGTATTCCTAGCTCCTGCTAGGATCTCACTGTGTCTCTTTCCTCCAGCTCCTTTAGCTTTTGAGTCCAGGCATCTGAGAGTCTACATATGGATGGGATGGACACATTCACCCACTGTCAAAGGTATTGCCGCACTCATTATGCCTTTCGGGGGAGGAATACCTCTAGGTCTTATCTCTGTGGTCCAGGGATCTTAGAGCGCCAGTTGTAAGAGGCAAACGAAGCTTGTCCAATTCAAGGTTCGGTTGGAAGGGGTGGCTGAGCCTTCCCAAATCCAAGTGTGTCTGTGGCCGTACCCAATACCCCTAAAGGTAGAGGAAGCTCTTCTTGTTCCAGGAAAATTTGACTCAATGATGGAGGGACGTATGGTTTACCCAGTCCAAGATGTCTGGCAGCACTAATCAATCCGCATGGGCTGAGAGGTCCTCCTTGATCTATGAAATCTGGCCCATGGATCTCATAGTGCGGATGGCTGGCCAAACCTCAGACTATCTCTCAGTGTCCTTCCTGGAAAGTCCATGGAAAAACGGGCGGAGTCACCTCGGGAGACATTCCCTCTTTAGTCAAGTCTGTCCGTCTCTGAAGCATGACGTAGGTTGAGTGCTGTCCCTGTTGAAGGGTTTTGCCTTGACTTGGTTTGTTTGTTTGCTTAACGCCCAGCCGACCACGAAGCGCCATATCAGGGCGGTTCTTGACTTGGTCCAAGGAAGATAACCATGAGGTTTTGTAGCCTAAGGACTGCCTGACCCTGGGGTAGGTTGTCTTCCAAAAGCTGCTGATCATCTCAGGGGCACCTGCCCAGTGATCTTAAACGGCCCATCCCTTCTCTAGGACGTCTACTGTCGTCTCTCCTGTTGATGCTTCTGCCAGAGTTGTTACCATTATCAGTCGAGATGTGACCTGTTACAGGTGTCGGACATCCTCTGTTGAGTGTCGACTGTACAATCTGACATTTCTATCATCATCCCCTGGCTGATGCGGGTGTCAGATGACATTCAGGAAGAAGGGGCAACTCTTACAAGTTGTTACGCTGGGTCCGTCCACAGGTCATGAAAGCAATCTGTACTTGACGTTCTCAGAGCACTTCTTCCCCCGTCTCTGCGTTATCTCCAACAGCTCCCCGCCTTGTGATGTAGCCTGAACATGCTCACCCGTGTTGCCCGACGCTTGTATGGCAAGATTCTTGGGCCTGTTACCCTGTTGAACAAGCTCCACTCCAAGTGTGAGTGATCTTCAGAGTCGTTTCCTCAGGCAAATGTCTTGAGACACTTTGATTCCTCTTATCTTGGTGCGCAGTGTCTGTCTTGTAGCTGTGTATCCGAAGGAGACATCTAGAGACCTCAAGAGCTTGCAGTATGCATGGAAACTGATGTGACTACCATACCCTGTTCAGTTGTCCACCGCTGTTTGACTGGTGATCTGTATGCAGATTGCAGGTGCCATCTTGTTACTGGTAGGGCGGCTCCCCGGTGTGAAGGTTGTAGCCTCTAACCATTAGCTCTCCATTCCATGTGATGAAGATAACTAGGAGGCTCTAGGCATTCTCCTCACACTCCCAGACTTCTGTGTAGCCGGGCACTGCTGAATATGGTCAGGCGTGAAGTGTTGGTCTAGTTCCAAGAGCGTTAAACATTAGGTCTTCCTCAGTCCGTCAGGAGGTGGTAGACAGGCAATGGGGGGCGGGAGCTGTCCTTCCGGTGCTGAAGCATCGCTACAGGCAGTTTGCAGCACTGAATACTGGTAGTCAAAATGCATGAAGCCACCATCATGATGGGGAACCCTGGCAAAGATAGTGGTGGGAGGGGCCCAGTTCTGTCAACAGCCGTGTTTCGGGGTCACCTCAAGGGAGAGGTTGCAGACGAGGCTGTAGCTACCTCAGGGAGATTCTACTCATGTTACGCCCAGTGGACGTCTTGCCTGACAGCTGGAGGGTCTGTCATAAGCTGTCGCAACGATCCTGGGAGTTATCAGGGCGAAAAGGAAGCCTGTCTCTTCCTGTGCTTACTGGAGGTATTCCCCCAGAGCGCCCGACATTGTCTGTTTGGTAATGTCTACGTATATATAAATACATGTCAATATGACTTAATTCCCCCTCGTACTGATAACGGCATGGTTGTGCCAAGAGTTTATCCAGTACCTTTCTCATGAGAGTAGCCGCTCTGTCTAGGAGGCATAGTTAATTGTGTGTTGTAACAACATCCGTTCAGCAAATATGTTATATTTTCCATAATATGAAATGATAAACATTGTATCCCTTGTATGAACCTGACTAGAGCCAGTGTTATTTAAGGGCGGCCTCTTATTGTTAGGTCCTGTTGTCTACTTCTGAGAACGTAGGATTCGGTGACAACAGTAGAGATGTGGCCTTGTTAAAGGTCAGAGGCTTAGGTTTTGCCTACGAACCAGGAATAAGTAGAGGCATGACAACATTATAGGAAGCTCACCTGTGAGTATTATTCAGAGCCTTGCTCGATCTTGCATGTTGTGAAAACTCAGCTGAGTGTAATACTCATGTGTTAACAACCAAGTTTATTCATGCCCCTAAGGCATGGTTTCAACTGTATATTATTCATAACATGTCATTCAAGTGTAATGTACATCAATTGTGCACTGGAACAGAACATAAGTATATATGTGTGCCTGTTCTAATTGAATTTGAAGAGCTGTCTCCTGGCACTGTGGTATCAACAGATTTTAGCTGAGTGTAAATCTCAAAGTGTAAACACTTGAGTTTAACCATAAGTTAAATCTTTTACCACTCAGATAGCTGATTTAAACACTCCATGAAAATGGAATTTGTAACATCAACTGACTTCTTTGATACCCTTTGCCAAGAAAAAAGGATTATATCCCAATAAAGATGTCCCATCTGTGTTTGCATACACTTTAATTCTTCCTTGTCAATTTAAAAAAATTTTTATTTTTTTTTTTTTTTTTTTTTTTTTAATATATATATTTACTCATATATAATGTGTATGTATGCACGCATACAAGTTTACAAGTTAATCAAGTTAAGTTGGCAAGGAAAGTATTCTTTATCCAATTTGAAGAAGTACCACCACGTGGTCTCTGTGAGTCCACCATGATCATCTGATAAAAATACCAAAACCATAATCTGCCAACCGCAGAAAACACCGTTTCCCAGAAACATAGGAGAGAGAATTACTTGCCTTTCTCTGAGAGTAAAGGAAGTTCCCTCCGTAATATTCCCGGAGGCGCATGTCTCAATCTCAGTGTTTGGTTTTCTTTCCAAGCGGGCGAGGTTTGTTGTTATTCTTCGATACAACCCGCTTTCAGTTCTATCAGCGTTCAAGCGTACTGCGGTCCGTATCTACGCTGCCCGCAAAAGTCATCGCAGTTTGTAATGACCGAAGTATTCATACGCCGTATGTAACATTCGCGGGCGCTCTGTGCCTTCAGTTCAATCAGCGTTCAAGCGTACTGCGTTCCGTATCTACGCTGCCCGCAAGAGTCATCGCAGTTTGTAATGACAGAAGTATTCATACGCCGTATGTAACCTTCGCGGGCGCTCGGTACTTTGTACGCCTAAAAATTCGGATCAGAAATGCGCTTCCGGTCGGGATAACGCACCTTGTAAACCTCGCTGTTGTCGATAAAAAGCTGTTAAAACGCAAAAAACTTCTGGGTAATTTCGAAGTTGAAGGTCTTGTTCGTATTCCTACATTGATGTGTAGGGTGACCTGCCGTTGCTTTCCATTGAAAGCTGCAAGGTAAGTTATCGTTCGCGGAGTTCTATTGCGTCAATGAAACCGGTCCAACCGCTGTAAATATCTGTTCGACATTCGTAACGACTGAGTAAAGAATAGTTGTCGTTCAATTGCATGTTCACTAGTTTTAAAAGACAAGTAACGGAGCCTGTTAGGCTCTGTGTGTCAACAAGGTATCATTGATGATTGAAGTACCTTCTACTTATGACCAAGTAACTTTGTTACATTTTTAAGCCGTTTCACTTTCATTTTCACGGTTCGTTACGTTGTTCAACGTGATGAATCATTGAATGTATACGGGCGTAGTAATCGCCCTTAAAAAGGAAAGCCCAAACCGTGATTGAAGGTGAAAGTTGTAGTTCCTGTGAAGGAAGTCTTCTTAGACGGGAAAGGTCTAAATACACGTCTAGCTCCCCGTAGCAAGAAATTGAAACTGGGGATTATGGGCATTGGCACATGCGCAGAGAGGTACTACCGACAAAGGGAGACTACTCCCCTAAATGGTATACCGACGGAAATCTAGAGTTAGCGACCTTGTTTACAGTCTAGTACTGGTAACATAGGACGCTTCTCAGTCTAGCACTCATAAGTAAGGTAACTCCTATTAGTTAAATTGAGGTGATGTATTCGAAAGAAAAACACACTACCACAGTATGTAACACAAATCACTTAAAACAATAGCTTGATGTGTAATTTTGACAAAAATGATCCATGACATAAGTCAGTGTTGATAAAACTCACCTGGAGTTCTCCAAGGCACTGTCTGTGGACCAGCTCTGTACAAGTGGGACAAGCCTCATCGCTGTGACATGTATGAGAATCGTATATCTTTAATCAGTGTTGATAAACTCACCTGGAGTTCCCCAAGGCACTGTTTGTGGACCAGCTCTGTACAGTGGGACAAGCCTCATCGCTATGACATGTATGAGAATCGCATATCTTTAATCAGTGTTGATAAACTCACCTGGTGTTCCCCAAGGCACTGTTTGTGGACCAGCTCTGTACAAGTGGGACAAGCCTCATCGCTGTGACACGTGTCAGAATCGCATATCTTTAATCAGTGTTGATAAACTCACCTGGTGTTCCCCAAGGCACTGTTTGTGGACCAGCTCTGTACAAGTGGGACAAGCCTCATCGCTGTGACACGTGTCAGAATCGCATATCTTTAATCAGTGTTGATAAACTCACCTGGTGTTCCCCATGGCACTGTTTGTGGACCAGCTCTGTACAAGTGGGACAAGCCTCATTGCTGTGACATGTGTGAGAATCGCATATCTTTAATCAGTGTTGATAAACTCACCTGGTGTTCCCCAAGGCACTGTTTGTGGACCAGCTCTGTACAAGGGGGACAAGCCTCATCGCTGTGACACGCATGTCGCACTGTAACACAAACAGGAACACACACATTCAAACAATCATCAAGGGAAGTTTCAGCAAAGGGACAAGGTACATCTGTACCAGGCGTCTGCAGGCTGGATTATCTTACACAAACAAAATGTATCTCAATAATAGACAACCTCAAGACAATAAACCAATGTAACAGACACAAATTACCTGGATGGCTACAGTTGTGTTGGCGTGTGCACAGCCGGTGGCAAGGCGGGGGCTTGGTGCCGCACGCAATGGGTGGGTACATCACCTCGGCCCCGCAGTGACACGTCAACTCCTCAAAACCTACAGACACATCACAACACAAAATGCTGCAGTTCCAAAAATGTGGCTAACATTCCTTTTCCTCCGCAAATTTGAACATATGTCCCTAAAGATTCACAAATTTGGGAAACATTTGGTAGTCCTTGGTGTCCCCTTTTCCCTGGCATAAACAAATGTTTGGCAACTCTGCTACAATGATCGATAAGTTCTTAGCATTTTCGACGATTGCCAACACAAAAGGACATCCCTGAGTTTAATTCTTGACAACTTCAGACAATTTATAACATAGATATAGACATGATATAGATATACAAACAAAAACACACAACTCATCAAATTCAACTATCAAGGAAATTAAAATGTTTGAACACAAACATTCAAACAATCATCAAGGAAATCAAACAATCTGAACACACAAAGAACCACAACCCACAGCCATGTGACTTACTGGCTTGCAAGCAGGGTCTGCAGTTGCCACGGTGACACAGCTGCTCACACTTGTGAAGGCCACAGTTCAGATCACGCCCACACACCACCTCGCAGATGTGTACGTCGCGCTGTCACAAAAATCAACCATTGTTCTGTCAGTGTCAGTCAGAAACTAAACATGATAAGCAACAAGAGTTGAAAAACAAGAACGATTCATCTGTTGAAAATCTAATCATTTACACAATGAAAGATTTACTGGAACTTTGATCTGGTGGTGTTTGAAAGAGACAGACTAACATTATATTTATAATAATGAGAAAATGAAACGATAATGACGATTTAGCTAAATGACATGATGTAATGTTGGCTGCTATTGCATCTACTGAACACAAAACATATAGCAACAGCTCTTTTAAGAAAGTAATATTATAAATGTGCAGTTTTCATGAATAAGAATTGTTAACACTCACATTTCTATGAATAAGAATTGTTAACACTTCCATTTTCAAGAGAACACAACCCCACTCTTTTTTCTTATAATTTTCAGAATGTTCAAAAAATGTTGTAGCACTTCTTTCAAGCAACACAACTTATGACTTGTTAAATCATACAGGTCTTTCATTAAAGAATGCCAAATGAACACAATAGACGATGACAACCGTGTAGCAATATCCACACCACACGCATACAATCAGATACTTACCGTGCAACACAACTCATTGCACTTGTGGCGTCCGCACATCCTCTTTTTGTTACATCTTCTCTCACACTTGAATGGCTCTGCGTCTAAAGCACATGCACACAAAAATCATTAATAACAGAAGACATCAAAATAAACAAGATAAGCAAATGCTTGCAAGACTCACCTTCGTCATGTCCCAATACAGTGGAACACCCACCCTGGGTTTTTTTGGTAACAATTGAACCCAGAAAAACATTCACTCTTTTGTAGTCTGGGCCAGCCGCCTAAATATGAGTTTTAGTAGACCTCTAACGCCACATGGTCCAAATAAAGAAAAAGCAGTATTCAATCGATACATCTTCTGACTATTCTTTGCTATCGACTTGTTAACTCCTAGTCGATTACCTGTAAACTGGTCCAGTTCGCGACAGGGGAACTCTTTCTGGTTGGCTGCACACACACAGGTGAGCTCTGTGATCCCCTCGCACTGGCCGCACGGTCCTTCATGGCACTGCTTGGGGCAGAAATGAGGGGCATCTGGCAACACAAACAAATTGTGATCATTTTGATTTTAATGTGCCACAGTTCTGCTTACAGGTAACTACAGTTTGCTCAACGACTTAAAAGGACTCTGAGAAGCTTTGTCTGTGGTTAAAGCCTGTGAAGTAAAGAAAGAGAAAGAGAAAGAGAACTGAACTGAACTGAACTTAAAGACTGACTGTAAGGAGCCTTGTCTATGAAGTAGAGAGAGAGTAAGAGAAAGAAAGAGAGAAAGAGAGGGGAGGAGAGAGAGATATTAAGAGAGGGAGAGAGAGAGAGAGAGAGAGAGAGCAAGAGAGAGTGTGGGTGTGTCTGCATGCATGCATGCCTACATCTACACACATATGGGTCTGTATCCCTATGTCTTTGTTTATTGCAACAACTCTATTAAAAAATATGATACACATCCTGCCTTTGTCAGGCTGTTCACACAGCTAGAGACCCACTTCAGGTTTTACTGGTAGGTGATCCAAACCCATCACAAACTAAAACCAAAACATCACCAAAAATCACCACACAAAAAAAAACACCACTGCACAATCACCATCATACACATCTTCCACTTACCTTCAGGTCCACAGGTCATGGGTTGGCTGCATATTTTCTCACAGGTAGGGACGGGGTCCAGACAGCTGGTGCGAGGGGCATCGGTCAGCTGTGACAGTGGCGTCTGACCGCAGCAGCAGTGGCTCACTTGCCCGGGCAGCAGGGAACACACGCCACACTCCCCAGGGTGGCACAGCTCTTCACACACGTGGTTGTCACACCCCAGGGTTCTGCACATTGA
The DNA here is from genome assembly GCF_037325665.1 of Littorina saxatilis. Lineage (NCBI taxonomy): Eukaryota > Metazoa > Mollusca > Gastropoda > Littorinimorpha > Littorinidae > Littorina > Littorina saxatilis. Next base: position 38,751,179 of record NC_090256.1, read on the forward strand.
CATCAAACAGCTTATCACAGAGGTTCTCCGCTATACTCAACAGCTTATCACAGCGATCATGCTCACAGTTGCATATATGATGCATTCTTGCTCACATCACACATATGGTTGTCACACCCCAGGGTTCTGCACATTCAAACCAAACAGCTTTATCACAGAGCCTCTCTGCTATACTCAACGGCTTATCACAGCGGTCGCGCTTACGCTTGCATATTTTACACTTTCTTTCTCACATAACACACACATGGTTGTCACACCCCAGGGTTCTGCACATTCAAACCAAACAGCTTTATTACAGAGCGTCTCTGCTATACTCAACCGCTTATCACAGCGGTCGCGCTTACGCTTGCATATTTTACGCTTTCTTGCTCACATCACACATATGGTTGTCACACCCCAGGGTTCTGCACATTCAAACCAAACAGCTTTATCACAGAGCCTCTCTGCTATACTCAACGGCTTATCACAGTGGCCTATTTGACATATTCTTGCTAACATCATACACACATTCATTAAGGACTGTTGCGTATGACATGAAAAATGTGAAGAACTAGACCTAGCAATTTCAGACTTTAATTTAAATCTGTTGCCTCGCCCAATTAGACAAGAAAGGTGAAAACAAAGTACATGTATATATGCATGGAGTCAAAAACTGTAACATGACACTTCTGTTTTTAACGCTGGTTGCAACTTTTGTTGTAGACAATGAGTTTATGTAGTCTACGCTATTTTCAGACAACTTGATGTAATTGTCCAATGATAATGCCTACGTCATACATAGTTTTAAAAAAACACAGCATGATTCTTATTATGTCTTGTCACTTTAGGGTTTTTTTCAGTGCAAATGCAAATCAAAATGTAAATCTTCATCTTTCAACACAGTTCTAAACTGGGTACATACTTCTGTCGCATCCAAGCTACATTGTACTTTTTAACCTTTAATACTCCAGATTCCAGCCAGCATTACTTCCCCTGTAGCCACATTATTTTGCTTACCTAGCATAAGAATAGCACCCACTAACTTTCAACACTTACAACTTCTTTGAAAATGCACTAATAAGCATGAAACGTTGTGGTTGTGATGGGGTTATATTTAACATTAAAATATTTTTGTTTGCATGCATCATTTATTTTCTTAGCATAAATACAAATACAAAATGAAAAGGGGTTGTGTTGGGTAGTCCGTGAAACTAACCAGTCTATGTCTGGTGAAACTCCTTTGATCAGGTAATCATGTTGACCATCCAATTCCTGATCCTGGTATCTAAATAAATATATTTGTGGACCAGTGCATGTCATGGGACAATTTTTTTAATAGTTCGGTTAGCAACAACAAGCAGAGAAAAGCTTTGATCTCCACTAGATCCACAGGTCGCCATTTCCGAACACGCAAACTTTTTACGTCTTGTCACTGGCTTGCTTTGCGCTGAATTTGAGTCAGTTTCTACGCAGTGTCTCTTCGACAAGCAAATCAAGCATTTGCTTCGCAGTCAGATTATCGGTAATGTTTGCTGGTCCTGTCATTTCACTAAACTGGACCAGCCACTGTTTGTATCCATCTGCACTTTCGTAAATTCCGTTTCATAACCGTCACTGTCACTTTCTTTCTTTCTTTATTTGGTGTTTAACGTTGTTTTCAACCGTTCAAGGTTATATCGCGACAGGGAAAAGGGGGAGATGGGATAGAGCCACTTGTTAATTGTTTCTTGTTCACAAAAGCACTAATCCACTGTCACTTGACGAACTGTCATTTTTTTCACCGCGATACACAGTTCATTGCGAAGATCTTCCTCAGTAATTCGTTCCAATTCAGCATACGATTTGTTGTCAAGATACAACTCAAAAGAAAGTTTTAAACTCATCATCCTCCATCTTGCTTGTCGAAGCGCTAAAGTACTTTATCGATGCAAAAACAAAAGCAGAAAACTTTGACGAAACCGACTCAAATGCAGCGCAGACGACACGAGATAACGGAAGGAAGTGAGCCTCGCTTTGGCTCAAGTGCCGTTAAAAATACCGTTATTCTCGTATGCAAATACAAACGAGAAGTTGGTCATACGAACAAGCCTTGTGCTGGCGACGCAAATCGCCGCTGGCTGGCAAAGGGGGGGAAATGGCTGAGCGAAAAATCGCCGCTGGCATGCTAAAGGTTAAAAAGGCATGAAAATCAGACTTTAATAATACTCACTTGCCACACGGCTGCTTGCAGGAGAAAGACAACAGGATTGCCTCTTCTGACCCACACACAACTTCTCTATTCTTGTGACCACCATAGCATTCTAAATAGAAAAGACATGTAAAATTTACAACAATTACAATAATCTCGGGACTCATGCTTCAATCGTGAATATTTGGATGAAACCAAAAGAAACAGTTGAAGAGGCGTCTAAAAGTAATGTATATATTTTATTTACCTGAAGACAAACTGCAACAATGAAGTTGTACAGAACCAAAAGATACATATTTCTTCAGATGTAAAAAACAGAACAATACATTCAAGGTAGTCACATTTTCTACAAAATGCGCTTGTAAATTAATGAAAATATCACCCCATACCTGCTTTACAGACAAGCCAAATGCTAACAGAGTAACAAATTCTAACAGTAACACACAGTGGTGTTCACTGTACTACATACCCTGTTGCAAAGTGACTTCACAAGGGGGACAATCTCCTTCATGACACACAACTTGACACTGGTGCTTGCCGCAGTTAAGGTCCTTGCCACACACTTTTTCACACTTGAAAACTGTGATCTGGCCACATCGCATACTCTTCCTGAAAGGACATGAATATTTCTTTATTGCAACGACCAAACAGAAGAAAGCCACAAAATATGAAAAACGTAAGCTGAATTAGTTATTCATTTACATGAAACAAGTGTGGAGAAAAAAACCACCCTCTAGCATTATAAAATGACACTTGAAACTGAAGGTTTTTTGGGGTGTGTTTGTTTGCAAAAGTCTTTCATTTTTAAAACAAGAACAAGAACAAGAATTTATTCCGCCATATAGCATTACAGCCATTGGTATTTGTCCTGGTGTGAAAACACTCATACAACCATACACTCCTTGCATAAAGTCAAAAAGATCGATCAGATTGAAAGGTAATTTTTCAACAACAACAAAACAACTATTTTTTTTATTATATTTGTAGCCAATGCAGTACAATACCCCACAAATATACAGCTGAAAGAACAAAACAGAACAAAAAAGATAAAAGATAAAAGGTGACATACTCAACCTGAACTAATTTATTTGACTTCACTCTAAAACACAATAACCACAATGGTCTAACAAGAACAACAAGGCTATAAGTGAGAGCTTCTCTACTCACTCACCTCTCAGCACCACAGCCACAAGTGCGCTGGACGACAGCGTTGCAAGGGGGGCACGGACCAGGGTGGCACAACCTGTCAAATGGAAAACATTGTCACTGAAACTGAAAGTACAAAGCACACTGAATAACTAAGCATGCAAGTAAACTGAAGCTCCTTGTATTAAATCTTCTTTGCATCATTTTTTTTTTTAATTAAAAAAGACAGGAGCTTGGTTTTCATCAATGATGACGAAACTGAAGCTCCTTCAATTAATTTTTTTAGTGTTAATTTTTTAAAGTATACCCAAACTTTTCACAGGCACAGGAGCCATTTGGTACAGAGGAGTTCATGGAAAAATTATGAGTACCATCGTTTTGAAACATCTCCCCCCCCCCCCCCCCCCCCCCCAATATATGAGGGGTTTTCAATTTTGGGGCAAAAATGAAAAAAAAAATCGGGGGGGAATAATCTTCACCAAAGGAATCAGCAATAATTTTATGTTGAACTATACACATTGCGTATTCCATAGGTCGCTTCTTGCCACTTTTACAAAACTATGTGAAGAAATATAAAAATGTGAAAAAATGTACACATGTGAAAATGTCCGTCGTGTCACGGACAAGTTTTTTTTATTTTTTTTATGATAAATTTAATCACTCAGTCCATTTCTTTTCAGTTACACAACACACAGATCAGCCTTCAATGGAATAAATCAAAATATGTGGGTTTTGTTTTAAAGAAAGTGCATTGATTACAGAAAATGATAGAGTAGAAAGAAAAAGTAATAAATCACAGCACACGTCAACACACATAAAACTGAAACAAATGCACACATTTATGTGAAACCTTTTTTTACTAGTAACTCTAAACGATGGCAACAAGCACCCAAAACCCTTGATTATGAAACAACATCTTTGGTTTGCAAATTAAGCCTTAGTGTGCAGTGTGACACGATGGACACGCTCGTGACACGATGGACACGCTCGTGACACGATAGACATTTGCACATACAAAAGGAAGCAAGTTTGAAAATTACATTTTTTTAAAATTGGGTATTAAACTAAGCAAACAAAAAGCAGAATTGGAATGCCTTTCCACATGGCATTTTTATAAAACTGAACGAGTCAAGAGGAACGACTGAAAAAGTGTAAAGGTAACCGTCTTTGAACTTAATGTCTGTTATGATAGCGAGCTCTAGGTTGAGTGAACACATCATACTGCAACGGGGTGTGTCTCCGGAAAAGCTTCTCTTGCACATGATTCCATACAAATAGATCTACAGTGTAATGATCAGAGAAGCCATCTTTTTTAACTGGCTCAGAGATGACAGCCAGAATATCTTCATGGGGGTACCATAGTGTGTCCTTCATTCTTGGTGAAAAGAAACAAGTGTCCTTTCCAAGTTGGTGCAAGCAGTCCACCAGGTATTCTCCATTGTCAACGTCTACCACTAGACCGGGATATGCCATCTTGTCGTAAGCGACAAACACCCAACGCCCAAGATAATCTTCCGGTCGAATTCCTTCTACACTCTTCAAAAAAAGTTAAGGATAACTTTTTTACAAGCACGCCACACATAACAGACAAGACCGAATTCTTTCTTTTTTTAAAAATTATATAATTGAACAACCAAGGCGTAATGACAAACAAAGCAAAGATCGAACGCGGCAGCGACAATTTAGCTAGAGTGTGTCAAACGTGACAACCCTCGAAAATGGAATTCACAACAATGTGAATCAGTGTCAATAACGCGTGTGCCCTCCGTTGTGTGCCAGGCATTCAACACATCGTTGGCGCATGGAGTGGATCAGGCTGCATATGTATGCTCTGGGAACTCCATTCCACTCCTGCTGGAGCCATTGCAGCAGTTGACCCAGATTGGCAGGAGGAGGGTGATGTTGCTGTACCCGACAACAAAGCTCGTCCCACATGTGCTCTATGGGGTTCAGGTCCGAGCTGTTGGCTGGCCACATCATCCTGTTGACCCTGGCCTGCTGGATGAAGGTGTTTACAGCTGCAGAGCGATGGGGAGGTGCGTTGTCATCCTGAAGAATCGCACGAGGGCCGATCGCTTGGAGGGCTGGAATGACCAGGGGTTGCAGGATCTCATTCTGGTAGCGGACAACGGTCAAGTTGCCCACTACATGGTACAGAGGTGTCCTTTGGCGTGTGCTGATCCCTCCCCAGACCATCACAGAGCCTCCGCCAAAACGCTGTCGTTCCAGAACAGCGCCTTCTGCGAAGCGCTCTCCGCGACGCCTTCACACTCGGATGCCACCATCAGCAGGTTCCAAGCAAAAGCGGGACTCATCTGTAAACAACACCTGAGCCCACTGCTGACGTTGCCACCTCACATGTTGAGTGCACCAGGCTCGGCGAGCTGCTCGGTGATTAGCAGTCAGGGTTGTTCCTCGGACTGGACGCCTTGCACGCAAGCCAAAGTTGTGTAAGCGGTTTCGGATCGTCTGACCACTAACAACAGTGTTGCCGTGGTAGCTTGTAGGCGTTGCCTAATGTTGTTTGCCGTAGCCATTCTTTGTTGCATGGCCTGCCTCTGAATGAAGCGATCCTCTCTTTGTGTGGTGACTCTGGGCCGACGAGAACGTTGTCGCTCCTGCACTCTTCCAGCTGCGTGGAATCTCTGTTTTAGTCTAATGATGACAGAGGGAGCCACTGCAAGCCTTGTAGCCATCCTATTGCCCTTGCTCTATCCAAATTGCTCAGTTTTCTTCGTGGGGGCATGTTGCTACTGTGCATAATTGTGTCAGCGTGTCAACCTTTAAATACAAGGTGGTGAGCGATGTTAATAGCCAGGACCCTGTTGTAGCACGTGCATCACAACCTTTTGCCCTGGCATGCGTTCCGCAAACTTCATGGGGCTATAAAAAAACCACCCTTTTTCTACCAAAATGCAGAAACTTTTGAGAAGTTACACAAAGGGAAATAACTCTGCCTGCCAAACAAAATTCTAGGTCAAGACTCATTGTTCATTTGTTAATTCAAACACATTAATCTTTTGATTATTATGTCGATGTTTAATTTTTTGGCAATTTTTTATAATTAGATCCGTTTTTTCAACCGATCCTTAACTTTTTTTGAAGAGTGTATGTATCACTAGATCTACATGCTTACATTGTCAGGTGTATAGCTAGCCCATTTCATCGCCTATACATAAATAACTGAATTACATCGAACAAGACACACGAATATGTCCGTTGTGTCACAATTGTGTCCATCGTGTCACGACTGAGATCGTGACACGATGGACCGTGACACGATGGACAAATTTCAACAACAAAAATTATGAATGCTCCCTGTTCCAAATTTGATTGCAATTTCAAATCTAGATAGTTAAGTGTCCCAAAGTCCCATGTATTGAATGTGATTTGAGCACATTTCAAGTTTTAATCACTATCACACACCCCGTGACACGATGGACATAAAATATTTTTAATACTCACTTTGACAACTTCAGGACACCAATAAAATAAGACGTAAAGGCCACGCGGCGATAGGTTTTTCCTGAAAGGAGGCGACAAAAGGGACGCGATCTTGGTTACATTTAAAATTACGAAAAAAGGGACCCGTCATTGTTTTTCAGTCGCGTTCAGTAAACGTGACACGACGGACATAAAAAGTGAAGACAGCATTTTTTGCTCTTTTATTTTCGTTTCATAAATAAAGTATAAAAGGACATTAAAAAAGCTGCTCACAGATCGGTTAGTGTTCTAAAAAACAATTTTTTGAACATTTTTTCATTCATGTACGATTTTTTTCTGACGATCTACAGACATTTGAAATTTTGCCTTCTAACCAAAAGACACCCATTTTTTGACACCCTCGCTTACTATTTGACCTTAAAAGGTATAAGGTAAACACACAAATAACGCAAAACTCTTGACCAGTTTGCGAAGGACATTTTGAAGAAGACATTAACCCGAATTTCAGTACAATCGGAGCACTGTGTGAAGCTCTGAATTTTTTTGAAGTTGAAAGACACGTTTTTGCCTCAAAATTGAAAAACCGTCATATAGGTAACCATACTCCAATTTTAGAGGAAATTAGGCTCTTTTTATATCAAAGATATGCTCAAAATACTCCAGACTTTTGACGACACAGTCATGAGTGTCACAATCCAAGAGATTGAGCTACTTCTCCAGACTACTTCCTTCTTTCTCTTTAAAGCTCCTTGAAGTTATTACTGTTCATGACTTACAGTGTACATTTGTGTGTGCAGTTTTCTTTTCCTTTTCTGCGACAAACTTCGCCGCAACTGTGTGGCGTCTCTCCAGGCTGGAACTTGGGGTCTTTGACTTTACCTGTGACAGAAAGGGGTGACGTAACACACCTGAAAAATGCCCCCAAAGCTTCTTCTTCTTCTTCTCATTTGGGCTGAAACTCCCTTGTACACTCATGTTTTTAGCACGAGTGGGATTTTAAATGTATGACCGTTTTTACCCCGCCGTTTAGGCAGCCATACCCCGCTTTCGGGGAATGCCCAAAGCAATAATCTTCTTAGAGATATGTTCCTCCCCCTGTTGTAAATCACCACACATCCATACCAGTTTTTGCATGGGATAAGAGCTTCCTTCCACTTGGACACATACCAAAGACATTTTCTTTTTCTTCTTTTCATTTAAATGAAAATGAAGTAGTTTTTTTTAAATAAACATCTTATTCTTATATCCAACTCCACTGTGCATATATCGCAACACAGAAGACATGTCGCTTGACAAGTGTTCTATGCTACAGCTTTCTACACACAATCACCGAGGTAAACATATTACTCTTATCTCTGATGTTGAAATCGAATGCAGAATACTGTTTGATATACATGAACAGCAAACTTACCACAGAAGCAGCGGTAGCCATTAGGAGGCTTCAGATTTAAATTCTGGCAGGCAGGACAGCGCCAAATATCCTCCTCAGCTGAAACAAGGATAAAATCAATTCAATACAAAACTTAATTGAAGCTGAAACCAGAAACAATCAAGGAAACCCTGTCTTTTACTGAACACAGTTTTAATTCTAATATTTTTTGATAAAATGATAGTAACAATTGAAAATAGTGTGAGACTCAAAATGACAATGTTTCCTCCTTGACCTTGCCAACAGAAACGTGTGAAAATCATAAAAGGACAACCAGAAACCATGGCAGCAGATAAATAGTTTAAAGCTGCCGGGCCTGCATAATGAATTTAGACAGAAGACTTACAATGCATTTTTTTCCTCTGTGACACTTAGCCACAATATTTTAGTTCTGATTACAGGGCACTGCTGAAATAAGAAATTCAGGTGTCAACTTTTAAAACACAAAATGATTTTTTGTTCAAGTATTATGTCTGTATCAAAAAAGGTGGCATGGAATTTTGGTCCAAAATCATTCCATGACATCTTATGGGTTATCAGCATATTTAGGTACTTTTAACACCCAAGACCTAGTGCTAGGTCTAAATAGTAAATATGAGCATTAATGTGTCTTATTATGCTTGTTTGCTTAATAGTACATCAAAATATTGCACACAAAAAGGCAAACAGCCAGTTTCAATTTTCCATGCCATCTCTCCCCTTTACTACTAAGCTACTTTACCCTACCTTCCAAGGAAGACTTGACCCACTGCTTGATGCAGCGAAGGTGAAAGACGTGGTAGCACTTCTGACAGTTCCAGACGGCCACCTCCTGTCGTATGTTATCGCAGCACACCATGCACTCGTAGCACCCACGCTTCAGCTGTTCCTCCATTTGGGCTGATTGGAACAAAGCACACAATTCACACATCATTCATCAACTTGGTGTTCTAGCTCTTCATATAAATCATGTTCGTATTTATAGTTCTACTGATTCTATTGTAAGAAGCAAAGCAAAAACATAAATTACCCCTGCAGACTTTTCACATGAATTTCTCAATTCCTCTTAGTTATTTCCATTGCAAGGAACAAACAACTTAAATACTAGAGTATGAAAGAATTGTTAGACTTAGAGCTGAGGGGCCAAACCATTCTAAGATGATACATTTCTGCAAGGCAAAACGAAGAAGCAATGGCCAATGCATAAGATAACCAACAAAACTCTTTGAACTGAAAGTTAATCAGAGAAACGTGAATAACAATTATTTGTGATCAGAACTGAAAATCTACAATCAATGAAAAGTTAGAACTAAGAGTTGATCGACAGGGTGTTCACAGTACCTCTGCGATCCCCCGTTTCTGGCTGATCATCATCAGCAGCTTTCTTCCTGGAAGAATTGGCAGAGCGCACACCATTCCTGTTCTTGTATTGTGCAGCAGAGCCTTGTTTATCAGAGTCTGGCGGTGTGGCTCTGTCTCGCAGACCATTCCTGTTCTTGTATTGTGCAGCAGAGCCTTGTTTATCAGAGTGACAGTCTGGCGGTGTGGTTCTGTCTTCATGGTCACCTCTATACCCTCGTCTGCCGCCTCTGGCACTCTCGTTCCTTGCTCCATTCTGAGAATGCGGGTGTCCGTTTACCCTACTGTTGTACTGGTTCACTGGACGCACATACGTGTTTCGCTGTCTGACGTCGTTCGACTCCTGATTTCCGCCACCCCCTTGAGAGTTCTGTGCCGCATTTAAATCCGCATGACTGTAAAGCAAGTCACCGTTATCATCTTTGGAATGTCGTTCTCTGGCACGGGAATGCTGTTGCTGCCTTGGTTTATTTCCTGAAGAATTTGGGAAGTTCTGAGATTGTGACTGTGACTGTGAGTGGTATCCTCTGTTGCTATATTGATACTGATTTTGTCCCTGACCAAATCCACCTCTGCCACGATGAACCCCTTGCCCTCTTGCACGACCCCGACCTCCTCTGTGGAAACTAAAGTTCCCCCTATGGGACGGATGCTGCTGGAACTGACCACTGTCTTCAGAACCCATATCAGGCTGAGGTAGAAAGTCTTGGGAGCCCTGAAAATGGACTCGAGCATCACCACTGCTTTGGTGTTTGCGGGCTGAGGGTGTGTTCATTTGGTAGAACTGCTGAGGAACGTTTTGGTGCCCCTGAGCGGGAAGCATATTTGGGGGAGGTATTCCTGGGTTGAAAGCAGGGGCCAGCGCGGAGAGGGAGCTTCCTCCTGAGTGTGGTGGTGGTGGTGGTTGCTGATAAAATCTTGGGTCCCTTGGGTCTGGTCCCAATGCTGCCTGCATGAACTGAGTGAAGGTGTAGCCGTTGCTCATTTTGTCAGGCACTGGTTTGAAGGCACTGGCCGACTGAGGCTGAATCTGGAATGACAATAATATCAATACATTCAATACAATACATACAATTAATAGTTTTAATATATATGTAAGGAATTGATTCAAATTTTTTTTTTAAATAATAAAAAAAGCATAAACAAAAGCTGCAGTTTTTTGTACTTTCAACTTTCAAGCCAAATTGTCAAAAGTAACAAAAGACATTTGAGCACATGTGTGATTGAGCATGAGACCGTAAGGGGAGTACCTGAGACTATCAGAATACCTACAGTATTGTTTAATTGAAAGAGAACTTTTAAAAAGCCAGCTAAGCCTATCTTTCATCAGAAACACCATGTTGAGTGCTCATGTTCACATGGCCCCCCTAGAATTAAGTTGCTCAGATGTTGCTGTCTGTCAGTGTCACCAAGTCAGAGAGATGTACGTTGGCCATGTGAACTGTTCTGGGCTTGTAAAATTAGCAGCAAGTTAGTCCTGATTTAGCAGCTTTGTTTTAATACATAGAAAGGTTTAAATTACTGTATTGAATACAAATGATATAGCGCACACTCAACTGAGGGGCAATTAGCTGCGACTCGATCTCCCCTCGATTCTCAAGTGGTTTACCTCCACGCGCTCTACAGTTGGAGGCTATATTTAGCTGTTTGTGTGCGCGCTCACTGTGGGTTAGCTTTAAGCCTCTTTTTCTTGGGCCCAGGGACAACAGCTGATTTAAAAGTAGACTCTCTTATAGTTCAAACTTCAAGAATGGAAAAAAAAAAGAAAAAAAGAAAAAACTTCAACTCAAAATAAAGAAATAAAAGACAAAGACACCCCTGTCACGGCAATACCTTCACGCTCTGTCTGTTGTGCTTCGAACTGAGAGTAATACCTTCCGTATTGAACAAACACGACGGTTGTTGGTGGTTGGAATTTATGCGATTAATTTCTGTTTCGTTGTTTTCACTGTTTCTGTTGTTATTGTCGGAATGCACTTCAAAAAGTAGGAAACTGAAAGTGGACCTGAGATTCACCCTATATACTGCCAATGTCAGCTATTTTTACTTGAATGACGTAAAGTATGTCTTTAAAAAGTTTGACAAGCAATCCTTCCTTTGGTTTGTGCAATCACGATGGCTGCCAAGCTATGAGAGTCGTGTCCCTTGCCTCGGGTACGGCTTGCCTCGGCACAACCTACCACTTCCGGTGGCAGAAGTTGTGTGTTGTGCTGTGTTGACATGGAAAATGCATCTTCATTTACGTGTATGTTTTCTTGTTTGAAGTTACTTGTGAATAATCTCTGAAGACCAGCACTTATACGTGTCAGCTTTTTATGTCTCCACTATCTTTCTTCAGTCCTCCATTTCTTGTGAGAACACGCATGAACAGATGGGGGAGTGGAAGTAAACATGCCTTTTGTGAACTACTAGTACTACTTGTACAGTACTTGAGCAGAAGGGGCTAATAAAGTAATATATATTATATACAGTACAACCTGTGAGCAAAGGACGCTCTTGGGGAGCCTTGCCACTGTCCTTTGTAGCATGGTGTCCTTTCTTATGAATATGAATGCACCAACATTTTTTTGGAGAAAAAAAACACCCAACAGCCAAATGAATTACATGATTGTTTGTTAGTGGTACATGTAGTTTTATTGTATGTATGTGTGCATGTTTTTATATAAATGTATATAGAGTGTCTATGCATGTTTAGTTCTTTCCTTTTCTTTCATTACATGTAATTAAAATGAAAACCATCAACAATATATATTACGGCCTTTGCTTTTCATTTTGGTGTTCAGTTTCTCCAGCCACTCTTTGAAAAGAACAGCTGTCATCCAGGCCTTTCTATTCCACCTGTAGCTGACAGGCAGGCTACATTTTTTCAAGGCCTTGAAACACCTTGGGTTCTCGGCTCTGCCGATGACCAGAGGTATTAGTTTTTCTCCAGTGGCAGAGCAGGCCAGGAGAACAGTGATGCGATCCTTCGCAGTCCATATTCCTTTTCGGGAATCCCTCTTCACAATCATAGACCTTTGAGGCAGAGCTCGGAAATAAAGCCCCGTCTCGTCGGCGTTGAAAATATCCTCCAGGGCGTAGTCCTTTGTAATTTTCGTTTTGGCATGATGAGACAAATCAATCAATCAATCAATGAGTCTTTATATCGCGCATATTCCGTGGGTACAGTTCTAGGCGCTCTGCAGTGATGCCGTGTGAGATGAAATTTTATACGGCCAGTAGATTGCAGCCATTTCGGCGCATATTTACCTTTCACGGCCTATTATTCCAAGTCACACGGGTATAGGTAGACAATTATTAACTGTGCCTAAGCAATTTTGCCAGGAAAGACCCTTTTGTCAATCGTGGGATCTTTAACGTGCACACCCAATGTAGTGTACACGGGGGGAGGTTCGGACACCGAAGAGAGTCTGCACACAAAGTTGACTCTGTGAAATAAATTTCTGCCGAACCTGGGATCGAACTCACGCTGACAGCGGCCAACTGAACACAAATCCAGCGCGCTACCAACTGAGCTATATCCCCGCCCACGAAGGATGAGACGAAGATGCATCACAGTACAGAAAGTAGAAACCCGAAATGCACAAAGCAAATTGTTTTTGTTTGTGAGTTCACGGCATCGACCAATGAGCATGCACCATACAAAAATCAACTTCTTTCAAGTGCTGTCATTGGCTTACAAAATAAGCTTCTCGCGTGTTCACATTGCCAGCGAGATTGTATTTGCAGAACCAAGATGGCGGACAAGCGTCTGCTAAAAACTGTCTGCTTCAAGGGTTTGTCCGTTGTTGACAAGTAACGAACCCAATTGGGACCAAAAAAGGGTGTCCGCGTCCGCGCCTTTGAGGTGTTCGCTCTTTTAAGGTGTTTTTGAGTGTAAAATACATCCGTCCTCACTTGAACTGTCCGTTATGCTAAGGTGTCCGCCGAAATAAGGGTCCGCTAGATGCAGGTTTTACTGTATGTTATTCGACCCAAAGTGGATGCATTTCTTGTGGTCTACTAGAAGTGTATGGATCAGTAAGTTAGATCTAGATGGGCATTCGGAACAGAAGAGTATTAATGGTGGAGAATTAAGATTCAGTTCATAAAATTAAAAGTTAAGAGAATTCGTGAAGTGTAGACCCAAGTCAGAGTCGAACACTGTTACCTTAGTGTCCGAATCTGACTTGGGTCTACACTTCACACACGCGAGGGGAGGGGAGGGGTGAGGAGAATGAATTCTCTTAACTTTTAATTTTGTAGTACTCATAAACCTGTGCACACTTTTGATAATGCAAAACCATTAGACTTTTTTTGTCCTTGTTCTGAGGTTTAAAAATGAAACTTGAGAGAAAAAAAAGTCAAAACTTTAAAATTGGCAAGAGAATTTATATTCTCAAATTGCGCAAGCGTCTTTTAACGAAACAGCTCTGAATTGATTTTAATTCTGACTTTCGCCCAACTTCCACAGGACTTGGTCTAGAATGCGTAGATTTTGATCATGCCTTAAAAAAATGTTTTCGGACCCCCCTAGATTTCAGAGGTTTTTCCTCTCAGTCATTCTCATGCCTGCTTGTTGTCTTGCTGCTGAGACCACCTTTCTGTGCTTTCACTGTTTCAGATTTCCTGTTGCCTACATCTGCCAGCCTGGGTAGTGAGACTCATGTTTTAAGTGATTCCCAGAATCTGAGCATGAGAACGAAAGATGCAAAGGATACAATTGCAGTAAGCGCTCAGTCCCACATGTTCTCTTCGGCAAGGTCGACGGGAGACACGTCAACCATCACCACTGCGTCCAACAGCGAAGTTAAAGAAAATGATGATACAGTGCCATTAACTTCTGTGCCAGTCGTGTTCACTTCAGAAGGTCAGATGACCCAGATACTGGACATGGGGCTGTTAGGTGGACATGACAGTCAGATGGTGACCGTTAGACATGCAGTGGACAGCAGTGACACATTGTGTGTCACGCAGTCAGGAGACTGTCCAGTTTTGTTTCAGACTTCCAGCAGCTCTGCTGTTGACATGCTGAATAGCACCATGACTGAAAGCAAGTCTGACATGGCCATGCTTCAGCCCGTTCAAGGGGGCACTGTTGTTTCACACAGTCATACACTGTCAAAACCTGAAGAAAGCGGGCTGAATGAAAGTCATGTTCTCATGCCTAGGGTGATACTGTCAGAGACTGAGTCTTCCAAAAACATGAGTCGTTCCTCTGTAGATGTTCACCGTACAACTACAATGGAGGAGGGTTTGCCAGTTGTGCTCTCTGGGAATAACTTGAGTTTGAACATTTCACCCGAAGACAAAACACCTGGAGACATTTACATCAAGACCGTCACACAAGCAGAGGCTGGAACTGTGCACAGCCATGGCACAAGTGCAGGGACCACATCCATTCCTGTCACGATAAAAACAGGTACTGACACTACCACAACCCTTCCACTGGTGCTGTCAGGGGTAGGAGGCAGCGTGGAACATGAATCGTCAGATGCAGACAAGTCTGTAGATTCATCTGCCTTGTTTCAAGAAGGGGCAGTGCTTGTCGAAACACCGCAGGGGTAAGCAAATTCTTTTTTTTCAGTTACTTAAAATGTATGAAGTATAGATCTGTAGAGGTATGTGTTCGGTGAGGGTTTGGTAGCGTGAGAGTTTGGTAGCGCAGTTGGCAGAGCACTGGCCTGCTGATCGTTGGCTCACAAGTTCGAACCCAGGCTCGGGCGGACATGGGTCAACTTTATGTGATTAGTCAGAGATGGTATCCATATCCCACCCCCTGTCAGTGTCACTGCTGTGACATGTAAAAGACTGTTGTTAATGTCATTCTACCAGAAGGGCATTCTGCTGATTACAGTACACCTCAACATTGACATACAGGGATAGTGGGGCTCTTGTTGCTGCTAGCTTCATTTCCGCTGGGACTGGGAGTGAGAGGAAGCAACCTGAATTTCCAAATAGCGGGATAATAAAGCTTGAAATGAAAATGAAAGAGATGAAGTAGCTGAAACTTATTACAGTGGAAAAGACCTCCCGATTTAAGACTCTCTCCCGTTTAAGACCTTGTTTTTTCAGACTTTTTGCACATATTATTATTATCCCCTGTAAATTTACTCCCTGTTTGTTGCAGGCTGATGTTGTCCGTGGGGGATGAACTGCGGGCAGTGACGCTGACTGAGGGATCAGACGCCCAGGGCAACCAGCTGCTGTCCATCAGCAACAACTGTATACCAAGTAAGCTTTCTCTATTTACGCAACATACATGCATGAACAGGATCTGATTTTGCTTAAAAAGCTGAGAATCAACAAACAAGAGTAGTAGGTTATTGGAACGTTCAATAATTGATAATTTCATAACTTTAACAGTCTTATCTGCTTTTGACTAAATGTAATGTTTTGTCTTGTCAATAATTAAACGTTCCAATAACCCACCATTTTTTTGGTTTTTATTCTGAATTTTGGAACGTTAGCAGTCGATCTGTATTGGGATCACTGAACAAAAAGTTGAAAAACGAAGTACCAAGGTGCCTCAAATGAGTAAATGTAACATGTAAAATGTTTTGTCAATAATAAAACGCTCCAATAACCTACCTTTTTTTGTTTTATTTTGAATTTTGAAACATTAGCAGTCTATCTGTTTGTGGATCACTGAACAGTTGGTTTTAAACACAAATTCTTGTTTTTGTTTGTGATTTCCAGTGGCCCTGCTATCTCAGTGTCAACAAGGCAGACTGATGGAGGAAGCAGGGGAAGGGGCCATGTACGATGGGAGAGGGGAGGGGGAAACGGTCGTCTGTTCTGCGGATCTTCCTCTGGGGACGCAGCAGGTGCTGACTGTTTCCACACCTGAGGATGAGGAACCCAAGGTAAGGGTTTGATCATTCCTTTCAATGCAGTGGAACCCCCTTCTTAAGACCCCCCCCCCCCCCCAGTTTAAGACCCCCTCTCTTTTAAGACCCTGTTTTCTGAGATTTTCTGTTCCTAACATACCTCTGTAAATTTACCCCCATTTTAAGACCCCCCCCCCTCCCCCCCCCCCCCACTTTTAAAACCTGATTTTCTCAGATTTTTTTAGGTCCTAAAAGGGGGGTTCCACTGTATTGTTTGCAGAGAGAGAAAGTTAGTCAAACAAACAAAAAATCTGAAACAGGGAGACTACCAACATACACAAATGAAGAATAAAAGAAAGTATGTAAGATGTGTTTATTTGTGGGACAGTTAAAAAAAATGACAATAAAATCAGTCACAGTGTTTTGAGCTATCGTTTTCTGCAGGGCACAAAGAGAAAAGTAATAACAAGGAAACATTTTGTTTGTATATGCAAACATATGGGCACTGTTTGCAAGTGTCTTTTCATTTATTCTCTTTCGTTGCTTTTGGAGATTGGTATGATGCTATTTCTTCTCAGTTCAGGAGGATACAATTACAAAATGGTGAACAGCTTTGTCTGGCCACATATTTCAGCTGAGTAAGCAATGTGTACACAATTTCAAGATTAACTTATGATTGATCTCTGCTCATTATGCTATGTTTTATGTATTTACTTTCTTCTTCCTTTTTTTTCATACTTAAATTGTGATCTTTTTGTTTGAGCAGAAGAAGAACAGAGGCTGGCCCAAGGGGAAGAAAAGGAAAGCAGAACCTGAGGTGCATGGTCCTAGGGCTCCTATGACAGGGTAAGAACAGGATAGAACATGTCATTCAATGGGTGCAGTGGCCTAGTGGATAAGACGCCGGCCTCCCAAGGGGAAGGTCGTGGGTTTGAATCCTGGCCGCACCTGCTGGGTTAAGGATGGAGAATTTTTCGATCTCCCAGGTCAACTTATGTGCAGACCTGCTAGTGCCTTATCCCCCTTTGTGTGTACACGCAAGACCAAGACCAAGTGCTCACGGAAAGATCCTGTAATCTATGTCAGAGTTTGGTGGGTTAAAGAAGCACAAAAATACCCAGCATGCATCCCCCGAAAGCGGCGTGCGCCTGCCTGAATGGCGGGGTAAAAACAGTTATACACGTGAAAAAAACCCATGTGGGAGTTTCAGTCAATGAACGAAGAACAAGAAGTTTTGTGTTTGAGTGTGAATGAGTGTGAGCTTTTTGAATTTTTGCCGCATATTAAGGCAATCAATTATTTTGTATTGTGTACATGACTGTGCAGATATGTGCTGTATGCAATCAACCGACGGCAGGAGATCAAGCAGGGTCACCCTCACCTGTTATTCACGGAGGTGACAAAGATACTTGGGCAGGAGTGGAGCACCATGCCCTTGGAGAAAAAGCAGGTGAAATACATTGAAACCTGCCCCCCCCCCCCCCCCCCCCCTTTTAAGACCTTGGAAAATCAGGTCTTGAAAAGGAGGGTGTCTTAAAGGCGAAGATTGGGAGGAATTTTTCTGCGAGTACGAAGATTTGATTAATGACCTCCAGATGCGCAACTGACACTCACACCCTGTATCCAACAAGTCTCTGGAACTGTTTAGATAAGCAGTAGTATGGTGGTATCTCTGATTACTGGACCGAGAAAAAAGGGGAAGTCACTGTTTCGTTCACTTTCGTGTCTTCGTGTGAAATTGGAGACGGCCTGTAAATTAGCCTGTGGGCATAGGGAAGCTGGGTGTTGATAACTAATGATAACAGACTTGGAGGAACGAGTCGCTGTAGCACATAGCAGACATTCTTTCAAAACTGCGGCTTTAAAAGGGAGGTAAATTTACACAGGTTATGAAGAGAAAATGTGAGAAAGCAAGGTCTCAAAGGGTAGGATGTCTTCTTCTTCTCGTGTCTTAAAAGGGGTGTTCCACTGTATGATCTTTTGCTGATATGGTCTGTAGGCCATGAATGTATTAAGTTTGTGGATCTAACCTAACACTAAACAGATAAAGAGAAATTTGCAAAACATTCATGTTGTAGTACCGTATTTTCAGGACTACAACTGTACAAGGCGGTTTGTTGTACAAAGCACAGCCCCCCTCTTTATACTTAAAATCAGAGGAACTCCACAAATTAGGCGCTCCCCGAGTATTACTATTACGTGCAATCAGATAGAACTACTGACCGGAAATATGCTTTTTTCCCGGAACTGTGCAGTAGGATCATAGCCACTGGCGTCCTGAACTCAGGTAAAATGAGTTACTTCCCTTCAGATCTCATTTATTCCTGACAGGATGCCTTTGTTTTCCTTCTCTGTTGAAGAAATCGATTTTTTTTTACATATTTAGAGCTTTTTGTAATGTGTTATTGATATAAGCAGATTTGCAATCGTCGATAATGATTTTTCATGGCGTTGTGTAATTTTTAAATTACAAAGGAATTGTTATGTAAGACAGTTTCAAGCGAGCTATCTTTCGCGGATGTATTTACTGTGCAAACAACTCTAAATATGGCAAAAGTGTCACGTGATAATCAACTTTGTCACGTGATCATAACAAAATGGCTACGGAGCGGACGAAACTTTTTCCGTAACCAGTTGGTTTAAACATAAGTTTATTTTAACAAAGGTTACAATCATGACATGTATACAAAGTTCACAGAAACAGCAACAAGCTAGAAGCTTATAGTGGTGTTCCTGCATGACAGTACAACATATAAGGCGGTAACGGTTGAACAATTTGTCTCAATAAACCAAATCTATTAATAACGTAATAAACGTTGCATAATGATTATAAAGAAAGACAGTAAAAGGAAGGAAGGAGGGAAAGAAGATGAATAAAAGAAGAGGGATGGGTAGGAGATGTGCAGAAGTTAAAGTTGTTGTCCGGCTTGTAGAGCATTAAATTTTATTCTGGTTTGCCCAAAGCGGCCTGAACGTTCAATGGACGAGTGTACGGTGGAAAAAATGTTCCTGTTCAAATCTAAAGAATACTGTCTGTCTCCGTTTAAAAGGTGGGGGAGGTGAATTGTGTGATTAGGGAGGGTATGTATAGTTTCTTGACGTGCTTCGCGATAATTTGGACAATGGAATATGAAGTGTTTTACAGATTCGGACGGGAATCCGCAGTCACAAGATGCATCTGTAGCAACGTGACGTCTCACTAGATCGTTATTAAGATCACTTATATATAACCCACGGCCGCGCATAGCTTGCCTCTTTACTTTTAGCAACACCAGCTGCGCTACCGCGGATCTAATCTCCTGAGCGGCCTGCGAGCCACCGAGAGCTGCCAGCGGCGAGCACGCTGTTACGCGATACCCCAGCCGTCAGCGGGCTGATACTGCTCTTTCAGTCTGCGCGGGGAAACACACTGCTTTTGTTTTCATAGATAAAATAATCTTCCCATTCATGCAGTTGCAACGCTCTTGATCTCATCGCATAGTCCAGTGAACACAGTTTACATAGACACCAAACACTCCTGGAGAAATGTGAGCGTGATTTGCACTAAGCCTGTTGTAATGCATGCATTCTACACGTCTTACAGCACAGTCACATGCACACAACACAAACAAGCACTAACTTCCACCCATGCTGTGTGGTGCATGTAAGATTTTTGATAGAAGAAATTAGGTACTAGCGTGACTACAGTTTAGCCTCTCTACGAATCACTCACTGA
Source organism: Littorina saxatilis (assembly GCF_037325665.1). NCBI lineage: Eukaryota > Metazoa > Mollusca > Gastropoda > Littorinimorpha > Littorinidae > Littorina > Littorina saxatilis. The sequence goes on from NC_090256.1 coordinate 38,771,227, forward strand.
ATTGTGGAGAACACGCCATTAGTGCTGTGGAGGTCGGGGTCAATAAACAGACTGGTTCCACACTGTCTGCGGCGCGTACTCCAGTTTCGTGTTGGTTCACACAGACAGTTAGCGAGCCAAAGGCCGTTTGTCAGTTCTTTGTGCCACTGGTTTATCCACTCCTTATTTGCCTAGTATTAGCTACCAGAAATGTTACTGTCCGATTTTGGTTTGCACTCAGTTACCTATTGGATATATATACAAACAATGTGTTGACCTGTACTCTCTCCAGTTACATTATTTACAATAGTCAATAGCACCTTTTTTTCTTTTCTTTGTTTTTCTTTCTTCAATTTCTTGGGAGTTGTTTGCATGGCAGGCAAAGTTAACACATAATTTAGCAGGTTTGCTGTCCCTTTTTCTCTGAGATCTTTCACCACAGATTCTACAAAGAGCATTTAGTTTTTCTAAATGTCTTGATTCCGAGTGCACTGTGGCATCCATTTTTGTACAGAAGCTTCTCTATATGCTAGTTTTATTTCTGTCTCAATAACATTCTAATAAAGAGTGTCCTCGGAAATCTCTCAGTCACATACTAAAGAGCACACATCAAGCAACTGGAATCATAAATAATATCGGCACACAAATCGTGATGCACAAGAGACAGCAGCAGACCAGTGTACTCCACAACACAGAAAATAGACTATACACGGGTTATATTTCTGTCTAAGTTACATTATGCTAAAGAGTGTTCTCAGAAATCTGTCAGTCACATAATACTACACACACACACATAGCAATTGGCATCAGCAATTGATATCGGCACAAAAATCGTGATGTAGAAGATAATCCACTTTGAAAACACAAGAGACAGCAGCAGACCAGTATACTCCACAACACAGAAAATAGACTATACACAGGTTATACTTCTGTCTAAATTACATTACTCTAAAGGGTGTTCTCGGAAATCTGCCAGTCACATTATAAAACACACACACATAGCAATTGGAATCAGCAATTGATATCGGCACAACAACTGTGATGTAGAAGATAATCCACTTTGAAAACACAAGAGACAGCAGCAGACCAGTGTACTCCTCAATACAGAAAACAGAACAAAATTCCAGAGCCAAGGAGTGACCTAGAAACACTCGCTGCCAGCCTCAGGTCTTATCACTAGCCTGGCGGGTCAAATTACAGCATGCAGCTGGATGAACTTAAAGCGGCGGTTTTGGTCAGAATTCGTGAGCCGTGAACCTGAGCTTACAGTGAATTATTTGTGACATGCGATCTCCAGAATAAAAATAACACAGCGGACTTAAATCGTTTTTTGACAAAAAGTGCTTAAATTCCTTAGGGAGTCACTAAGTTTTATATAGTCTGGTAAAGAATTCCAGAGTTGTGTAGTAGATGGGAGAAATGAGTTTCTGTATGATTCAGTTTTAAACGATGGAACTTTCCTGTCTAGAGGTCTGCGCCGGTGATGTGGGTTGTTAGTTGATATCAATGGTGGCAATATCGCAAATAAGTAGTTTGGCACCGTGCGGTGAACGATCTTGGGAAATAATATCAATTTATGACGTTTACGCCTCTCTAGTAATGAAATAAAACCTGACTCATCGTACAATTTTTGATGGCTTGTGCCGCGGACTGCTCCAACAATGGTTCGAATTGCATCTAAGTGAATACTTTCGAGCTCGGTGGCTAACTCCTTAGGGCAGTTATCCCAGAGAACATCAGCTTAATCAAAATGTGGCAATATGAAGGATTTGTACATTATTGGGAGTGATGCAAAAATATCATGGTCTCCTTCCCACAGCAGTCTCAAAATTTCGACTTGTTTTGACCTTAGAACGATGTCTTTATCATAACTGTGAAGAAGAACAGAACGGAGATCACTGTCGAAGTCGGTCACTCTACAATCACGTTCATCTTTTGTCTTTTATCAGAAACATTAGCGAAAAACATATGGGATATAACTCTGTATTCTTGTTTTGATAGATTTCGGCTTTTAGCCACTTTCTTTCCCTGTACTCCGCGTAGCAATTATCCATCCTGTCAGAGAGACAAGAGCGATAGCGTGGACCGATGATTATCAGAATGATACACTGGGTACTGTTCCTTCTCTTATCAACCCCACTCTACGCTTCCACTCCAGTTGTTTGCCCTTGTAATGAAAAAAGACACTAGCCTTGTGATCCCAGGCCAATTACTCTCATATTGGTTAACTTACCAGGCATGTTTTTTGTGTCTGTGTGTTTTTTTTTATTTTTAAAGCACTTTCATGGCTCAAGAGATCATTCTTGAGGTTCCCCAATTGTACTAATCTGCACATTTTGCATCATTTTTTAACTCTTTTTTTAACAATATAATTATCTTAAGCCTGATTTCTCAGTGGTGTAACCCTGACCGTGTCTTTCAGAAATACCTGGAGGAGGCAGAAAACGACAAGCAGCGTTATATTGACGAGTTAAAGGACTTCCAGAAATCAGAAATGTATCGAACACTGGTGAAGAAGAAGCGACTGAGTGGTGAGTTCAGAAGAACGATAATTTCTCTATTTGTTTATTGAATGCTTTTTATCTGTGTGTGTGTGGATTTGTTTTTGTCTGTCTGTGCCTCTGCCTAAGCCTTTACTTCTGTGTGCGTTTGTTTGTTCAGACTTACAACATTTGCTCTGGTGCAAACATTCATCCTCTATTTTTGTGAATAAAGTCCTGGAGTTTGATATTCATGTGCCTAATATTTTGTTTGATTCTTTCTTCTTTTTTGTGTCTTTTTTTTTGTCAACAGATGATTCAGCAGACGTCTGTGACGACCTTGAGGTAGGATTTGTAAAATAAAATGTATGACACCTGTAAACCCTGATCATCAGTAGGAATTTAAGAAACGGGTACCGTACTTTCCGGGTCATAAGGCGCGACTTTTTTCCTCGAGTTCGACCCCTGCGTCTTGTATAACGAAGCGCCTAATCCCCTAATCCTGTATGAAATACCAAAAAAATCAAAGAGACCGCTTGAGTACCAGTCAAACAACTTGTGATAATGCATGTTTCAGCTACTAGGTACTGCCCTGCCTTTGATCTGGCCGCACACACAGATTTCCACTCTGTTAAACTCGGTCACTGACCGGTCACTGACCCCGGTGCAGGAAGTGTTTCCTCTCTCAGATATGACAGGGGAACCACCTCTCATGGCAAAAACTGGGTCATTGACCCCTGGGAAGAAGGTCTTGTCTATAAACAAGGCCACCCAGCTATCACAATGCCTTTGATCTGGCCGCACACACAGAGCACACATATTTTCACTCAGTTAAAGTCGGTCACTGACCGGTCACTGACCCCGGTGCAGGAAGTGTTTCCTCTCTCAGATATGACAGGGGAACCACCTCTCATGGCAAAAACTGGGTCATTTTGGTGCGCCCTATCGGCCCCCTGCGTCCAATGGGTGACTGGATTACAATTTTTTTTAAAAAGAAGGGGGTGCGTCTTGTATAACAAAGCGCCTTGTCACCCGGAAAGTACGGTAATAATAAGAGAAAAATGTTTTTGTTTTTTTATTGGTTGTTATTGAATTGTCCTTTGGTTGTTTTTGGAATACCATGGTTGGTATTGTTTCTTATACATGTACTTCAAAATACTGATGACCACTGTTTTTATCTTTCTTTGCAGTACATTCTGTTTTGTTTAAGATTGAGACAGTACATGTACATTTTATTGCACTTTTATTCAAGTGTTTCAGTGTCCTTTAGAATTAAGAATCAAGTTTATGTCAGCACAGACAAATGATGTTGTAAGGGTATCTTTTCCTTTCTCTGTTTGAAATACAGTGCATGTGATATGGAATTTTTTTCTTGAAATGTAAAAATTACACAATAAAATGAATGGAGTCGGTCATTGAAGACCTAAAAAAGTCCATGAAAATCAAATCTTTAAACAGCCAATCAAATTTCTAAATGGAGGTAAAGTTGTGGAGAAAATAGGTGTCTTTAAAGGCACACTCAGCTTCACGTAAACCATCAGTTTCTTGCCACAGACACTGTCAGGCTTTTACACACAGTACAAACACCATTTCGTTTAAACACTCACCGCTTGACAACATCCTAGGTGCCCTCCGTAAAGAGCTAAAACTAACTTTTAAAATCTCAATAATAAATTGACAGCTTGTTACACAAACATTCTTAAATCATAAAAGATTTTTTTTTTCATCAAGACAAGATCAGTACAACTCGAAGTTTTGAAAGTTTTAAAAAAGGGAGCCTGGAAGCAGGTGTTTCCCCAAGCAGATGAATTTTCTGCATATCGCTTGCTTCTTTGAAGCCTTACCGCCGCCGAATAAGTTCGTGTGACTCGCAGTCGTTTGTTGCATTTTAGATTCAGAGGTACACATTATGTGCTATTGCAGTTACAGCGAGTCACATTTAAATCACAAACTGACGACGAAATTGTGAGAAAAAAAGAATGTGACACGGGTCCACGATGGCTTGGGGGTAAAATAAACCACGAAATCTGGTGTGTGGTTAACACAAGCTAAATAGCCATTAAAACAATTGTGTTATTTAATGCTGTTAAATGCTATTGCAAGTGTGTTCCATAAGGTTAGACCTGCTTTTTTCGTGAGAAGATTTAAATCATTCTGTAAATCATTTGAGGCAGACTGGGCCTTTAAAGGGAAGAGGTCTTAAAAGTGGAGGACTTAAAGGGGCAGTTTCACTGTATTGTCCAAAAAAACTAATGTCCTGGTGACATGTTTTGATAACTGTTTTCAGGATGAGAATGATGAGCTGTACTGCAAAGTGTGCAAACTGTACTTCAGCTCCCTGCACAACAAGAAGGAACACATATTGGGCAGGCAGCACTTGCAAGCAATTACTGGTAAGTGTTCATACTTGGGTCGGTTTGAAAAGCTGCGTTTTGGTGGAAACCGTGTTATGCCAGCAATATCATTCACTAGAAAGGAACACGTATTGGGCAGGCAGCACTTGCAAGCAATTACTGGTACAGTCGAACTCGCTTAAGACGAATCACTGGGGATCGAAAAAAAAGTTCGTCTTAACCAAAATTCGTATTAAGAAAATTGATTTTTTTGTTTTTTTGTTTTTGTTTTTTTTTCCAAGTCTTGTACATTTTATGGTATTTCAATTTGTTTCTTTCGCAACTTTCATGCTGCTTCACGTTTGGACAATAAAGTGACATTCAGTTACATGTTCATGTGTGTCTCATGTTGAGTTTGAGTGAGAGTGAGCACACAGATGTTTCATCCATTTGTTACGTTTTTGGTCACACACACACACACTGACACTGTCCACATTCGCGGTGTTCCTATCATTTGTCCGGAATCGCTTACCTTGGCGACGGGTAGCAAACCTTGGCCAATTTAGTTTTTTTTGTTGGTTGCAACATGATGTTCAAATCCAAATCGAAAGCACTGACTGACTGATAAACTATCGCGAACCGGCGAACGCAAACGTTGAGAGTGTGGTTTCCCTTGTCCAAGGGAAACCACTCTGGCATCTATATTTTTTGGCAATGGCTTCCGTTCAAAACATTGATGTTTCGTTTTTGGTATTCGCGAAGGAAATAAACGTCAGTCAGTCATTCATGTTCAGTGTCTGAGCTATCAATCACTTTGATTCTAAATTTGAAATTGTTTTGTGAGTACAGTGTAATCAGTTTAACTTTATTCAGTGATCGGTTGAGCGATGGTTCAAGCAGTCGACGCAAGGGAAGACTTTGACACATGTATTCAAACTTCTCAAATTCCCATGATATGTCGATCTCGGGACGAGTTTAAAGATTTCGTCATAAGCGTGAGTAAATTACAGACATTATGCATGCTTGGGAATCCAAAAAGTGCTCGTTATAAGCATAAATTCGTTACAAAGAATTCGTTTCAAGCATTTTTTTTAAGCATGAAGAAAGAGGTATTCAGTTGGGAACTTAAAACTAATACGTTATAAGTCAAAATTCGTAACTAGTGTGTTTCCCGCAGTGGGGCACTGCGGTTATGAAATTAAAGGCCCCTCCTGTTTTTGGAACCGCAGGAGCTTTCTAGTTTGCTGTTAGGTAGATTTTTGGTTCCTCTTTCCTGTCATGCTCTCTTTTTCTTCATGAATTCTTTTCTTTTTTCTGCCTTCTTGCTCATTCACCTGTATTTTTTCCAAAAATCCCTTCTCTTGCCGCTTGTCTCGCGATTCATGTATAGTTTAATCTGTTGGTGTTCTGATGTAAGTCCAGCAGTAGATAGGTTAAGCCTATTTTAACATACTGGAAACTGGTAATCTTCCAGTAGGTATTAATTTAGTTTTACTAAAGCCTGCTGGGACACAAGTAATGGGTTAGTGCATTTGTAAACAGGAATCGCTTGACAAGTGGCCCCCTTCATCCCCCCCTTCCTCGTCCTGATATGGCTCTGCGTAGTCGGCTGGACGTTAAGCAACAAATAAACAAACAAACAAACAAACTAGCGTGTTCGTTTTAGGTGGGTTCGACTGGTAAGTGTTCATACTTGGGTCGGTTTAAAAAGCTGCGTTTTGGTGGAAACCGTGTTATGCCAGCAATATCATTCACTAGGAAGGAACACATGTTGGGCAGGCAGCACTTGCAAGCAATTACTGGCAAGTGTTCATACTTGGGTCAGTTTATAAAGCTGTGTTTTGGTGGAAACCGTGTTATGCCAGCAATATCATTCACTACTTTATTGTCCCATCGCTGGGAAATTTGAGTCGCTCCCTCCCAGTGGAAAGCTATCAGCAACAGAGTCGTGCTACCCAGGTGTATGCATGTTTAAGTGTAATCTGCCACCTGCATTTCTGGAGATCTTTTACGATCTACAGTGGTGACATAGCCTAGGAAATATATCTCTAAGTCTGCAAATCAAATTGAACCGTGTCTCTCTCGGCCCCGATTCGAACCCTTGACCTGCGGATCACAATTCCAATGCTCTGACAACTGCAGTAAGGCACACATCACTTTTAAATGGTCATATCATAAATGAATTAATCCCAAGTTCAGGCAAGTATAATTCTATGTGTGTTGCTTATACCAGCCTATGAATTACACTATATTGCCACACTTGTATCTCTGTTAACCATGCAGATCAACTGAAGAAGGAGCTGAAGAAACAAGAGAGGGAGCAAGCGGCAGAGCTGCGGGGGGCGTCTATGGTTGCCATGGAGATGGGGTCGCTAGGCGACAATACCAGCTCACCATCCTCGGACACTGGGGACAACGCGCAGAGCGACCAGTGCACTTGTCATGCCAACAAACCTGTCGATGTCTCCAGTTTCATCCTGGAATTTATGCGTAAAAACAGTGGTAAGTACAGAGCTGCCAACTGCTACGTTTTAACAATAACAATAAAGACACTTTATTGTCCACTAAAATGAATACATTAAAATGGAAAATTGCCTTCGACACGTCTAACCTGCCTGTCAACGATTATAAAATACACACCGAAATAGAATTACACGAACATGAACATTCAAAAGAGACACAAAAGCAATTACTACACCAAGCTAAAGATTGCTACGCACAAATGATCACAGGCATGCAACAGTTCCCTCTGTCCTGGTACCTATTGCTGCTTTCTACTCCCTGTAACAGTCACAAAATGGGTAATAAAACATTATATGCACTGAAAATACTCTCTCATGGGCCTTTTATCTTCGTGCATTCTCATAAAACTTTATTTAAAAATGTCTGTTCTTGTGCAAGATGGAATATTTGCGGATGTGGGGATACATTTTAGAAAATGCTACTTTTAAACACCATTTACTACGCTGAAAATTCCCAAAAAATCCAAATTGCTACACTAGAGGCTTCACAAGGGTTGGCAGGTCTGTAAGTAATGAATTTGGGGGAAAAATGGAGTCAGTAAAACATATAAAAGCGAGAGAGGGAGGCTGACCGAGGCGTGAAGCTAGGATGACGTGTTTCGTGTTAAATCAACAGCAAAGCTTGATAACCAAATGCTCCTTGAATACCAAATTCTTTGTTGGGAGACTTCTCATCATATTCTTTGTATCATGTTCCCCGGGGAACATTTTTCACTTGTAGAACCCATAGTAATTGCCCTGTATGCAATTTTGTTTGGTGTGTGTGCGTGCGCGCGAAGACAATTCAGTTTCCGACAGGAACTCATGACAGTTTACTCTTGTGTTTTGCAGAGAGAGAACAAGAAATCTATACCCTGAAACGCATGTTTAGGAGGAATGTCCAGGAAAACTGGAGTATATGCAAACAGATACAAGAGATGAAGGTAAGATATATTTGTTACTAGCAGTCAGGCCCGGCTTCTCCCGGGTGTTTCTGATCTCCCCTCTCTCTCAGAAACTTCTAGAATCTTATTCCAATGAGAATAAGCAATAGATGAAAGTGTGAGCTCATACATTTGGATTAAAAGGCTGGGACTGACAGTGTGAACGCATCACCATCAACACACTCTTTTTGCTGAAAAATAACTTTTTGACTTGAGTTATCTCCTTTCCTTAGAAAAATTCTAGATACTTGAAAACCAGGTCTAACATCGACTCTATATATTCTGTAAAGACTGATCAGGCGTGCCTGCATTAGAAGAGATACCTCCCTTCAATGTATAACAAAGTAAGAGTTACCTCCCTTTGCTTCTAGAAATTTCCTGAACTGTCCGGTTAACTTTTTCTTCTTCATTTCTTCTCCTCATAGGAGCGATAGAGAGTCTGTAGTATCACTGGCATTATGTGCTTGCTACATGTGAACACCAGGCACTAAACTGGCCTTGCACTATATAGGCAGTATTCAATAAACGTGAGGTTCGCTATAATTCTTTTTTCTTTTAGGGGGTAAGGAAGGGGTTGGTGTGGTGGTGATGGGGGATGATGGGGGTGCTAGGGATGGTGGTTGGGTTGGTGTTGATGATGTAGGGCTAGTGGGAGTGGTAGTTGTGGAGTCGGCGGTGGTGGTGGGAATGGGGGTGGTGGCGGTGGGGGGGTCGGATCTGGGGATTGAAAGGGGGGGGGGGGGGGGGCAAGTTTACTTTTTTTTTAGAAGAGCCAAGCCACAACTAAAAGTTTCTCTCTTCGGGGGGGGGGGGGGGGGGGGGGGGGGAGGCGGAGGAGGATTGGAGGGCTGGCAGCGCAGCGGCGGTGGTGGTCAGGTGCACATCTTCACAGTCACAGGAGTCCACATGCACGACATCGTCTTCCTGCCCCCTCCCTTCTCGGAGCTTTGGCGATCACAGACAGACAGACACACACACACACACAGACACTCTCTTTTATTTATATGTATAGATTCTATCAGTATCAACACATGTTCAATATGGCGGTGAATTTCCGGCAGGCACTTCCGTGCCGGAAGGAGAAGCGGAATTACGGGACTTCCCTTTCTGAGGAAGATCCTAATTTCCGGCTACCAGACAAGTTTCCCCATGCAGTAGCGTTGGCGGCACGGGTAGCTTCAAGATACTTTGAAGAAGGAGTGGTGGCAACAACAAGCTTGGCTGCACAACCACCCTCTGCTGTCAGAGATTTTCGCGCAACACAGGGAGAAAAACAAACTTTTAAGTTTCGTGAATCTCCCTCAGTGGCGTATGAGATGTCTAAGATTCTGGCTACGAATTCCCGGTCGGAATATGTGCCTTTGGACACAGTGCCTCTGCTATCAGCGCCCAGTCCGGCACCAGAGTTAGCACAGCCGTGGCTAGCCTCCGCACAGCCAACCCCTTATGTCGGGCAAGCTGCTGCCCGGAATTTCTTTTTGAACTCCAAGCCACACAATCTCTTAGACACTTTTTCTCTACCACGTGCGCCACTTCCGGTTACACCGGAGTTAGCGACACTCAGGGAGGATGGCTACAGTAGGGACAGAGCTGTTCCTTATACAGAGGCAGCTCTTGTAGCATTGGAGGAAACAGGGAGATACAACCTAGAGTTAGCTTCTCTTTCGGAAACGCTACTCAGGTCCCTCTCCCGTTCTATCACTACGTCCTTGGAACCGTTTGAGTTTCGACAGGACGCGAGTGAAAAGGATGTGACGACGCTGCTCGCTACTTTGGCCAAAGTTTCAGCCGAACAAATGCGTCTTTCTGCGCAGCTTTATGCTCATGCCGTGCACACGCGCAGGTCAGCATTTCTCTCGGGTTCCAGGATCCAAGATAAGCCACGCTTGAGGCTCTCAAGTTATCCCCTTTCACGGAGGGTGCCTTGTTGGGACAGCCGTCGCTCGACGCGCTCCACAAGCAAACCCGCGACGATCGGGATTTGGCTATAGCTAAGATAGCGCTACATGGCTTTCCTAAGCCTCAGAGCAAGAGCTATGGACCGCCTAAACCTTCGCCTCTTCGGCGAATAGGGGCAGGTCAGCACAAGCCAGCTCTTCTTCACGAGGACGGGGAAGAGGCGCGCCTTACCCCAAGAAGAAGCCGTCTTTCGGCAATTCAAGGGGGTCGGGACGCAAAGCACACCCGCAATGATGCGTCCCCGAACCACTAGCCCATGCATCCACCACGCCTTTGGTGGCAGACGGCCTGTCAAGGGCCCTCCCACTTTGGTTGCTAAAAGTAAACAGTCAGTGGATAGTGGGTATAGTGCGTTCGGGGTTCAGGCTACTCTGGAAGGAGGGAAAAGCTCCCTTTACCAGAGTCCCACCGTCGTTCAAGTTTCCCGTCAAGCTGGAAGCAAAGACAGCGATACAAGCAGAAGTCTTGTCTTTGATACAGAAGGAGGCGATAGACGAAGTAACGGACTACAACTCCCCAGGTTTTTATGGGAGAATTTTCGTGGTACCGAAGGCTTCAGGGGGCTGGCGCCCGGTGTTAGACTTGTCTCCCCTGAACAGATTTCTGAGACAAATCAAGTTCACAATGGAGACACCAGCGTCAGTCAGAGACGCACTCAGGCCAGGAGACTGGGTGACGTCGATCGACCTAACAGATGCATACTTTCACATCCTCATTCACCCATCAGACCGGAAATGGCTGAGATTTCGGTGGGGAGAAAAAATGTACCAATTCAGGGCTCTTCCCTTTGGTCTATCTCTTGCTCCTTGGATCTTCACGATGGTGGTATGCCAGCTGTGCTCCCTAGTCAGGCAGCAAGGCGTACAACTCAGAGCTTACCTCAACGACTGGCTCATTCTTCATCAGGATCGAGAAGCGTGCAGCGCCCATACTCGGCTTGTTCTGTCTCAAGCCTACGAGTTGGGTTTCTCGGTAAACCAAACCAAGTCAGAACTCACACCATCCCAGACCTTTGTGTATATGGCTTCAGTGCTCGGTCAAATGGAATCCATGGCCACGCTTGTCCCTTTGGGCAGAGTGTACAAGAGGCCTTTTCAGGCAGCTTTGAACTCAATTTGGAACCCCTCCTCCCAGGGATGGCAGGTCTCGGTTCAATTAGAAAGCTGGTTTCAGCAGACCACAGAGCAGTGGCTAAAACCATGGATCTCACAGGGAGTCATCACTCCCCCTCCTCCAGAGGAGGATTTGTTTACAGACGCTTCCCTATCAGGCTGGGGGGCTCATCTTTCTCACCACACAGCCTCAGGCACGTGGACAACAGGTCAAGCCCTCTCACACATCAATGTGCTCGAGTTAGAGGCTGTAGCCCACGGTCTCCAGAGCTTTCTATCGCTGGTGGCAGGCAAACATGTTCGTCTTCATACAATCACCCACCACGCTCTCCAGCAGCTTTGGGCGCAGGTGGACAAACCGTTAGTCGATCTTTTCTCAACCCGGTTCTCAAGGAGGCTACCAGTGTTCATATCCCCGTTTCTGGACCCGGAAGCCTGGAAAGTGAATGCACTGGAAGTCGACTGGACAGGACTCACAGCTTATGCTTTCCCACCATTCCAACTTCTCGGAAAAGTGCTGAGGAAAGCAGAGTTGGAACGGCTATCCTTGATTCTAGTCGCCCCATTGTGGCCGAGTCAGCATTGGTTCCCGGATCTCCTCCGCTTAGCAGAAGGTCCTCCCATTCCTCTAAACCTGGAAAAGGGAGAATTACTGCAACCACGCACCGGCCTTCAGCACGAGAACCCAGTCCCTGCTCCTTCACGCATGGAGACTGTGAGAATATCCCTGCGTCGGTCGGGTGCCTCGGACGGGACACTGGATTTGGTTCAAAAAGCGCACAGGACTTCGACGAGCTCAGTGTACGCTTCACATTGGACAGCTTGGGTTAAATGGTGAGCGGAGAATCAGGTCAGTTCTGTCTCCCCGCGTTCTATGCAGGTAGCTAATCACTTATCTTGGTTAGCAGCTCAGGGCAGCTCCCCCTCGTCTCTTTGAGTTAGACGTTCTGCTATTTTGGCTACGCTGATGCAGTTAGGTCACAACATTAACCTTAGCGGTGTTATCGCTAGTGTCCTAAAAGGTGCTTCGATCGGTTTTGCTAGAATCAGAGCCCCAGTTCCTGCTTGGGATCTCTTCCTTATTCTAGAATTCTTAAGATCGCAAGATTTTGAACCGTTGCAATCAGCAAGCTTAGTTAATCTTACACGTAAGACACTTTTGCTTGTTCTTTTGGCCACTGCAAGAAGAGGCAGTGAAATTCATGCCCTCTCAGGCTTAGCTAGAGACATAGCTTTTGAAAAAGATGGCTCTATTTCTTTACGTTTTAGGCTGGATTTTCTAGCCAAAAACCAGAAGCCTGGTCAAGTTTCTCCCATAATCAGAATTCTCCCTCTTAGCAAAATTCTGGCGCCAGGAGACCCCGATTTGTCTAACTGCCCAGTTCGAGCTCTTAGCAGTTATCTGTCCCGCAAGGCTCCTATCTGAGCTAAACAGCAGAAGCTTCTTTTCTTATCTCTGAACACTGCTAGAGACAAAGACATATCTAAGGTAACTCTCGTTAAATGGGTCTCAACGCTGATCAAACAAGCGTATGAGTGGTGGCTCAAAAAGAAAGGGAGGGACAGTCAGTTCTCCCTCTAATGTCGGCAAGGACGCATGAGGCAAGATCCTGGGCATCCTCTTTAGCTGTGCTAAGGTCAGGAAGATTATCTGAGGTCCTCCATTCTGCCTACTGGAGATCGGAGGATGTTTTCATCAACTATTACCTGCGCGACATTTCCAGTGCGCGACAGGACGGTACCAAGGCGCTACCAGCGATGGTAACAGCAGGGCAATTGTTGCCTAGCTCATAGGTGAGCACCCCACCACCTTAATTAGCAATCTGCTATATGTGAATTGGGATAAGATATGTAACTTAATCGAAAATTTTAATAATAAATTTTCATTTGATTAATATACTTACCCAATTCACATAGTAAAGTCCCTCCCGCCTACCCCGCTTTAGATCCCTAACAAGAAGGGCAAAGCCCATACGACTCACATGCTTGACCTTGACCTTTACATGACCTTGACCTTCAGGGTCAAGGTCAAATAACTAAACCTAGCAATGACATCATACACTAAGAACTGCTTTACACATTTTTCCTACCAAAATACATGTGACCTTGACCCAAGGTCAAGGTCATCCAAGGTCATGCAACACAAAGCTGTTAATTCAAGACATAGGAAGTACAATGGTGCTTATTGGCTCTTTCTACCATGAGATATGGTCACTTTTAGTGGTTCACTACCTTATTTTGGTCACATTTCATAAGGGTCAAAGTGACCTTGACCTTGATCATATGTGACCAAATGTGTCTCATGATGAAAGCATAACATGTGCCCCACATAATTTTTAAGTTTGAAACAGTTATCTTCCATAGTTCAGGGTCAAGGTCACTTCAAAATATGTATACAATCCAACTTTGAAGAGCTCCTGTGACCTTGACCTTGAAGCAAGGTAAACCAAACTGGTATCAAAAGATGGGGCTTACTTTGCCCTATATATCATATATAGGTGAGGTATTGAATCTCAAAAACTTCAGAGAAAATGGGAAAAATGTGAAAAATAGCTGTTTTTTAGGCAACATTTATGGCCCCTGCGACCTTGACCTTGAAGCAAGGTCAAGATGCTATGTATGTTTTTTGGGGCCTTGTCATCATACACCATCTTGCCAAATTTGGTACTGATAGACTGAATAGTGTCCAAGAAATATCCAACGTTAAAGTTTTCCGGACGACTCGGGTGAGTACATAGACTCACTTTTGCTTCGCATGTGAGTCAAAAATGAGAGGGCGCTTTGAGCGAATGAATACAAGATGGCGGCGAGAGCACGCATGCGCAATACATGTTAGGAGGTAACCTTGACCTGGCGTTGTCATGTGACCGTCAAGGCTGTTCTATTTTTAGGGTTACTTCCCCCCCCCTCCCCCCCCCCCCCCACCAGGGTGGAGCGTAGTTTTCAGCGTTCTAGCATTAAACCGAAGTAAATTGCTATATGTGAATTGGGTAAGTATATTAATCAAATGAAAATTTATTATTAACATTTTCGAGTATAGTCACTCTTTCACAACCCATACAGATCCAACAGTCATTTCCGAACATCGTCTTTTGAGTTCTTTTGCACAAATTCTCCATCCTCTTCTGTTTTCCAGGCTTATGAAAGCAAGCTGCGACAGGACTTGAAGAACCTTGCGGCTCACGGAGCTATCCTCACAGGGCGTATCAACACATTGAAAATGGTGCCTGCCCTCTTTGGCTTTGTTGATTTCTGACACAGACTTTTCCAAACAATACTACCATACTGTTGTCTTTGTGTAAGCACACTGAATTGGCTCTCCACGCTGCTTCTGTGTAACCATATCATCACATGCTTTATGTGCTTGTGGTTTAACATATTTCCAACAAACAACAGAAGGTGACGAGTGCCAAATATCATCTGGATCATGTTGATTTATTCAAATAATGCTCTTATTCCCTCATGCTGCTGTTGTCAAGTTCTGACACAGAAATGTTCAGGTCACTGATGCCAGAGTGTTCCATTGTTTCAGTTCAAGACATAAATTAGCATGCAGTGTTTTATTCAAGACAGAAATGAGTATGCAGTATGTATTTTGGAGGAAAAAAAGAATACAAAAAGTGTAATGATACCAGAAATGGGACCTATTCCACTCAGCACTAATCTGTAATACAAGCGCTTTCTGGTCTAGCTTTTCATGCGTCTGCTACTTCTTAATACAAATTTATTGTACCATGTATCGCAGCACATTTCAGAGTTGTGCTTGCCTTGCCAGCTCTGATTTTAATCACCACAGCACAAGCACTGGCACAAAATAATTCTGTCGCCACATTCAAAACCATCCAGAACAATAACACAGGAAACCAGTCGATGATAGCCCGATATGATGAACAGTAACACTCAGTGTCTCACAGTGTGACTTCTGCACTAACACTGATACAGTGGAACCCCCTTATTAAGACCTCCAAAAATCTGAGAAAATTGGGTCTTAAAAAGGATGGAGTCTTAAAAGGGGGTTCCACTGTACTGTGTAATGAGATTATATTTTTCTAAGCCTGTAATACAGAGATATTAACAAACGACATCCTACAGTGCCAAGGAGACGCCTGTTGCACCGGTGAATAACTTTAATTGACTCCTCACAAAAAGCTGATGCAATGGTACCTCATTTTCAAACCGCCGAAAAAGCTGAAAAACTCGGTCCTTAAAAGGAAGTGATCAGTCTTAAAAATGGAGGTACATTTCCTCAGACTATGAATAGAATATCTGTGAAAGCAAGGTGGGGTTGGGTAATAAAAGGAAGTTTCCACTGGATATCTCTTCACAAAATCTTATGTGTTTGCTTGAAATTTGAATAGCCTCGTACTTATGAAATTTGAAGCTGGCTTTCAATTGTACACTTGGATAGCCTCTTACTTATGAAATGTGAAGCTATAGTTTTTAATTGCAACTCGACGGGCGCAGTGGCATGGTGGTAAGACGTCGGCCTCCTAATCAGGAAGTCGTGATTTTGAATCCCGGTCGCTGTCACCTGGTGGGTTAAGAGTGGAGATTTTTCCGATCTCCCAGGTCAACTTATTTGCAGACCTGCTAGTGACTTAACCCCCTTCGTGTGTACACGCAAGCACAAGACCAAGTGCGCACGGAAAAGATCCTGTAATCCATGTTGGAGTTGGGTTGGTCATAGAAACACAAAATTACCCAGCATGCCTTCCCTGAAATCGGCGTATGCTGCCTGAATGGCGGGGTAAAAACGGTCATACATGTAAAAATCCACTCGTGCTAAAAACATGAGTGAACGTGGGAGTCTAAGCCCATGAACAAAGAAGAATTGCAACTCATCAGGTGTGCAATACCAATGGGAGTGATGTATTTGCTAGTGTTACTATTTATTGAACCTGCTGTAAATATCATGTTTATTGGTGCTAACTGATAAAACTCATTTATTCACCTACACAGTTTGTGTACACTAATGAAAATCATGTTACAATTTAAAATGCATTTCATTAAAAAAAAAAAATGTGTAAAACCTACAGTTGTAGGGAGTCTTGAAATAATAATACAAATGCTGTAATAAGGACTGGTGGAAACACCATTCAGTACCTCATGGCTTATTACAAAGCAGTTCACAGTGGCTATTCAAATCTATAGGACATACTCCCAGGATGTTATTATAGGTACAGCAATGTACAACTGTTTAATTGATTTTTGATTTCCCATGCCAAGTATAACTGTTTGAATAAAACATACATGACTGCTTAAAATGATGGAATGAAGTGTTGAGTATAGGAAGGCGGGCCCTTGCGATCCTAATCCTATATAAAAGCAGAGAGAGAACGAGTGTGCGTACATGTTGCAATAAAAATATATTTTCCCAACACTTTTTGCAATAAAAACAGTCATCACCACCACAGGCAAATTATTTATTTTGCTTTTGATAATCACATGCATGTAGTTTGTCTGCAATTTTGGAAGAGAGATGAAATGCCATGTGAAATAAAATGTGCAGTGCAATTGAATGCATAACTTAAATTGTTTTTGCGTTTGCATTGTTTTCCGATCTTTGTTGTCACACACACACACACACACACACACCACATCAATACAACAACTGAGATACAACTCACAAAGGACTGCTAGTGTTTGACTGATTCTGCCATCCTTTAATCATGAGGACAATTTGTGAATTCAAAACTACATTCGCCATAGTATTGTTCAATCTAAAACCAGCCAACAGCAACAAAGACAGAAGTTTAGCAGCACACTTCATAAACTCAATGGATACATCTTTTTGTATGTTCACTGGTCTCAGAATAAATGATTCACATTCAAGGAATGGTATACATCTGGTTTTTCATTATCAAGTACTGATCATCTTTATAAAAGATAAGTAATCAACAACAGGGTCTTCACTGTATGCCCACAAAACACTTCAGTATATTGGTATTGTTTAACTGAATCATGAAAATCAATTAAGAAGCTCACAATTGGACACCACAAAATCTTACTTGGGTTTTCTGTGTTTTCTCAGAAAGAAGCTTAGCACACGCACACGCAAATACACACAGCGATCAATGACTCCAGCGCTGAATAACCATAGTGTTATTCACCATTGCTGAGCTATGCAATGATGAGAGATGAAAAAAAAAGCAATGACAACCTTTAGAGGAAAACAATACACACCAATGAAATGAATACACTGAAGCAAAACTTATGCTGACATGGTTGGTCTAAATTGTTCATTCTTCACATTTCAATTGATCAACGTTCTCTTCTCTCCCGATCCTCTTATCATAACACAGATCCAAACCTGTTTATGATGCCTGCGACCTTCTTCCTACTCACTTCCTTTCTTTCACATCCCTGGCTTGCTCTGAAGGTGGAGTACGGCTGCGATGATTAATAGGGCAACATATGCCGTCTTCCCATTTGGATGAGTCACATTCTCACATTCAAATCACTAACAGTGTTGTTCCCAGCCTCAGAGGACAATAGTTAGTTGGCCCTTGAGTAAAACTGAGTGTTGGTCAAAATGCCCTAGCTTTGTTCGTTTAGTAGGAAAATTGACGATCAGAAGACGTTGTCAAACACAATCGGATGGTCAACCGGCCAGGGGTCAGAGCAATGCGTCAGATCAAAAAGGTATGGGTCAATGACTGAAGACTGAGAACAACACTGCACTAAGTGAGTCCGCTGGTGTTTTAGCACCCGCATATACAAAAAGAACAAAAAAGATGACGGCTCTCTTTCTCTCTCCCTTCTCTGTCCATCCCCCTGTACCCCCCACCCTCCCCTTCCTGATCCCCTGATCCCCATCATCCAAACAGACACTTGTCCATTGCACAGCCTGTTACCCATGTACACCTTCCTTGTGTCCCTTGTCCTCGTCCCCTAACACTATGCAGCCTTGGTTATGAGGCTTTGGATTCTGTGTCTTTCAGTTTTCCATGGGTGAAGCGGAGACGGTCGTTGTACTTCTCTCTGTTGCGTGCAATCTCGATGGCTAGAAACTGCGTGCGAACACCTGAGGGAAGAAAAATAATAACTTAATATTAAATAATAAAAGACTGCAGTACAGTCAAGCCAGTCAATAACGACCACCCATGGAAATGGAATCGACAATTGTTCTCACTCCAAAAGTTACACACGCGCATACAAAAGAATTTGGAATTTTACATGTTTGAAAAAAAACCTAAACAATCAAAATAGAAGAAAAGCAAAGTCAAGTTGAAATTGTGTGTGTGTGTGTGTGTGTGTGTGTGGACAAGCGCTTAGAACTGTACCCACGGAATACGCGCTATATAAGCTTCCTATTGATTGATTAATTGATTGTGTGTGTGTGTGTTTGTTCCCTTTAACAAAGACACTTTATATCAAACTGTGATCACAATGTGTTGTAAGTACACTGGACTCTTGGGACCTTCCAAAAGTCAACTGAGGGGGTCCAGGGACCCTTTAGGTGGATTGCTACTGGGGGCAACCCTGATCAATGAAGACATTTATCTCACGCACACACTCTCTGTTTCTCAAAAAATAACACCAATATCAATGGAAAAAAATAAGCAAAAACAATGAACACTTACTAAACATGGTGTTCTCCTGTGTGTAGCCTTCATTGCAGTTAAGACGTAGCAGCGAACCATAGTTGAAGTCTTCTATCTTTTCTTTGAATTCTTCCATAAACTGCCGCCATTTCTGCCCACACACATTTTTGACAGGTTATATCTATTACTATGGCCCATGATCAGGTGAGTCAGATTCCCCCAAACAAACAAATACACCATTTTCAACAAAAAAATGTCAAGATGCAGTCATATCGAAGCCTTCTTCCCCTGGTTGTAGACCTAGGCAGGATGTGCATGAAAAATCTCTGATCTCAATAAAAATTTTTTAAAAAAACCCAAATATGCAGCCATAATTGATGAAATGGCATGTGCAAAACAACTGTGTGTGTTTTTATATTTGTGAGTGTGCGTGCATGTGTGGGTTAATCTGTCTGCCTGCCTATTTGTCATTATGGTTTAGGCTGTACAGCTGGTTCCCTTTCTGATTCTGTCGGTCTGTCTGTCTTCTTGTCTTACTGTCTGATTCCGTGTGTGTGTGTCAGTATGATTATATGATTAAGAGGCAGGAGATGGGTCTTAATTCTTGTTTTAAAGGTTATACCAAGTCAAAAGAAAGATAAAAGAATCTTCCCATAGTTTCACTCGTATACCTCTTTGTTTTCTGGCGTCTTCATTTCGTTCTCATCCAGCACGTCAACCTTCAAGTCGGGGAAAGTTTCACGGAACTTGGCGTAG
Source organism: Littorina saxatilis (assembly GCF_037325665.1). Taxonomy (NCBI): domain Eukaryota; kingdom Metazoa; phylum Mollusca; class Gastropoda; order Littorinimorpha; family Littorinidae; genus Littorina; species Littorina saxatilis. The sequence continues at coordinate 38,790,835 of NC_090256.1, forward strand.
ATCTCATCATCATGCTTTGTCAGACGCAGCAAACTGGGAGTCACAGAAGATATCAACTGCAATATATACCTCAGAATCACACCTTGGCAAAATCATGCCTGTAATGAATACATGCGAAATACAGTGGAACCCCCCTTTTAACACTCCCTAATTTAAGACTTCCCTTTTTTTAGACCTTAATTTTTGGCTCACGTAAGTGTAGCCTATGCGATGCTAACTTTTGTCTGTCTGTGCGTGCGTGCGTATGTATGTATGTGGTAGAAACTCTAACATTTGAAGACGTCACATTACATTGACGTCACATTATGACGTAAGAGGGTTTGACGTCACGCGAAGGAATTACTGAAAGTCTCGGTCATTGTTTTTTTGAGCGGGCCGAGACTAGTTGGCAGTCGTGTCCCTGTAAGTAGGCTACATGCAGACAGACAGATCTAGATCTAGTGTCTCGCTTTCTTGCACAGTTTCACCTATGCTGTGTGTGTGCGTGTGTATATGTGTGTGTGTGTGTGTGTGTGTGTATATGTGTGTGTGTGTGTGTGTGTGTGGTGTGTGGTGGGTGGTGTGTGGTGTGTGGTGTGTGTGTGTGTGTGTGTGTGTGTGACGGAGTGATTGAGTTTGTGTTACTGTTTGTCGATTTCTTACGTGAGCCTTGAAGGCTTCGCCTCTTGTTGTAAAGGTGTTCTTTTTTATAGCCTTTGTAAAATGTAGGCCCTTTTTAAGACTCCCTCCTTTTCAAGACCTGATTTTTCAGATTTTTGGAGGTCTTGAAAGGGGGATCCACTGTTATATATAACTTCACCAGTATTTTCCTTTACTCTCTCTCTCCCACAGAAACACAATGTACTGTATTTCAATTTTTTTTACACTCTGAACTATTGGAGAACATTGAATATTGCAAATTTACCTGGGTAAGTCAAATATGAAAGAACACCAAATAAAAAAAGAATCCTTCAGAAAAACCACAATCTCTTATTTGAACTACAGGCCTCCTCTGTCCTGATTCTTCAGGGATAAAATTAATATTTATAATTATATCATGTTTTCAAGGTTCGAACCTCGATTAACATTTACACTACACTGTACTACACATTTTACAATGGTTGAAAAACTTACGTTGAAATAGACATCAGCATGGTCGCTTGCTTTAATTGCCCACTTCAGTTCAACGTCATCCTGCAAAAAATGATAATCAAGACGAATGATAGCCCACTTCTACACATCCGTAATTAAACTGCGTGTCAAATAATCATCCCTGAAATAAAGAGAAATGTACAACTCAACTGATGAAGGAACTTACATGGAAGTGCTTATTACCATAATAGCTGACCGGCACGGTTGGCCTAGTGGTAAGGCGTCCGCCCCGTGATCGGGAGGTCGTGGGTTCGAACCCCGGCCGGGTCATACCTAAGACTTTAAAATTGGCAATCTAGTGGCTGCTCCGCCTGGCGTCTGGCATTATGGGGTTAGTGCCAGGACTGGTTGGTCCGGTGTCAGAATAATGTGACTGGGTGAGACATGAAGCCTGTGCTGCGACTTCTGTCTTGTGTGTGGCGCACGTTATATGTCAAAGCAGCACCGCCCTGATATGTCTCTTCATGGTCGGCTGGGCGTTAAGCAAACAAACAAACAAACAAACAAACCATAATAGCTTGTTTGTACATTGTATCAATAATGAGTACTTTTTATCATAATTCATATTTTTAATTGTTTGTGTCAATAAGGACAGAGAAAGTAACCTCTATTATATATATATATGCCAAGTTAATCTTTAAAACTAAGTTATCTGTGTACACTTGTTCTATATTTTGAGGACACAAGAGAACAGGTTTAAAAAAAACAAGAAGAGCAAACGCTCGATCGAGTCACTTTCGCAGTTCTGAATATTATATGAGGCATCAGATGGACAGGAAGAAATTGCTATTCACAACACAATGCATACCTGAAGCATACCTGTGACCTTGAAAAAGGTCAAAGGTCACCAAAGCAGACGTCAAAGTGTAGAGGTCACTGGGAGTCACGTTCACATAAAATTTGAGCCCGGTCACTTTTATAGTTTCCGAGAAAAGCCCAACGTTAAGTTGTGTGTTGCCGAACAGAAAAGGCTAGTTATCTCCCTTGTTTTTCTGATAACGTTCGTAAAAGGCTACAGATGTAAATACTTTGATGTAAAGAATAATCCTACAAAGTTTCAATCACATCCGATGAACTTTGTCAAAGATATAAAATGTCTAATTTTTCCTTTGACGCTGACCTGTGACCTTGAAAAAGGTCAAAGGTCAACGAAACCATCGTTAAAGTGTAGAGGTCATTGGAGGTCACGACTAAACAAAATATGAGCCCGATCGCTTTGATAGTTTCCGAGAAAAGTCCAACGTTAAGGTGGTGTCTACGGACGGCCGTCCGGCCGGCCGGCCGGACGGCCGGCCGGACAGACTAACACTGACCGATTACATAGAGTCACATTTTCTCAAGTGACTCAAAAATGCAAAAAACAAAAACTAAAAAAAAGAAACAGACCATGCACATGCACACATTGATAAACACTAAATGGTACCACTACTACACTACTGGTGTTGTACACTCCCTTAAAATGGGATTGCAGCCCAAATTTCATGGAAAAAATTCACACAAAACAAAAGCGTGCACCGTGACACACTCACATATAATGGCTCTATGAATGTGTAAAATAGAGGTAAACTCACACTATTTCCGAGGTTGTCGCTGTTGAATGTAGCCTTGACATTATGCAAATCTTGGGCATCCTGAAAGTGAAGGAAGAAATCTTTGTCAGCAACTCAATACTCATTCAACAAAATGAAATATTATTACAAAATACAATGGCTCCATCCTACTGGCCCCGACATCAGCATGCATACCTGCAGGGTTCAGCCTGGGGGTAAAGACATGGTGGTATGGGTCATTTCTTCTTCTTCTTTTTCTGCGTTCATGGGCTAAAACTCCCATGCTCACTTGTGTGTTTTTTGTGCACGAGTGGGTTTTTATGTGTATGACCGTTTTTGCCCTGCTATTTAGGCAGCCATATATGCCGATTTTGGGGGACGCATGCCGGGCATTTTCGTGTTTCTATAACCCACCGAACTCTGACATGGATTACTGGATCCTTTCCGTGCGCACTTGGTCTTTTGCTTGCGTGTTCACACGAAGGGGAATAAGGCACTAGCAGGTCTGCACATAAGTTGACCTGGGAGATTGGAAAAATCTCTACCCTTAACCCACCAGGCAAGGCCGGGATTCGAACTCACAACCTTCCGATTGGGAGGCTGATTTCTCATCCACAAGGCCAATGCACCTGTCATATGAGTCATTTGATCCCCTAAACCAAATTTTGACAAGTCATAGCTTAAGGCACAAAGTGGCAATCATGGAAAGGTAATTTGAAGTGTCCAGGGGCTATACCCCCCCCCCCCCCCCTGATAAATGTTTGTCCATAGTAGCCAAATAGTGCAATCTGGTGCCATCTGAGCTTAGAATATGTCACTCTTTCATGTTATCTCATCGCAATGTAAACTGTTAATAGGGTGGCGCAGTGTTACCTAATCGTCATACGCCCTTTGCCTATTAGTATTGCTGATTGATGGGGTCTATGTTGACGAAAAGAGTGGGATTCCCTGTGGGTGGAGTTCCTGTAGGGGGATTCCCTGTAATGTGTATACAGGGAATCCCACAGGGTGGAGTTCCTGTAGTGTTTCACTGATCTCGCTGAATGTCACGTGATACTTAGCGACATCGGTAGAATTTGATGTTTTACAATCTTTTTTGATATTTCAGCCAAGCATGTTAGCTTGGGTGAATGCCGCACGTGAATTCAAGAATTCTAACAGATTTTCCTGTGGAACCGCCATTTTGGTTGGGGAAATAAAACTATAAAGTATAAGGTAACTACGGCAGTCACGGCACGAGATTGAGATATATATATATATATGGGTCATTCTCAGAAATGGTGGTCCAAAGTGTTACATACAAAGTAAAAAATAAAGTGTCAAGAAATACAAAATAACTGTTTTTACTATGAAGTCTATTGTTTGCTATACATAATAATGCAAAAATTAGACAAAAAGAGTAATTGGTTGCTGAATAAGAGACGTTTTAAAGTGTTGTATTTACGTGATGAATGTTGTAACATGGAAACCAAATTCCAACTTTAAACCACCTAAGCCTTCAATCCTTTGTGCATTTTTTATCAGTTCTGCAGTATTTTTGTGTTCTACCCAACACATTCTAGTTATGAAAGGTAAGGACTTCAACTAATATTGGTAAAAAAATGACATTTGGAACAAAACTAAGGTGAATGTCGCAACACAGAAACGAAATGCTTGAACCACTTTCGGTTCCTGTGCGACAGACATGAATCTGCACTGTTTGGCCTTTCCTGCCGGCAAAACCCGTCTGACCCAAAATAACTACACAAAACACAATTCGTCAGAGTTTGCTGTATTTGTTGAAAGTTCCTGTTGCGTTCAGATTACCCATTTTAAGTACTTGATGAATGTCGAACATCGACGATCAGAGGATACGAAAACTTCTTGGCTGCTTTGTTCCGCTAAACTTGGCGCTTTGAGAGACTGTTTGCACTCGATATCCTTCCGACACTACATTGTCGCCATCCGCGGTGTGTAAGTTTGTGACAAAGCTTTGCAGGCTCGACAATTAAGTAAAAACCATCTTCAGTCGTAACGTAGGTCAGGAAACGACGCCATGAGTTTCAGCAAATGATATGATTCTGGTGTTTTCTGTGAATATTTGGCTGTGATTCAAAGGACTATTTTCTTGTTCGAACTTCCTGTGCGCCAAAGAGCTAAAAATAGCCGTGATGTGGCAAAGTCATGGAGCACATTGCTGTCCGATGTTCGCGCGTCGAGTCCGGATACGATGCGTTACTGTATTCATAATTTTTTTTCAAAGCCCGCAACTTCAAATTCAGCGTGAGTTTTTGCAAAGATGTGTTGCTACGTCCAAGACTGAACTCCTGACTGTCGATTGCAGTAATTTGTTGGTGTTTGCATGTTTGCATTTAGCCATGAGACTGAACATATTGTTGATCACGAAAGTCGTGTAACGCTTCGGCGATCCGGAAACGGCCGAACTTCGCAATTGAAAAGCACACAAAAACAACACCAACGTATAGAAACCATTTTTATTGACATACAACAATGCTTTAATGTCTCAGGAATAGATTCAGATGAAAAAAGTCGTGGTAGAAATAATTTTAATTTACTTTTTCATGATTTCAAATGTGTCACCCCTACTCACTCTCACTGGACCACCATTTCTGAGAATGACCCATATATATATGTGGGCGTCTTCAATCTTGGCACGGAGAGTGTGACATTTTGTAATTTAAAGTTGGATTGTCACAAAAATTGGCATAGTAGTCCGTTGTTCTTAATTAACCCGAAACACATACTTTTCAAGAGAAAAAAGCAATATTTTTGGCAGTTAAATGTCCGTTAAATCTCATTTTTAAGCCGATTTTTGTGAAATTTGGTTAGTAGGTCTGTTGTTTCTAACTGAATATCATAACATACTTTTCAAGACAAAAACCAAAGTTTTGGCAGTTTGAAAAACCGTTAAACCCCATTTTTTCACCGATCTTAGTGAAATTTTGTAGGTAGATCTGTTGTCCCTAACTAAATTTCAATTCAAACTTTTGATGAAGAAAAGTAAACTTTTGTCCGTTAAAAACAGTTAAGGTTTGATATTTTTCTTTGATTTTGACGATGTTTGTTTGATAGGACCACAAACCCTGACTGAATTTAGATATACACCTTTTAAGAAGAAAAACAAACTTTTGTCAGTTAAAACCCGTTATATCTCATTTCTGCACCGATTGTGGTGGTGGTACCGGCACGGTTGGCCTAGTGGTAAGGCGTCCGCCCCGTGATCGGGAGGTCGTGGGTTCGAACCCCGGCCGGGTCATACCTAAGACTTTAAAATTGGCAATCTAGTGGCTGCTCCGCCTGGCGTCTGGCATTATGGGGTAAGTGCTAGGACTGGTTGGTCCGGTGTCAGAATAATGTGACTGGGTGAGACATGAAGCCTGTGCTGTGACTTCTGTCTTGTGTGTGGCGCACGTTATATGTCAAAGCAGCACCGCCCTGATATGGCCCTTCGTGGTCGGCTAGGCGTTAAACAAACAAACCGATTGTGGTCATCAGACGTTGAGGTTAAGCAGACTGATATTTATAGCCTACTCCAACAGGATCAAGCCTGGTACAGGTTCACAGGCCAAATACCTGAGTGTACCGGCTGAATAACAGTGTACGGGCCGAACAGAAATATGTACGGATGACGTCACGACGAAATTACGTATTGTAATGACGTTCAGCGTTCCATTTCGTCATTTTGAAGAATAAATTGCATTGAATTTGCTTGTCAAAACCAGTAGCCATTTGGTGTGTACATCTATTTTGAGTTTTGAACAAAATTCAAACAAGCCTTGCATCATTTCGATTATATATTTTTTTTATTGATTCTACTGAATTTTAAATCGATTTTGTCATTCAAAATTCACTGTTTGGAGAGTAACATGCTTGTGGTGTGTTCTCAGGAGTGTTTTTTCCAAAGTCAAATGTCGCTTGAATCTTTGGGGTATGGCAACATAATGATTTCATAAGAGACATCCATAGTGTGATTCGACTTGCTATTCACACCACAAAGAAGCCAGTGAAAATGTGAGTTCTTGAGACCATTTGTTATTGAATATGTTAGTGTATGTGCTTTGCTGGCCTTAGATGATTCTACTCTCAGTCTCATATTTTCTTGAAAAATGGATGTACGCGACCGACTTTTTACCGTGCCTGTTTAGGCGAAATGCCTTGTCATTTATCAACTTTGCTTAGCATCATTTAACTTTCATCCTTTGTGGTATTTTCAACACCTGTATCGCATTTGAAAACTGTGTAATTTTAAAAAACGAGCACTTCAAAGTTGCGTGTTGACCGATGTCACACATTTCGTCGCCATTTTGACTCGCTCATCGGATTACAAAAATATATTATAAATTCACAAGAACAGATTTTTGTAATATTGAGCGTTCATTTTATTAGTAAAATGCCTCAGAAGGCAAATGAATAACATATTGGTTCTGTCATATTTGCAGCAATGTGTCCAAACACATCCCCAAAGTTGTACACCTATCAATTTTTGGTCTGTGCTCAGTATCAGAGACGCCCACATATATATATATATATACAGGGAATCCCCCTACAGGGAATCCCACTCTTTTGGTCGACATAGAACCCTTGAGCATTATTATTAGTATTAACCTACCTGATGCGAATGGACTGCTTGCTCATGTGTATCAAAAATGCAAATTCTAATCGAACACAACAGATTTACAGAGAGACTCAGGTATTTATAACCATTATATCTCATTTGCACTATCCTGCAGACACTTTTCTCTGCACTCTCTCTCTCTCTCTCTCTCTCTCTCTCTCTCTCTCTCTCTCTCAGGTGCCTGCACACATACATTAAACTTTTAAAGCCCATTTCCTCTCCTTCTTCCTTTCAAACACACACAAACATCCTATCTCTCTCTCTCTCTCTCTTCAGTTTTATGACTAATGAGCAAGGTCTTTCACAACAGATGTTCATCTTGTGCCATATGCCATGCCACCGTACAAAATGACAAATCGGGATGAATAAATCAAATGCAGTCGCAGAACTTTCTGAAGCATTGCAAAATGTGAGAAAAGTTTTTTCGTAAAACAGAGCAAGACTCAGCCGACAAGTAAATCAGTTTTAATTTAACGTAATAGTATCGTCGTCTTACCAATCCAGAAGCCATCACGACGAAGGGTTGAACTGGCCGACTATTCTATTTCTTTTTCCTGAATTTTTGATCAGTCACAAAAACATGTGGAGGGGTTCGGTCATCAGCCGGAAGTGTAACTCAGAGTAACCGCCCTTGATGTAAACAAATTGAGAGTTACTTTTTCTTGCTGTTCGCGATAAGAAATGCTGCCGGCTGGTGTGTTTGAAAAATGAACCCAAATTTACATTCTTTTGCCTCCCGTAGGCGAAAGTTGAACGTTGAAGAAGTATTTGAAGTATATTCTGAAGCACCAGAAAAGTCTAGAAAAATCGCACCCTCTGATGAAATGGTGAGATTATCTTCAAATATTTCAAGGTCTCTGGCACATGTGCACAGAACTGAGAACTTTCGGTGTCAGTGTTACCGCAGACGACTAAAGTTGATTTAACCTATATATTCTGGGTTAGAGGTTAACTCCTGCATTTAACGCAGTGTCACCGAAAGACGCTGAATTCTTCATCTAGCATCGCTGATCAGCTATTCATTATTTCTCATTGCCTTCACTGAGAGTTCACAACATAACTAACTTTATTAACCACTAGACCACACAGGCTTGTGAAGTGTGTGTGTGCGCGCACATGTGTGTGTGTTAGTGAGTGTGTATTATGTTCAGTTGACAATTTTGTATTCAGATTTTTGTAAAAATTGTAATGACAAATTAGCATCATATAAAATGTCTTTCTTTCACTTAAAGGCACAGTGCAGCTCACAGCCTTCGTTTTGCGTTTTTGTTGCAGCTGAGTGCATTTACAGTTCAAAAATCCTCCTATGGTAGTAAAACAAACCCAAAACTACCCAACGACGACATCTGTGAAGCTCGACAGTTTCTTGTTCACGCGAGTGCATAAATTAACCTAGTTATTACGTGGTGTTTGGTCGGAGTTCGATTCAACTGAGTGATTCCGGCCTCCATTTTGTTTTACACAAACTCATGATGACGTCTGACATAGTTTGCTAGTGACGTGTCTTTTTGTACATGATGTGGTGATCTACCTGATCTAAATTTAGATCCAAAAATAGGCCAAGACCAGCCGGGTCCGAGTACGAAATTAATTCGTAACAAAATCGCAGTTCTTGACTCTTTGGGTGCAAGTCAATGAAACTTGGTAGTTCTTCTAATGGATAGCTGCCTGAGGTATGACTAAAAGCCCCAGGGGCTCCGTGCACCTGGATTTGACAAGTTCAGTATCTTTAAATTTCAGATGATGTGCAATGATATGGATGTGGACACAGTGCAGACGACACATACTCAAGACGAATTCCCAGTCAACAGCTTTCCCCTGATGGGTCTCAACGACTGGATGCAAAATAGTCGCCTTGCAACAACTCACCCAACCAAGCAGTTGATGTCACCACTGTCAACTTCCGCCCCGGGTGTGGTGTTCAATGGAGGGGAAAAAGAGATGTCAGGTGCCACAGATAGTAAATTGCTGAGTGGTCTTTCAGATCACGTCTCTGGTAACCAACACAACATGCCCCGGCAGCACACCCCAGGATCGGGCTGTCCTGACTGTTTGTCAGGGAAATCAGTAAGTTTGAGTTTATACTAACCAGGAATCACCAAATCAAAATTGAAAGAAATATATATCTATATATATATCAGGGATGTCGTTAGGCGTCGGACATCGGACATTTATCGATGAAAATCCCCAAATGTCCGATTCACATTGCTGCATGTCGGTCAGATGTCCTATCGTTTTAGCCTGAGCGTGGTCATTGTCCGATATGTACTCCATTCCTTCGGACAGCGCGATATTCGTTAATTTTCATTTCAAGATACAAATCTTCTAAAAGACCGAACGCTCTCGTGTTCAGCTGACACTGGAGTTGCCAGTGCGGATCTTTTCTTTTGTCTGGAATTCCCGAACCGTTTGCGGTATGCGCCGTTTGGGTATAACCGTCTATTATAGTGGACTATTTTTAGATCAGTGCATGCTACAGGAATACGGGAGACAACTCCAACTGACTAAATTTGTCGTCTGCTTTTGTTTTCGATACGAGACGAAGCACTGAATTATGCCGCTGAAAAAAAACCTAAAGCCTGCAAAAGATCAGCATTAGATCAAACCGATCATTTTGTTTTTCAACTTTTATCCAAATCATGCAGTTTGTAATCAAAGTAAGAGCTCTGAAGTTGTTCATGTTGGTTTCTTTGTTGTGGTTTCTTTGAAACTAAACAAATACAACATTATACACACACTGTGTTGATGTATTTACTATATTATGTGTGTGTTCTACAGCGCGTGGGTGTGTGTGTGTGTGCGTGTGTGTGTGGGCACATGACTTTGGAACAATTCCATGGAATGTGTTATAAGCTGTTTGGCGCAAATTCATAATGTCCTATTAGACTTTCTGAAAGCGGTCAAATGTCCTATTGATGCTGAAGAACTCAGGACATTTGTCCTATAGGTATGGATTTGTAGCAACATCCCTGATATATACGACTTGTGTCTGTCTGTCTGTGTGTGTGTGTGTGTGTCCGCGATGCACAGCCAAAGTTCTCGGTGGATCTTTTTCAAATTTGGAGACCGTATTCAGCTACACCCCGGACACAACCTCATCGATGAGATATTTCAACACGTGCTCTCAGCGCGCAGCGCTGAACCGATTTTGGTTTTTCTCTCGATCCATTCCCAGTAACTCTTCCTTATCTTCTCCAGTGTTTTCAGCCGCGTTTGTCTCCCTTCCTCCGTGCGGTGCGCCGGCCGGGTCCCCGGCGCAGCCGGGTATTCGGCTCAACTTCTTCCCGGCGCAGCCGTACCCGGCGAAGCGGGTATTCATCTAGTATAATATATATATATATGTGAGTTGTTCTTTGCTACTGGTCACAAGTGGGAGTCAGCTCACACGGACGTATTTTTCAATACAGTCTAGGGGAGAAACTGGTCACAAAGCACCCAGTACATGCCAGAGAGATAGGAGAATCGGCACAATCAAAGAAAATACCAAAATCATTCAATAGATATGGAAATATTAAGATTTACTGTGAAAATGCCAGCAAAAATGGCGTCCAAAAACGGGAACGCATACTCGGTGCGTCTTTGAAGACTTACCTCCCGTTCTGTGTTGTTGATAATAGTCGTGTTTGTGCTGTTGTAGTTGAAATAGTATCTAATAAAACTGATGCAGTTCTTGAAATGTTGCGAATTATTGTTGTCTTTGTGAAATGAGAGAGTGTTCTGAGGCGTAATCTGCATACGGCTGATGTCCCACATAGGGTACCCCACTTCGATCAGCGTATCACTCCAAATGAGCTTCATAGCAGAAAAGCAGATACACTACCAACACACTGCATAACAGATCTACAAGTCTGAGCCAGAATCATTGAAATTTACTTTCTGTATAAAATATTGCAATCAAATTTGTTCACGATGTCCCACAAATAACGCAGGTTACCCTCGCCTTCGATTCAAAGTAACTCCAATCTGACTTAATTACAATCGAAACGCAGATGACGAACTGATTCACCACAAATTTGTGGTATTTTACACACAAATTTCAACTGTGTTGTTTCGCGATAAACAGCCATAAACAAACAAATGTGGCGCCGTCACGTCGCCTTGGAAGGAATAACGCAGGTGACCAAGGCTTGTTTCCGATACCTGTCTAATTAAAATCATCGTTTTTTCACGAATGACGGCTCTTTGGCAGATCTGGTGAGTTGGAAACTGTCTATGAATGTTTCATTTAATGTCAAATGCGTACATTCTTGTCGATATTGTTACCTTTGGGCTCATAAATTAAGTCAATCGTCGTGTTGTCCGAAAGTGACTTTTGTCAGCATAGAACTTACTGTGCTTTGATCATTGACTGAGAAGAATCTTCCGATGACACTAGTTCATTTCACTACGCGACTGCAGATCTGCAAGGAAACTTATGGCAGGGGAAATAAGCTTAACTGAAGACGAATAAGCGGAGTAACTGTTCTTCAACGGATTGCTCTTACACTGATCTAAATATTTAGATCTTGTCGTCTGCTAGTCTGCTAGTAAGTAGTCTTCGGTCGTGTGAAAGTCACATCTATTTCGACTGTGTGCATCGATCCGTGTAGTGAAATGTTGATCTTTGATGATTTGGCAACATAACTTCGCTAAATGTGCTTCGAGTGTATCTCCCCGTTAACCGCATTTGAAAACGTCTTTTAACAAGACCATGTTTCGACAGCCCAGACGGGGAGGATCCTCGATAGCTCACAGGGTATATAATGTTTTCCGCCGTTTTTTGAAGAATCCTTTCAAATTTGCTATTCCAAAAGTACCTTATGACACGACTCGAGTGGCAAAGAACATTCTCTGCAATTCCTGTCTCAGTCCGTGCACCCGTTTCGGGTCCTATCGTCATCATACAAACATACACACAGACACACAAGAACCAGCTTTAAAAGTTAGATTATGTAGGAACCATGTGAACCCGTGATTTTTTCTTATGTACAACAGATACTACAGTATTTCTGCTTTATGAAAAGCAATATTTCAAAAACAAAACTAGAGATTTGAATTTTGACCACTTTTCCCCCTTTCTGTCACCAGTACTGAAGAACAACTCATATATAGGTCTGAAAAAAGAAGGGAGTCTCAAAAAGGAGGTGAATTTTCAGAGGTTATGAAAAGAAAAGGAGGAAAGCAATGCCTTGAAGAGGGAGAAGTCTTGAGTAAGGGGGTCTAAGTTAAAGGGGGGGGGGGGGGGTGAGGAAGGGATGTCCACGTAATGCTTGATTATGCGTGACAAGCTGTCACTTTCAGTATCAGTGAAGAGTGGTACCTGTGATGTGGGGCCCCTTTGAAGAGAGGACGTACACCTCCCCAAAAAAGAACACTTAGGCCTAAAAAAAAAATAGGTGTGGTTACGGTAACCCGACCTACCCTATTTTTAGGGGCCGACCCTATAACTTTTTATTACATTTGTCAAAAAAAACAGTGCAGAAAACACAATGAAAGCGAAAGCGCTTGAGTCGCACACTTATTTCCCTGTCAAGTAGGTTTAATTTGTACACATTAGAAAAAAAAGTTTTAAAAAAAAAAAGTGATTGCCTACCTTCCTACCCTATTTTGTTTGGCTATGTTACTTAACCACACCTATTTTTTTTTTTGCCTTACTGTTGTCCCTTATTCTATTACCTCAACTAAAATATATACCTGTCATGACAAGCCACCTATAATGTTATGTAGGAACACTTTTGGATGATCCTAAGGGTGTCCTTTCATCACAGGTACCACTGTAATAAAGATTATTTTGTTGTTGTAGTAAATCTTTTCCTTCTCTTTTCCAGGGTCATTTTTACCACATTCAGACCAGGCTTCAGGGAAAAGATGACAACATGCAACATCAAAACTGAGGATGACACACAAGACAGGTTTTATCATGCAGTGATTTTGTTGCATGAGACATATGACAGAAGATCTCATTCTCAGCACAAAGTCTGCCTACTTTAAGTCATTGATTCAGGATGCATTTTATAGTCTCTGTACAGCTGATTTTGTTACTTTATGTTCTGTGCACTTGGTTCTGTTTCTGTTATCAATGGGGCACTTTGGAAGAGGGTCCTATATAATATGTACTACTGGATCGCGAGACAGAGTATGCAGCGTGGCGGTTCGCCGGCTTGGAGCACGTTTTGAAAATTTTTATATACCAGTTTGTGCCCGGGGTCCACCTGAATATGCCCACCAAATTTGATGCAGAATATTTACGATGGGAGGGGTAGTATTCAGACATAGGACTGGTCTGATTTTTATCGGAATTCCGATATTTTCCTTAGCTCACAGACCATTCTTGAGATCGATGCAAATTCATTGAGAAAAGAGGGGGGTGGTGGTATGAACCGTTCAGCTGAAGCTGTCTGCGTCTGAAGTCAGTGCATTCGCACCCCAGCACTCGCGTGAACCCATAGGTGGTGGTATGAACCGTTCAGCTGAAGCTGTCTGCGTCTGAAGTCAGTGCATTCGCACCCCAGCACTCGCGTGAACCCATAGCAGTATCATGGGTCGCGTTTGATTGGCTGTCGATCTCCGACGATTATCGCCGGGGCTTAATTATTCACCGATGGCGGTTTGCGGGTTGTTTTGATTGGCTGCCGATCTCCAAACGCCGAAGGTGAAAAAGGTAGCATAATGGCGTCTGGATTCCGTATTGTTTTGTCGGCTGTGGAAGCTCTTACGATCGACGACCAAAGTGTGAAAAACAAGTGGAAAGCCAACTGGCTGTCAGAAGAAGTGACTGTCACTATCAACAAGAAAGAAAGGCGCCAGCTCATTGGCGACAGTATCACCAAGATATCCATTCCCGGTCAGGCCGTGTGCACGTGGTGCGACAACGGCCACTGCGTGGTGAAATACGGACTTGGTGTAGCATCTGTGCATGGGGCAAGCTAGGAAAAGATAACTCTCGCTGCAAACCACGCCCACTCAAAAATCCGGTCGGCGATTTGGCTTCGGACCCCAGGGTCAGGTTACGGCAAAGTACGTCGTTTTGAGTGGTTGGTTGTGGACGATACTGACCGGTACCACTAGCAGATACATAGGGCTAGAGGTGCATCGACATTTTTTTCGCCAGGTCGCGAGAATTCTATAAAATAAATGCAAGCGAACTTTTGTCATTTTTTTCTTTTTGCGATAGGGCGAGTGCACCACCGAAATTAGTTGATGAGAACGTAGTCGGGTGTTTCATCTTTCATTAGCAACTGAAAAAATAAGGGGAAAGTTCCCATTTCAACGGAGGAAACGACCTACCCCCTATTTTGTTGTTCCGACAATGTGGCACATCTGCGCTTTTCCGACGCTTCACACAGCAATTCTGCGTATGGATACTTTTTTTTCAGAAAGATGAAAGTCTAAATCGCCAAAACTGTTCTTTGGTAAGTACGGAATCCAACAAAAGAAATGGCTGACGACGATTCGAATGCATTGGCGAAACCGAAAGTGAGAAGATGCCATCATGGCGGAAGACAGCGAGTCGGATAGCGTGTTGAAATGATTAGGCTGATTCGTTCGCGCTGATATTTCTCAAACTGGCAACCGAAAGAAACTGTGCGGATGGAAGTTTAGTTTGAATTGAAAGTGAAGCATGTTGACCAGTTGTGGTGGTGGTGGTGGTTGATGATGGGATGGAGGGGAGGGGAGGGGCAGTGTTGACTTTGACACGAACAGAGTACAACACAGTCAAATTGGGAAACAGGTACGATATTGGATCAAGTTACAACTGTTTCTGTATGCCCTTCAAAGGATTTTTTGGGTATGGTAATTTTATCACTTTGATATTTCATATCATTAAAATTACCCATTGTGTTGTATTGTAATTATTACAAATACAAATTACAACAGTCAATTTCTTCTGTTTGGTCATACAGCAGTCCCTCTCATGAACGGACACCCTTGGGCCATAGCAAAACTGTCCGTACATTAATTGCAGGTGTCCGGTCACGGGAGGGGTGACCACACCACCCCCTCCCCCATACACTCACACAGAGACACACAAACAACAGGATTGAGTCTATGCTAATCACTTCTTGTGGCTACTAAACAATAAACTCCTAATACTTCTTTAAACGTTCTGTAAAAATGATTTGTATGAAAAGTGTTGAAAAGAAGAGATAAAATAAATCCTCAAGGCAGTGAACACACTCACCATGCACTGACATGTACGAAAGCAGCCACACAAACACAGCACAGAGGAGCGTGTGCAGATGCTTTGCAAGAATAAGCTTGAAACCCAGTTTGAATAAATAGCAGCAGATAGAGCTGCATGTCATAATCATGTAATTTATTTTCATCTTGTCTGGCTTTATTGACTGCATGCCGATCATGTGGCATGGCAGTGACTTTTCACTCTTCAGTCGGAAATACACTGTACATAACACAGCTCCCACTCTCCCTCACTAATGCCTTCCCCAAGCCGTGACAACTGATGCTTGGAAATTGTGTGGAAGAGTACACCTCTCTATTTCTCTCCAATGCTCTTCCTGCTGACATGCAGTGACACCGGACACCCCACAGAGTTTAGCCAGCTACCCCTCCACCCCCCCCCCCTCCCTCTCTCTCTCACTCCCTCCAGCCATGTGCTGTTGGGCTGTGGCCAGAGAGGTCAGCTCCAACTGTTCACTCAGAGCTAAACCAGTTGACTGTGTCGTAACTTTTGACACAGCAAGACAACTGAAGGGTTCACAGATTAGGCAACCGACTCACTGGTCAAGGCTGAGGGGAAACAAGAGTATCTTGTCAATGAAAGAGGTTACACACAGACACATGATGCTGAGAACTGTGGCCGGTTTTTCACTCTCTTTCGCTCAGGACCTTCATCGACTGTGGTTTCTGTTGTTTACGTCCAACAGACAAGAATAAAGAGCACAGTGCAGTTTCATGTTGGCATCTTCGCATGTACTCCACTCCTGACCAAAACTACCCCCCCTCCTGATGGGTACAGGTGCACTCAAGTTACCAGTGACTGTCGTCACGCCATTGCGGCTGTGATCTTTGCACCAAGAGCCGGACTGCTCTGTTATCGATTTTGTTGTGGTGAAAATTTGACGATGGTCTGTCCGTACATTGGAGGTATGACCTGCTGTTGGGACCGAAAATGAGTGTCCGTGTCCACGTTTTGCAGGTGTCCGTTTAAGGGGGGGCAAATATAGAAGGAAAACACTCCGTGCCGAGCAAATGTGTCCGTACATGTCAGGTGTCCGCTCACGCCGGGGGCCGTACATTGCAGGGACTGCTGTAACTATATATGCATGAGTTTAAAGAGGAAAAAAGGAAGAAAAACCACTGGCTGGTAACACAACAGACAGCCCACTACACTGTCTTGCAAAAGTGTGTGTGTGTGTTGGGGGGGGGGGGGGGGGGGGTTCGAAAAAGTTCGAAAAAAATCCAATGAAAAATATGGTTGCCCCATGCTACTTGGTGGAAAAAAGGTGTTGGTTCGTCACATTGAAAGCAAGAAGCACAGAGGGCTCTTGGAAGCACGTCAGACAACAACCTCCGATGTTTCTGCAACCGAGGTAAGCTTTCTTATAAATCTGAATCTTCCTCTCTCTTTCTCTCTCTCTCTCTCTGTCTCTGTCCTGCCAAAAGAGTTTGTGAACCACATACTAGAAGTACTAAAATAAAGCAGACATCAATTTCTTCTTTTTTCAAAAAGTAGAATTGCTGATACTTGCCCTGACGGTGACACTCTTCATGCTTCTGAGAACTTGTATACTCCTGCTTCACAATGCTTGTGAGACTTGAGTGGTTCCTTGTTGTGCTGTTGGCTCAGGAAGAGTGTTTTTGAGTCACTTGAGAAAAAGTGACTCTATGTAATCGGTCAGTGTTAGTCTGTCCGGCCGGCCGGCCGTCCGTAGACACCACCTTAACGTTGGACTTTTCTCGGAAACTATCAAAGCGATCGGGCTCATATTTTGTTTAGTCGTGACCTCCAATGACCTCTACACTTTAACGATGGTTTCGTTGACCTTTGACCTTTTTCAAGGTCACAGGTCAGCGTCAAAGGAAAAATTAGACATTTTATATCTTTGACAAAGTTCATCGGATGTGATTGAAACTTTGTAGGATTATTCTTTACATCAAAGTATTTACATCTGTAGCCTTTTACGAACGTTATCAGAAAAACAAGGGAGATAACTAGCCTTTTCTGTTCGGCAACACACAACTTAACGTTGGGCTTTTCTCGGAAACTATAAAAGTGACCGGGCTCAAATTTTATGTGAACGTGACTCATTGTGTTGTGAATAGCAATTTCTTCCTGTCCATCTGATGCCTCATATAATATTCAGAACTGCGAAAGTGACTCGATCGAGCGTTTGCTCTTCTTGTTCTGAAAGTTTTCAAGTAAGTTTTGTGTGTGTGTGTGATTGTTATAAATTACACTTTTGTTTAAAATGCTAAAACATATTATTCTAGTGGTTTGTATAGCTTTTTAAAAAGGCATGATCTAATTTTTTGCTATCAGGAGAGGCCCCAAAATGGCCTTTATAATTCTAACATTCATTTTCCGTCAGGGGTGCTTCTCCCCCCTGAACCCCCTACCGGGGCGTTGCCCCTGGACCCGCTTAGGCCCCTGGACCCCGGCTTACTTTCCTACTTTTTGAACATTTGCTGGTCTCATGTCTGAGTATTAGTGGCAATATTTTGAAGATGGGAGGGATTGTGTACACGAATTGCAATACTTATGTAACCGAGTGCCGAAACACCACAATCACCTTTGGAGGCGAAGTCCAATCAAACAGGATTGAGAATTTTAGAGCTTATTTTTAAGCCCTATAAAAACTGTTACGGCTTCACAAAGGAAGGCAAGAACATACAGAGACAAAAGCCGCCAGACCCCATCACAAACAGAACTCTACAATCCACAGGTGTTGCCTTGCGAGCTAGCTATAAATAGCTCACAACTTGTAAGGCGAACAACTCTGCAAAGTCTGCTGTGAAGGGCGACGGTAGTCTCCCTGTCACACTCGACCCCGTTGAATGAACTTTGTCCCCAAAGTTCCGAACCATGGACCCGCCAAGCTTACACATACACACGCACACACACAGAAGCCGTATATATATATATATCTATATATATATATAAATATATAGAGATAGATGAGAGTGGATTTTTTGCGTGGCTATAAATAGATTCGACCTTTGCACTTTTATAGTGAGGACAACTTACGGGTGCAAGGAAAGCGTTCTGGACAGTGCAGTGACCTTCTAAAAATAGTAACGGGAATATCTGAAGCTGCTTGTCATACCGTAGCATTCTGATCAGTCATCGCTCAACGGCTATCGCCAGTTATCTCAGAGAATGAGCCGTACTCATTTTGACCTGAGTTGAGGATGATACCGTAGCTGTGATCGGAAGATCAAACTTTCTCATTCAGTATTCTTGCAAATACCGTACGTGATTGACACCACACGAAGGAAGGGAGATAAACGCGCAAAACACTGGAGAAGATAAGGAAGAGTTACTGGGAATGGATCTGAATGAATGAACAGAAAAACCAAAATCGGTTCGCCGCGCTTAGAGCACGTGTTCAAAATTTTCATCGACCAGATTGTGTCCGGGGTCTACCTGAATATGCCCACCAAATTTGAAGCAGATCCATCGAGAACTTTGGCCGTGCATCGCGAACACACAGACAGACAGACACACACACACACACAAGCCGTATATAGATATAGATAGATAGATAGATAGATAGAAGCAGACCCTTTTCATGTTGTATCATATACCTGAGTCACCCCCCGCGGGTTAGGGGGAGTCCCATATTGGTTGGGACGAGAAAGAATTTACCCGATGCTCCCCAGCATGTCGTAAGAGGCGACTAACGGATTCTGTTTCTCCTTTTACCCTTGTTAAGTGTTTCTTGTATAGAATATAGTCAATTTTTGTAAAGATTTTAGTCAAGCAGTATGTAAGAAATGTTAAGTCCTTTGTACTGGAAACTTGCATTCTCCCAGTAAGGTAATATATTGTACTACTTTGCAAGCCCCTGGAGCAAATTTTTGATTAGTGCTTTTGTGAACAAGAAACAATTGACAAGTGGCTCTATCCCATCTCCCCCCTTCTCCCGTCGCGATATAACCTTCGTGGTTGAAAACGACGTAAAACACCAAATAAAATAAAAAGAACCACACCTGAGTTTCTCCTCGTTGAGATAATAAAGTGGTCTATGTCTATGATATTTGTATGCGTGTTCTTGACGTTGCTTTTACACACCAAAGTTTGCAGTAATTTCTTTCCTGGCTGTCAGGCAAAGTTTTTGTTGTTGTTTTGTTTGTTTGTTGCTTGTTACTGCAGTTGGAAGAAACTAAATGTCAGAAATCTGTTTGAATATATATATGTGTATTCAAAAATATATGTGTTCAGAAGGAAGAATTTATTGGGCCCCAAAAAAAAATTAGTTTCTTTACGGTATCCCGACCGACCCTATTTTTTCGCGCGACCCTAGACTTTTTGTTGGCATTTGGGGGAAGAAAAAAAAGTCTTCGTTTTTTGGCAAAATAACTTAAAAATGTTTTTTTGGGAAAAATAAAAAAAATAAAAAATCCCGACCTACCGACCCTATTTTTTTTGCCTATGTTACCGTAAACAGACTATTTCTTTTTGTTGGCCTTAGTGTGCAATTGGGGTGTTGTTGTTACTTGATGATTATTTTTCATATCATTTCTATCCATGTTACTCTGCTTTTTGATGATTTTGTGTGTTTTTCTCTTTGTCTGTAGAATGTTACTGTGTTTGATTTCGCTTAGAAACCATGTGTGTTCACTTGCCTTTTTATTTGCGTCTCAGAGAATTGTTTATAAGGCAGCATCTATTTATATTGTAGCTGTTCCATCATTATGGAATTGTTACATGTTCTTTAAACAGTGTTTCTATTATGTTAAAAAGTACAATGAGTACCAGTTTTTTTATTTGATTTAATTTTTGTATTTTATATTCTTACTATTTAAAAAGAGTATGTACTTTTCTTCAGTCATTTTTGTTGAAGCACAAAGATTTTTTTTAGTTTGTATTTTAATCTAAGCATTGCACAATATTGAGAATTTAAATGATGCTTTTATTATTGATTTTTAAAAATCTGTATCCACTTGTACTTGACAGTAAACTCTTCATTTGTACTGTCTTTTTCCCACCAGACTTTCTAGCTAGTGTATTTTGCCATTTTTTTCAGTGTATTTATCCCCCTTCCCTCCTTCTTTGATGAGGTTGTGTTACACACACACACGCACACACACATGTATATCTTGCATGGACAGTTGCTGACCAGATTGTGTAGTAAATCTGTCTGCTCTTTCTATACACCTAGGTTATTATGTCCTTTAGAGAGGAAGATTGTGCATTACAAACCTGACTTGTGTCTCTGTAAGTGTGGAAATATAAGCTTAAATTTTATGGATGCGATTGTTTACATATATGACAAGGATATTTGGGTAAAGTTGCATTTTTCCTGGGATTAATTTTGTATTTCTTGCCATTAGTGCAAGGCTTACCAGGTAGATGTCCGTCTTCGACAATGAGCATTATATGTTTTTAATTAATTAATAAATTACAAAGTAGTAAATAATGTTGTCCAGTATGTGAGTATGACTGTACACAAACAAAATACACACACACACACACACACACACACACACATTTTTGCCTGTAAGTAATGCCAGTTTAATAGTTTTCAGAAATCTATTACATTGTAAAATGCAACAAAACATAACTCATTAGGTGTAACATTTGAACTCAAAAGTTTCTTTCCTGCAATAAATCTCATTGATAGTTGGTTTGTTTTAAAGATATGGTGCAAATGCAATTTTAATGTTAAAAAATCCTTTAAAACAATACAAGTCTTCTCATACAAAGCTTAATTTTGCCTTGTGAAATAATTTGGTTGCACTGTACAAATAATTCTGATTTAAAATAAAACACAGTTAAAATCAACATGTAGCCTAGAATCACACAATTTATCGTCCTAACAAAAAGTCTGCCCTAAATCACCGGGAAACAGTTCAAGAAAAATAAAATAATGTTAAAAAAAACTCCTCGTTATCTGTATTGTTTAAATGTATATCTGAGACTGCTTACAGACAAGACAAGAAAATACTACTGTACTGAAAACTGTTTAAAAAAAAGGTTCTACAAATGAGAATAAGCATTCTGCCAAACATCCATGGCTAACATTGGTCATTGATACAGACTGTGAGCTTGTTTTTTTTTTTTATACAAACACAGAAAGTTACAACTTGCATATTTAAATCTTATCTAATCTGGCAATAGCAAAAGCTGGAAACGTATCATATGGTCCAACATTTACACAATTTATGAGAATGACACAAGCGTTTAAAACAAATGTGTCAGCTCTAAACAAAATGCAGTTAGCATTTAAAAAAAATTTTAATCTGCTTACACTGGTCTGCAGAGTACAACAACTTTCAAGTAAATGGGTCAATATTTTTTTTCTCAAAAAATACTTTGAGGTTTTCTCCAGAAGGTGAGTTTATTCATGTGTCACTCTTCCTTCATAGTTATACTCTGGAACGCAAAAGTGCAGTTCAGTACTATATCTATTATGCTCAGTTTCTTCAACAAATGTAAAAATGCAGCACACACACAGAAAAGGAAATGCTTCAAAAAGATAACAATACAAACACCATCACTACAAATGCTTGAGTACATTACAAAGAGTGTTCATCAAGGTCGTGAATCAGGCGGCATGCGGGAGGAATCTCTCTCTGGCGCTTCTGTCATCTTCTGGTAAGCCGAGTAGATCCAAACAAAGCGACGTTCCAGCCTAATACATGACCCCCTGAGGGGTGGTTGGGGTGTTACTGGTCATCTGAGTGACCGCCCGCTTGTGTATGCTGCCGTGGCTGAAGGGTTCCTGTGGCTCTGAGTCCTTGGACGTTGATGGCTGGACATCCTCGCGGGACGAGTAGCCAGGATTAAAATGCGCCTGTGGACGAGAATGGCCAAACTCCTGGTCTCCGCCAACGGTCTTCCTGGCTTGCCTGTGAATGGTAAAACAGTCAGCGTATCTTGAAATCTGTGAGAATGTAACATTCTTCACGCATAGTCCCATGCTTTGAAAGTCTGTTTCCTCCCAGTACAACGCTAGAAGCAACTAAAGTCCCCGAGTCATTATAGATAGAGCCATCTATGCCCCAGCCTGGATTCAAACCCTGGACCTGAGGATCTCAAGTCTAGTGCACTATCAACTGAGCTACCCGTACCAGACCCCCTCAGTAAAATAATTAAATGAGGTATTGAATTCTTCATCTCCCTCTTATTATCTGTGCTTGGTTCATAGAAATGAGTGGCATATTGTTTAAACAAATCTAGCCAGAAGTGGTTTCACTTTATGGCCTAATACATATACCTTTTTTTTTTTATCTCAACAGGCACTAAGAATTATTTTAGGATTTGCACCATAGAAATATCCTCATTATTATTATTATATTAGTCCCTCAGCAACAGAACTTCTGACAGCAACTGAAGATAAACCGATTTTCCAAACTGATTTTGCTAGATCCGATATACCCTCATACCCTCAAAATAACAGGTGAAGATAATTACCTTTTCTTGATGATGCAGGCGACAGCAACAATAGCAGTGATGGCCACCAGTCCCAGAACACTGGCAATGATTCCGGCAAGCAGCGGTGAGAAGTCATCCTCTGCCCTTGGTGACGCAGACACTTCACACTCAGTGGCTGTCAAGCATAAGAGCGTGAAATTGTTAAAAAGGTTGAATAGCATGCCTCCCGCAGAAATGTTTCTGTAACAGGGATGCAAAATTCTGCATTCTGGGGATCTACTATATAATACTGGTAGGATTTTCGGTGGTTTTTCGATTCCTGTGACCAAACCGCGCGGATTTGTGCCTTCTCCTTCGGTTGCTATGCCAACGTGACCCAGGAAATCGATTCCGCTAGGTCCCGACTTCCAATTTTGTCCACGAACAAAGTTTGAAGAGGTTTGTCTCGCAAATTTGAGAAGACAACAGTGAACTTTGACCTGAACTTTGACATCGCGGCGAAAGAGATCTGTGATTGGTTCTTCTTCTAAACACTACATTAAACACTACGCGACCGCACCTCAGACGAACCTAGCTGTGTGTTTTATTTCTCTACCCCAGACGAACCTAAAATAATAAGAAGATAGATAGATCTGTTTATCTGTTAATGGAACTCCAAAATATTCCATAGATTTGTTTACTTAATTTTTAAAAGATAAGTTCGAAACATTATCACCTGATAAGTCGCCGTATAACCTTATAGGTTCCAGCGACTAAATATTTTTCCCCGGTTCAACCATAGACATGTACGTCATCATGATCTCCCCTTAATTTGACCGTTATTTTGGCTGTCTTAGTGAAATGGTAAGATATATCTCTATGTTTTTTACATGTAAGTGTTCGGAAAAAATACAGTTATAGCAGCTATGTACAAAAATAAGCAGCATATGCTCTTTTCGCCAAAGTAAAGTCCTTTTTTCTTCTGGTTTCTTATATGTGTCACAGCACACCGCAAGCTTTTAGGCGAATAGCAAGTGAGTGGTATATATATATCATCAATTTTATAGTAGATAACGGTGTAAATTACTTACCATGTTCATGTCCGTTATACGTTTTCCATATTCCATATGTGTCATTTAATTGTGTATTGCTTGATGCCATGTATGTGTGTGTTTGTGTACATGACTTTAATTAAGCATGGATGGATGTGTGCACTCGATTGTGTGTGTGAACCATGTATATATTTTCTGTTGTCAATTACATATGTTATACTATGCGTTTGAATCATTAAGTATTTTAGACGTCATACTTTTTTTCGTATCTTCACGATGGCTTTTTACCCGTTTAAATTTTAATGCTTCCAACTTTCAAAGCGCTGCACGGCTGGGAAGAGATGCGCACTTTTATCACTGTTGTTCATGTAGACGTAATCATGGATTCATGCAAACGTCATACCTGCTGTATTTTATTTTGTTTGTTTGTATAGTCGCGTGCGGTCGCGCAGTCTTTTTGGTCAGTTCCGATTACCTCCCATTGATGCGAAAACCTATATGACTGTTTTTTGTTATTTTTCTCTCTGTTAATTCACCAGTGGCTATGTAACATGTGTTATACCTTATAGGTTCCAGCGACTAAATATTTTCCCCCGGTGCAACCATAGACATGTACGTCATCATGATCTCCCCTTAATTTGACCGTTATTTTGGCTGTCTTAGTGAAATGGTAAGATATATCTCTATGTTTTTTACATGTAAGTGTTCGGAAAAAATACAGTTATAGCAGCTATGTACAAAAATAAGCAGCATATGCTCTTTTCGCCAAAGTAAAGTCCTTTTTTCTTCTGGTTTCTTATATGTGTCACAGCACACCGCAAGCTTTTAGGCGAATAGCAAGTGAGTGGTATATATATATCATCAATTTTATAGTAGGTAACGGTGTAAATTACTTGCCATGTTCATGTCCATTATACGTTTTCCATATTCCATATGTGTCATTTAATTGTGTGTTGCTTGATGCCATGTATGTATGTGTGTGTGTACATGACTTTAAATAAGCATGGATGGATGTGTGCACTCGATTGTGTGTGTGAACCATGTATATATTTTCTGTTGACAATGTTGTCAATTACATATGTTATACTATGCGTTTGAATCATTAAGTATTTTAGACGTCATACTTTTTTTCGTATCTTCACGATGGCTTTTTACCCGTTTAAATTTTAATGCTTCCAACTTTCAAAGCGCTGCACGGCTGGGAAGAGATGCGCACTTTTATCACTGTTGTTCATGTAGACGTAATCATGGATTCATGCAAACGTCATACCTGCTGTATTTTATTTTGTTTGTTTGTATAGTCGCGTGCGGTCGCGCAGTCTTTTTGGTCAGTTCCGATTACCTCCCATTGATGCGAAAACCTATATGACTGTTTTTTGTTATTTTTCTCTCTGTTAATTCACCAGTGGCTATGTAACATGTGTTACAGAATTGCACCGGTGTAAGGGTTAACATTTTATTTTTCACCAAGAGAATATAATTCATTATATGCGGGATAATGTGCGGGGGGGGGGGGGGGGGGGAGGGGTGCAAACAACATTTTCACAAGCACATAACCAACAAAATGACATCGCATGCGCAGCACACAAAGTGCGTAGCACGGGTACCACTAGTCTCAATAATAATATCTGTAACTTTGAAAATGTGGGAAATCTGCTAACTGGTGGAAAACTCCCATGCCCAGCTGTACAGTACAATACCACTTAGTTTAGAAGGCAATTAGATGTGTTTTGGATTGAAAGTGAGATTCGTTCCGGCTCTTACCTTCATTAGCTTGCATGTAATTTCTCCAGGTAGTGTTCAATTTTAAAAAGGTAGCTTGGCAAAGTGGAACATAAAGCTACCAGGGATGTTGCCACAAATTCATACCTATAGGCCCATTGCAGAAACTCAAGTTAACAACAGCATTTCTACTCGGCGCGCGCGGTATGAGAATCACGGGTCGTAACTCTCTGGAATTGGTCATCCGCCGCCATGTTGGATGCCTTGCACGATCTCTGACAGTGCTTGAGCGTTGGGTGGCGACTCGACAAAAGTGAAAATGACACGTTGTGTGGCCAAAAACTGCAGTCAGCAGGCACACTTTAGGATCCCTAAAGTTGTTTACCATCAGGGTGACAACTGGAAGGAAGTTACTGAGCGGAGAAGACGATTATAACTGGTTATTTTTTGCTGTGTGCAGTGCGCTAATCAACAATTGTCCATCGGTTGTGCCTTTAGAGTGAACACTGTGATAGGATGCTTTGAAAATTATACTTTGCAGTAGTTACCTGAGCTGCATTGTACCTCATTTGCCTGTCTTGAGAGCTTTATCTTAATAATAATAATAATAATAATAATAATGGAAACTTATAGAGCGCTTACCTAGAAGCTCTAAGCGCTTTACAATGACATTGCTATACACATGTACAAAACCAAAATACAGCATTAATACACAAAAAGAACAGGAGTACAAAAGCAAATTCATCGTTTAAATCCATGCAGTCACAAACAAACACACACATGCTATGACCACACACATTCACAGATACACACAGACACACGTTCACACACACACACACACACGCATACAGACAGGCGCACACACATACATACAACACACACACATACACATGCACTCACACATGAATACTAATATACCTACACAATCTTGTGAATTTTGGTGCACTGTCTGCATGGTAATTTGAGATAAAGAATAAATAAATGAATATAATAATGTATTCTTGCTTTACTTTTTATGTTGTGCTGTTGTGTTAAAAAGGCAGATACCCTTTGGACTCATGCATGCACAGTTTTCTTCATTTTGTCTGCATACACAGTGAAATACGCAAAAAGAACAAGAGTGCAATGAAGAAAACTAACAAAGACGGCATCCAATATGGCGGCGCGAAGAGAGTATGAGCGGAGTTGTGCCCCTTAGGGCTAAAGCTAGCCGATCCATTTGATAACGTCACGCCGAGTAAGAAGAATGAATTGGACCTATAGGACAAATGTCCTGACCTCTTCGGCATCAATAGGACATTTGACTGCTTTCAGACATGTCAATAGGACATTATAATTTTGTGCAAAACACAAAATCATGTGCACACACACATATCAGTATATGCACCAACATTGTGTGCGTACATTGTTTTATTACTTTTGTTTCAAACAGGACACACACAAAAAAGAAACAAACAAACTAAAAAAGCAACCAAAAACTCCAGCACTCTTACTTTGATTGGCACACAAACTGCATTATTTCCTGACAGAGCTTTTTCTTGACATATTCGACAAAACAGTTTACCTATGTTTAGTTTAGATGGTCTCTTTGCTGTCAAATTCTAACCAACTAGTACTAAACAGGGTCAGCCATGAATAGTTAAAGGCACAGTAAGCCTCCCGTAAACCATCACAGGCTTTTTACACACAGTACAAACACCAGCTTCCATTTGAACGCTCACCAAACGGGAACATCCTAGGTGCCCTATGTAAAAGAGCGAGCAATTTTTAAAGAATTAATTTTGCGCCGATTGCTCAGAGACAATCGGACCGTCATGCGTTTTGGCGCTAGACCTAACTTTTAAAATCTAAATAATAAATTGACAGCTTGTTACACAAACATTCTTAAATCATAAAAGAATTATTTTTTCATCAAGACAAGATCAGTACAATTCGAAGTTTTGACAGTTTGAAAAAAGAAAAGCCCGGAAGCAGGATCACGTTTGGTGAGCGTTCAAATGGAAGGGTGTTTGTACTGTGTGTGAAAGCCTGACAGTATCTGTGATGGTTTACGGGAGGCTTACTGTGCCTTTAACCTTATTAAAAGACCGTCTGTGCAAATTTCCTGTTCTACAGACACCATCTTCAAGTCACGAAACTTTACTTTCCATGATTGTGGAGATTTTAGCGGCGACACTGTCATTTTCCAGAATGATGCTATTGCTAGCCGTGTTTTTCCATGTTATTGGCCCTAATGTAGCACACGATGGCGTTGAAACGCCAAACGTGTTCAGCTTTTGTTGTTGTTTGGCAGGCTTTAGCTTTTTTCGGTGGCATAATTCAGTGCCGTGCGCTTCAACTCTAACCGGAAGCAAACTAAAGCAGACGCGAGCCTTGGTCAGTTAAAGTTGTCTCCCATACCCCTAACTTTAGTGTGCTGAAGACGGATGTACGCAAACAGCTCATATCGCAAACAGTTCGGAAAACGCAATATCTGCAATGCACAACTTCAGTGTATGCGAGAGCGCTCGGTCACTTTTTGAAGATTTTTATCATGAAAGGAAAATTATCAAATAACGCGCTGTCCGAAGGAATGGAGTTCTTATCGGACAATGACCGCGCTCAGTTGAAAACGATAGGACATCTGACCGCCATGCGGCTAAGTGAATCGGACATTTGAGCCTTTTAATCGGTCTATGTCCGATGTCCGACGCCTAACGACATCCCTGAGCTACCATAAATAAATAAATAATACAAAATTCATAACAGTGCTGTCATCAAAAGTAAATTAGATGGCATATATGGATATTTCTGAGACAGTTCTGAATCCAAAATTTTATAAATAAATTTTCATTTAATTAATATACTTACCCAACTCACAAATAGCAATTAACTCTAGTTCAGTGCTGGTTACGCTGTACGCGACCCCTTGGTAACAAGGGAGACCACTCTAAAAAAGAAAGTGATCAATCCCATAAGGCCAGACTATTGCTAGTCTGACTTCCGTATGCGTGCGCATATGCCGCCATATTTGTCATTCCAAACGAAGCCCAACTCACTCTTTTTTAGACCCCAGTACCAACCACAGCGGGGAGGTGGGAGGGAATAAACGTTGTGAGTTGGGTAAGTATATTAATTAAATGAAAATTTATTTATAAAATTTTGGATTTGAATTACATATCTTTACCCAACTCACAAATAGCAGATTGCTACTATAGGTGGCGGGTACTTACCGAAAATCAACGAAGAAGGGCTTGTCCTGCGGCTACCATAGCAGGTAGCGCAGAACTGCCGTCCTGTCTCAAGAAGGAGATGTCTCTGAGGTAGTAGTTCATAAAGACATCCTCAGACCTCCA
Organism: Littorina saxatilis; assembly: GCF_037325665.1. Classification (NCBI taxonomy): domain Eukaryota; kingdom Metazoa; phylum Mollusca; class Gastropoda; order Littorinimorpha; family Littorinidae; genus Littorina; species Littorina saxatilis. The sequence continues at coordinate 38,819,757 of NC_090256.1, forward strand.
ATAAGCTGCCTCCAAAACTTCGGCCAGACGGCCTGATCGAAGCACTGCCACAGAGGAGGCCCATGCCCTTGCCTCATGAGTTTTTGCTGAAGTCAGGGGAAGAACTGCCCTAACTTCACCGGACTGAGTATTCCACCAGGCGTAAGCTTGCCTGATTAATGTGGAGACCCACTTGGTTAAAGTCACCTTTGCGATATCTTTGCCTCTCGCTGAATTAAGCGAAATGAAAAGTAGTTTTTGACTTTCCGAGCGAATGAACTGAGTTCGAGACAGATAACTGCTGAGCGCTCTAACTGGACAGTTAGCAATGTCCGGGTCTCCGGGAGCAAGAATGTTGCTCAAGGCAGGAATGTTAATAACAGGAGAAATTTGGCCCGGTTTTTGATTTTTAGCTAAGAATTCTGGCCTGAATTTGAGAGATATAGAACCATCTTTCTCAGTTGAAATATCCTTAGCTAAACCTGACAAGGCATGAACCTCGCTCCCTCTACGAGACGTAGCGAGCAAAATGAGAAAAACCGCCTTGCGCGTCAAATTGGCCAAACTGGCCGACTGAATGGGTTCAAAGACGTTAGAAGCCAAATACCGCAAAACAAGTAACAAATCCCAGGCAGGGAGCGGTGATTTAGCGCGAGCGGCCTTAAGGGAGGCACCCTTAATTACACTAGAAATAACGCCATCCAGAGTGATTTTGTGACCTAGTTGCCGTAGCGTTGAGGCAATTGCAGACCTCCTAACGCGCAGGGAAGAAGCAGATCCACCCTGTTCTGCTAACCATGCTAAGTGGTTAGCTACCTGCATCGATCTTGGTGCCAATGGCCTAACCTTGTTGAGATCGCACCATGTAACCCAGGAAGCCCAGTGAGAGGAGTAGACTGACCTGGTCGACTCCCTATGGGAATGTTCCACAAGACTCAAAGTGGCAGAAGAGGCCCCTGCCTTACGCAAAGAGCTTCTGACAGAATCCAACCGTGTAGGTTTAAGGCCTGAGGGTTCTCGTGAGGGATGCCTGACCGGGGTTGTATGAGTTCTCCCTTTCTTACTGCGAGGGGGATAGGCGGTCGAACCGCCAGTCGCAGCAAGTCCGGGAACCAGTGCTGGCTTGGCCAAAGTGGGGCAACCAACACCAGCGCTGGTCTCTCCAAGTCGACCTTCCTTAGAACTTTGCCCAAGAGGCAAAACGGAGGAAAGGCGTAAGCTGTCAGACTCGACCAGTCCAGTTCCAAGGCGTTCACGCCCCACGCTAGAGGATCTGGGAAGGGGGATACAAACAGAGGAAGCCTCGCTGAAAACCGAGTTGCGAACAAGTCGATCGGAGGCTTCTCTATCTGCACCCAAAGGCGAAGCAGGGACTGATGAGACAGGGTCCACTCTGAATGAACCACTTTGTCTCCCCTGCTGAGGGTGTCTGCAAGGACGTTCAACGCGCCCCTCAGGTAGATGGCTGACAGCCGTATGCGGTGCGAAACGCACCAAGTCAGAATGTGACACGCACTGTCTGAAAGACTGCGGGACCGCGTTCCGCCCTGCCTGTTCACGTAAGCCGCCACAGTGGTGTTGTCTGTGTGCAGCCTGACGTGGCTGTTCACTAAGAACGGCAGGAAAGCTTGGAGGGCCAAAAACACGGCCTCCAACTCCAGAGCGTTGATATGGCGGGAGGGTTGAGACAGATCCCACACCCCTGACGCCACATGTTCCCCCAGGTGAGCCCCCCACCCCGTCAGAGAAGTGTCTGTAAAGAGCTCTTTCTCCGGCGCCGGGCAAACAATCGGGACTCCCTGCGAAACCCACGGGAGCAGCCAGACCTGAGTAGTAGCTAGAAACCAGGTCTCCAGAGAAATCTGACTGTCCCAACCCTGGGTTGACTGATCCCACCGAGACTGAAGGGCTGCCTGAAACGGCCTTTTGTGCACCCTGCCCAGTGGGATTAGAGTCGCCATTGACTCCATCTGGCCAAGTACTGATGTCAGAACCCGTACACTGGCCAGATTCTCTCCGTGAAGCGCACGGAGCAAGTCTTGTAACTTGGACACCCTCTTTTGAGACGGGCGTACTGTCCAACTGAGCGTGTCGAACTCCATCCCTAAGTACATGAACTTCTGGGATGGAACCAACTCTGACTTGCCCAAGTTTACTGAAAAACCCTGGGACAGGCTGATCTTTCTTAACCCAGTGTGGGATTTTCAGTGGGGCGACCACCCCCAACCCAGCGCGTCCCCGGGTGGCGGATAGGGGAACGGTCTTTAGATATGGAGATCAGCCGCTTGCGGCCGCGGACCAAACTGGCTCCGGGTGGGATCCCGGAAAATCCTCCCCCCTGTGCTCTCAGGGTAGGACGTACGGGCCATGAGCTAAGGGTGAGGTAACCCCGACAGAAAACCCCGAATGCTGAAGACGGAGGACCCGGGCCGCACGGCGCATTCTAACAAACCACGGGTACACGCACTTACGCAAATGATGACACAATCAACCAGCACAGATGGAAATGGCGCTCGCCCATTGAGGACCCCCCAGGGTGGAGCAGCGTCGGGTCCCATGCCTCAAAGGGACCCAGCCCCAACTACTGGAGGTCCCTCCCGTCCGTCTTGTCACGCCAGGGGACGCGGGAGGAAAGTGACTGGCACCACCACAACCAGGAAGAAACCCAGTCAGCAGCGACCTTTTCAGGTCATGCACTGGAACGCAGAAAGTATCCTGAACAAGAAGACAGAGTTGGAGCATATCCTGCATGAGAAGAACATCAACATCTGCTGTATTCAGGAGACGCACCTGACACCCCAAAAGTCCTTCAAAGTGAGAGGCTACCAATGCCTTAGGTCCGACAGAACAGACCGAAGCAAAGGAGGAATCCTGACCCTCATCAGGAACAACATCAATGCCTGTTTGATAGAAACGCACATGGAGGACTCCGAATATCAGGTGATTCGAATCCAGACGAAGACATCAGAATTCCATCTTGTCAACTTCTACTGCCCCAATGATAGACACCTCGCCCTTGACACGATCCCTGCAAAGGCCTCCAACTTCATCGTGGTGGGTGACTTCAACAGTCATTCACAGAGTTGGGGATATGACCACCTGGATCGGAGAGGAGAAGAGGTGGAGAACTGGCAGGACGACAAAGGTCTCATCCTTTTGAACAGTCCCTTTGACTGCCCTACATTCTACTCCAGAAGATGGCACACTACATCAACTCCTGACCTAGCTTTCTGCACGGAAGACATGCACCAGCTAACCAGCAGAGAGGTCGGAGAACAGCTAGGTGGAAGTGACCATCGGCCAGTCTTTTTGACCCTGGGCATGGAGTCCTGCACTGAAGCTTCCTTCCCACGGTGGAACTACAAAAGAGCGAACTGGTTCCTCTTTAGACACCGCACCAGCGAACTCACCAAAGACATCAGAGTCGAGGGTCGAGACATCAACATGGTGGCGAAGGACTTCAACATGAGCATCCTCAGAGCAGCGCGTGAGTCCATTCCCAGGGGTGCCAGGAGAGACTATAAGCCCTATGTCGCGTGCATGCACGTTTGCATGTTTAGTTTTTCACATAAAAACTTTGGCCACACAACACAGCACTCACAGAACACCAATGTAAATAAATGAAAGTATTTAATAGTTCCCAGTTGGGTGAAATATGGGGGTGACGATGGATGGAACAATGAAAGGGTTACCACGAATGCATGAGGATGAACATAATGAACATGAGAAAGTACACAACAGTCAAAATAATGTCAACAAACGACATACGAGACAATCAGGACAGTCAAACACAAAGCACGTACGTCATAAAGGCCCTCCTCATTCCATAAATGATATCTATCGTAAGAAAGTACTTATCTACACGTTCGACGAATTCAGGGGGGGGGGGGGGGTGCGCCCTCGGGTCGACACCTGCGTCTCTGTCGCGGGGGTGAGAGAATCAGCCCAGTTAAGAGCTGTCACACGGCACACACTCTGCAGCGACGGCGCCGGTTCGATGTTGCTGCCCAACAGCAGCGTGGTTGCGCCGCTGTGACGTTACAAGATAGCTGCTCAAAACAGCGTAATGAAGCCTCGGAGAAGATCCAGAGGGGCTGCTCAAAACAGCGTAATGAAGCCTCGGAGAAGATCCAGAGGGGCTGCTCACACAGCAGCGTGGGGGTGACGATGCGAGAGTCCAAACTGGCTGCTCACGCAGCAGCGTGGTGGTGCCTCCTCCATGCTGTGAAGCTAGGGTTCGCACCTTCCCGTCCGGTCTGTCTTCGACAGTAAACGCTGAAAGCCTAGAAGGCCAAAGTCAATATTCTCCCCAAAAATATAAGACACGTGACTTCCTCCTCCAATAGACATCATTATTAGGGATGAGGAGGAAGCACAATGACTAAACTTTGGTTTCCTTCTACGATATAATTTACCATTATAATGATTTCCTTTTAAACCCTATGATGAACACTATTTACAACAACACAAAGACGAGACAAAACAGTACAACTGGTAACTAATGTAGGTTCCCCGTCCCCTGCCACCGGCCGCTAATTCACCTTCAGCAAAAAACTGACAAAAGTCTATCCAATTAGACCAAGAAATAAGACTTACCTCACACAGGCTAATGAAAAACATCGCGCACTTTACGCAACCGACTTTAACAAAGTCCACAGTAGACGTACATTACTACTGAAAATAACTTCGAACTCAAACGACAATTCACACACGAATTTCGAAGCCGTTCGAACAAACATCTGGTCTCGGCCGAGACAGAAAAAAGAATGCTTATGAATTTTACAGTCAGCAACCAGGCAAACGGTGAACCCTACAAATAGCGCGCAGCTTACCGTGAACGTCCCGTGCAATGCGTGCAAAGCGTGCAAGGCGCGAATCACTGAGCTAAGCCCAGCTACAGGTCTTCCCACCTTGACACAGGTACCTGTCAGCAACGCCCGACCAAGGAACCTTATAACTACATACAACTGTCCGCGACAATGCCCCCCAAGTTAAGCATAGACATCTGTCTACACTGCAAAAGATCCCTCTTCAACGCATGCCCGACTGAGGTAGTCGGCTCCCACGTTGCGACTACCGGGAATCACCCGCACATGACAAAACAAGCAAACAAAAAGATATGCATTATTCCTGTAGCATGCACGTCAAAAATGTACAAAAACTGTTTCTTAGCCACCGAATGTGTAGATTTTAACAGTTATGCCCGTGTTCTTGAAGACTTCCTTGATCATCCCAAGGACGGCGCTCCAGTTCAGCTCGTCCAGTCCACATCCGATCCGCGGCATGGCCAGGGAAGCGACATTGTTCTGCTTGCAGTGGTCCCTCATAGCTTCCATGGAGGACCGCAGCGTTTTGTAGGAGGGTTTGTGAAAGTAGCGTTTCTTGGTGATCATGTAGTAAACGTAGGAAGCACCTACCTGTAGTACAGCTACCTCTCCCACCTTCTTGTTTTGTGCTCTAAGTTGATCAACTTTTCCAAACGATTGCTTGAAGTGAACGGCAATGCCTTTTCCCATCTCAAGATCTTCACTGACGCAGTGGGCCATAGCATCATCAGGTTCACAGCTGAAAAGGTCGCCTCTGATCTCTGTTAGCTCAAACCCCACAACAGGTTGACCCTGTCGCCCTTGTCTGTCTCTGTACAACTTGAGAAGATTGGCGTGGTACAGCTTCTCACGCCCGTAGATCCGAATCCTGTAGTCGGACTCGCCCTTCTTCTCCAGAACGTCGAACGGTCCCTGCCAACACAACTGCAGCTTGTTCTTCTTCTGCGGCAGCAGCAACAAAACCTTGTCCCCAGGCTGGAACTGTCTCCGAACTGTCTTCCGGTTGAACACCTTCGCGTGTTTCTGTGCAGCAGCTGACAAATTCTGACGCGCCAGTTTGCAGGTTTCCTCAATCCGGTTCCTCAAGTCAACCACATACTCAGAAGTCGTACGAACTTGTTCATCGACTTGCTCTTCCGTCCATAGGTTGCGAAGAACAGACATGGGTCCTCGCACTGTCCTGCCGTATAGAAGCTCAAAGGGAGAGAATCCCAGACTCTCCTGTGGAACTTCACGATAAGCGAAGAGGAGTGCAGGAATGTAGCGATCCCACTGCTTCGGTTTCTCTTGAGCAAGCTTGCGTAGCATGGTCTTGAGTGTTCCGTTGTATCGTTCCACCAATCCGTTTCCTTGCGCATGATACGGAGTAGTCGCTAAACCCTTGATGGCCAGCAAACGCTCCACTTCTTTCATCACCTCGGACATGAACTGAGTACCACGGTCTGTCAAAATCTCTGAGGGAATTCCTACTCGAGTCCAGACTGCCCACATCGCTTCTGCAACCTTCACAGCCTCAATCGACTTCAATGGAATGGCTTCCGGGTACCGAGTAGCGTAGTCCACAAACACCAAAATGTACCGGTTACCAGACTCAGAAGCAGGGATGATGGGACCCACCAGATCGATCGCCACACGCTCGAACGGCGTATCGATGAGAGGCATCTTACCTAACGGTACCTTCTGTGGCTTATGAGAAACCTTCTGACACTGATCACAAGACAACACAAAGCGACGTATGTCTGCGCACATACCTGGCCAAAAAAACTGCTGCCAAACTCGATCACGTGTCCTCTGGACACCCATGTGACCTCCCATAGGCGGTTCATGGGCCAACTTGATAACACCTAACCTCAACTGCTGGGGAACAACAACCTGAGTATAGACGCTACCACCACCGCGATACTCACGGTACAGAATCTTCTTCTTCCAAACAAACCCAACTTCACCAGAGTGACCAGACGTTCTGACGTCCCGGCGATCTGCCGCCTCACTACAACTCTTCAAAGTCGGATCATTCCGCTGAAGGTCATGCAACTGCTCAGGGGTGACTGTTTCTAGCCCTGGAGCAGCAACATGTAACAAAGTCGGCTTCTTCCCTTCAGCGGCAGCCTGAGCACGAGTGACAACTGACACAACCTTGGACACAGCGTACACTGGAAGAACAATCGAGTCACCCAGCCGGGCGTGATTACCTACAATGAAATCAGCAACAGGTGTATCCATGACGATAGCCTCAACCTCACCAGTGTAGAAAGGACATTCAACCTGAACCTTAATCACTGGATAGCGCCTCTTGATGTCTTTCTCAGCCATAGAAACCTCAAGATCCTGTCCTGTGAACTGAGACCTGGAAACCAATGAACTCTTCACGACACAAACCTGAGATCCAGTATCACGCAACCCCTCCACTGCAACACCATCTACCACAACCAGGCATCTCGGGTCGTAGTCTTGCTGGCTACAGGGAGTACACAAAGTGGGTACACTGACGGGCGGTAAAGACTTCTCAGGACCACTATTCACCGCTCCCGTCGACTTGCTCTTCTTGGGGCAATCTCTAGCCAAATGTTTGGGGGACTCACAGATGAAACACTTCCTACCGGATGTACCAACTGAGTTATCTCCACTTTTCTGCTTTTCACCAACGCCAGCCTTTCCACCCTGATCACGATCATGCTGAAAAAACTTCTTACTGTCACGGTGTGCTTCAAAATGAATCTCAGCGGACTTAACTGCTTCGGCTAACGTCTGAGGTTTTTTCTCCTTAACGTACGCGGCCATGTCCGCGCTCAGGGTCTGCAAGAACTGTTCCAGCAAAACCAACTGTTTCAGTTCTGTGATCTCGGAAAGCTCATGCCACTTAGTCAAATTCTCTTCAATGCGAGCACCGAACTGTCTGAACGTTTCATGTTCTTTTCTCTTGCAGGTTCTGAGACGACGGCGGTAGGTTTCGGCTGTGAGCTGATAGCGGCCTAACAACGCGACCTTCAAACCGTCATAGTCGTCTGCGCTATCATCATCCAGAGTGTTGTACACTTCTACAGCCCTACCCGACAACCTAGTCGAGACCCTAGTTGCCCACGTATTTCTCTTCCACTTGTACAAGGTAGCGACTCTCTCAAACCTTTTCAACCAAGTAGCTATGTTTTCTTTGCTCTCATCAAACATCGGTATGGAAGGCCGAAAACCACGAAGGTCACTAGACCCTTCTTCACCTGAGGAATCTCCCTCATTATCAGCTCCATCCCTACTTCCTCTCTTCACCCTCTTACTTTCCGACTCTCTCTGCAGGAGTTGCATGCGAAGGTCATGCTCTTCTCTTTCCTGCTTTTGCTTACGGTCATGGTCCTCTCTCTCTTGCCTTTGTTTTTCTTCCGCGGCTTTCTCATCAGTCTCTCGCTGAGCTTGAACATACTTAACTCTCTCATCAGTCTCTCGACGCGCTACTTCTAGCTTGTCCTGATAAGCTTCCCTTTCCAGCTCTAGCTTGTCCTGATAAGCTTTCTTTTCTAGTTCAAGTTTTTCCTGTTTCTCATCTTCACGGGTCATCCGCTCGGCAATAAACTCAGGAATACTGGCAGATTTAACACCTAGCTCCTCAGCAAGTGAACGCCACCTAGCAATCCTATCCGAACTACTTTCCGTCCTAGACGCCATGATAGCACTATCATCAAGAACACGACCAGAACGAAGTTCCATAAACAAGAACCAACTAGCAAACGGTTAGCCAAAACATGAAAAATCAAAACAAGGCACAGCTGACTGGCAACAAGGACAGGCAACCCACAAGGCCTGATGCTAACCCTCGGGCCCCTCCAACCACCCACAGTTACCAGACAACAACAAAAGCTAATTAACTACAGTACATCAGTGTCCAGTGTATGGGAAGTGTGGCCAACGACAAAAATGAAGTGAATTCCTTGAATTCTAAGAGGATTTATCCTGGCAAGCTCGCCATTGTCGCGTGCATGCACGTTTGCATGTTTAGTTTTTCACATAAAAACTTTGGCCACACAACACAGCACTCACAGAACACCAATGTAAATAAATGAAAGTATTTAATAGTTCCCAGTTGGGTGAAATATGGGGGTGACGATGGATGGAACAATGAAAGGGTTACCACGAATGCATGAGGATGAACATAATGAACATGAGAAAGTACACAACAGTCAAAATAATGTCAACAAACGACATACGAGACAATCAGGACAGTCAAACACAAAGCACGTACGTCATAAAGGCCCTCCTCATTCCATAAATGATATCTATCGTAAGAAAGTACTTATCTACACGTTCGACGAATTCAGGGGGGGGGGTGCGCCCTCGGGTCGACACCTGCGTCTCTGTCGCGGGGGTGAGAGAATCAGCCCAGTTAAGAGCTGTCACACGGCACACACTCTGCAGCGACGGCGCCGGTTCGATGTTGCTGCCCAACAGCAGCGTGGTTGCGCCGCTGTGACGTTACAAGATAGCTGCTCAAAACAGCGTAATGAAGCCTCGGAGAAGATCCAGAGGGGCTGCTCAAAACAGCGTAATGAAGCCTCGGAGAAGATCCAGAGGGGCTGCTCACACAGCAGCGTGGGGGTGACGATGCGAGAGTCCAAACTGGCTGCTCACGCAGCAGCGTGGTGGTGCCTCCTCCATGCTGTGAAGCTAGGGTTCGCACCTTCCCGTCCAGTCTGTCTTCGACAGTAAACGCTGAAAGCCTAGAAGGCCAAAGTCAATATTCTCCCCAAAAATATAAGACACGTGACTTCCTCCTCCAATAGACATCATTATTAGGGATGAGGAGGAAGCACAATGACTAAACTTTGGTTTCCTTCTACGATATAATTTACCATTATAATGATTTCCTTTTAAACCCTATGATGAACACTATTTACAACAACACAAAGACGAGACAAAACAGTACAACTGGTAACTAATGTAGGTTCCCCGTCCCCTGCCACCGGCCGCTAATTCACCTTCAGCAAAAAACTGACAAAAGTCTATCCAATTAGACCAAGAAATAAGACTTACCTCACACAGGCTAATGAAAAACATCGCGCACTTTACGCAACCGACTTTAACAAAGTCCACAGTAGACGTACATTACTACTGAAAATAACTTCGAACTCAAACGACAATTCACACACGAATTTCGAAGCCGTTCGAACAAACATCTGGTCTCGGCCGAGACAGAAAAAAGAATGCCTATGAATTTTACAGTCAGCAACCAGGTAAACGGTGAACTCTACAAATAGCGCGCAGCCTACCGTGAACGTCCCGTGCAATGCGTACAAAGCGTGCAAGGCGCGAATCACCGAGCTAAGTCCAGCTACAGGTCTTCCCACCTTGACACAGGTACCTGTCAGCAACGCCCGACCAAGGAACCTTATAACTACATACAACTGTCCGCGACACCCTACTGGAGCAATGAATTGCAGGAACTGGATGATGATCTGGCAGACGCCAGAAGGGAAGCAGAAGTCAACCCGTCACAAAACAACAACATCCGCCTCCAGGAAGCCAAAGCCAAATTTCTCAAAAAGAAGCTACAGGCAAGACGGAGAAGCTGGCAAGAGAAAACAAGCTCTCTGAACCTTGAGAAGGATGGCAGAAAGCTCTGGAGGCTCACCAAGCAGTTGAATGATGAGAACACCAGCAGAGGAAAGATCACATTAGAAGAGAACGGGAAGGTGCTAACTGGAAAGCATGCTGCCAACCAATTTGCTGAAAGCTATGCAGCTGAGAGCAACCTCCATGTTAGCCCCGAGAAACAGAGAGAAGCAAGAAGAGAGAAAAGAGAGAGACCTGCCAGACAGTCGACAGTGGACGCCATGAGTCAACCACTCACACTCCACGAGCTGCACTCAGCTCTGAAAAAGTCAAAGGCGAAGAAGTCCCCTGGCCCAGACGGCATCACCAACGAGATGCTAACCCACCTTGGTAGTGCAGCAGAGAACAAGCTACTCGAGGTCTTCAACAGCAGCTGGCAAGAAGGATCGCTACCACAACTCTGGCGAGAAGCGATCATGATCCCCATCTTAAAAAAAGGGAAGGATCCAAAGAAGGCCACCAGCTATCGCCCAATCAGCCTCACCAGCTGTGTTGTGAAGACCCTGGAGAGAATTGTGAACGAGCGCCTCAGGTGGTACCTGGAATCCAGGAACCTCCTCGCCCCTGAGCAAGCTGGATTCCGACAGTTCCGCAGCACTGAAGATCAGGTCACTTACCTGGCGCAAGAAGTTGAAGATGCCTTTCAGGAACAGAAGCTGGTCTTCGTCACCTGGATAGATCTTCAGAAGGCCTTTGACAAGGTCTGGAAAGATGGACTCCTTGTAAAACTGCTGAGGAAAGGCGTGTCCAGCAACATGTACCAGTGGATTCGCTCTTACCTCTATAACCGCAGGGCAAGAGTTAACGTCGACCAGACCAAAAGCAAGAAGTTCCTCCTTCGTCATGGCGTCCCTCAGGGCGGAGTCCTCTCCCCCACACTCTTCCTTCTCTTCATCGACGATCTGGTGTCTGAGATGCCCAAGGGGATCAAAGCTGCTCTCTACGCAGACGACCTTGTGATCTGGTGCAAGGAGGAGCACGCAAGTACTGCCACCTACAGAATGCAGCAAGCGGCAGATAGGCTGAACGCATGGGCAGAAGATTGGTGCGTCTCCATCAACAAGGAGAAATCCTCCACCACCCTATTCACACTGTCGCCAAAGCAGAAAGCCGGAACCATTAGGCTTGGTGGAACTCCTCTGAGAGAGGATGAAGAAGCAACGTACCTTGGTGTCACCTTTGACAGGCGGCAGACCTGGAAACCACACATTGCACAGGCAGAGACGAAGGCCCGGCGCAAGCTAGCCATACTCAGGAAGCTGGCAGGTACCACCTGGGGAGCGAACGAGAAGATACTGAAGACAGTATACCAGGGAACAATCAGACCCCACCTCGAGTACGGCTCCACAGCGTGGTCAACCTCAGCCAAGACAAACCTGCAGACCCTTGACCGTGTGCAAAACCAGGCCCTCCGACTCATCACTGGTGCAATGAAATCCACGCCCATCAAGGAAATGGAGAAGCTTACCACCATCCAACCCCTCTGTCAGAGAAGAGAAGCCAAGACTATGGTACAGGCCGAGAAGCTCAAGTGCCTACCCGACCACCCCATGAAGCACAGACTGAGCAACCTCACCAAGAACCGGCTTAAACGGAGCAGTTTTGTACACGAGAGCAAGAAACTTTCTCGACAGTACAGGGAAGTCCTTCCACAGAACACTCTACCTCTGACTCAAGAAGAAGAGGAAACCCCCAAGGCAACAGAGAAACCAGGCATCCAGATCTGCACAAGTGTTCCACATGTTACCTCAGGAGAAGATCAGAATGACACAGCTCGACAGGCACTCACCTTAGCCCTGATCGACGAACAGTACCCAAAAGAGGCGTGGATCCATGTATACACCGATGGATCAGCAACTAACGCCGTGCTCAATGGAGGTGCAGGCATTCTCATCCAGTTCCCTGGGGGACATACAGCTACATCCAGCGTTGCCACTGGCAAACACTGCACAAACTATAAAGCAGAAGCAGAAGCTCTCATGCAGGCCGCCTCCTTCGTTCAGGACTCCGCAGACCCTTGCTACCAAGTTGTCTTCCTCTCAGACGCCCTTTCAGTCCTTCAGGCCCTAGAGAACGACAAACTCCCACAGCTGGCCAAAGCATTACAGATGGTCAGACAAACCAGAAGAGTTGTCCTCCAGTGGATACCAGCACACTGTGGGATACCAGGAAATGAAAGGGCAGATGAGCTGGCAAAAGAAGGAGCCGTGGAAGACCAACCTGAAAACAGTGTCAGCTTTAGTGAGCAGAAGACAATCATCAAGGCATTGATGAGGCCAAGGACAAACAGAGATGACTACCACACAATGTCCAGAGAGCAGCAAGTCAACCTCATCAGGCTGCGTACTGGCCACAACAGGCTCAATGCTCACATGAACCGAAAGTTCAAGCTGGCGCCATCACCAACCTGTGCCTGCGGTCAAGAGGACCAAACAGCGGAACACATCTTACAGCGATGTCCCTTACTAGATGAGGAACGAAAAGAAGTGTGGCCGTCACCAACTCCCTTGCAGACCAAACTATACGGCAGTCGACAGGAGTTGGAGAAAACGACAACATTTATCACCAGTGCTGGACTGATTGTGTAACCTCTGCGAACGCCAAGAAGAAGAAGAAGAAGACTGAAAAACCGAGCTGAGCGGCCTGACTGAGCACCCTCAAGGTGTGAATGTGACACAGATCCCTGTCCTGATGGAGGATTAGCCAATCGTCCAAGAAGGCACGAAGTCGAATGCCCTCTTTCCTCAACAGAGCGCAAAGTTGGCGTACCACTATGGTGAAAATCCATGGGGCGAGAGAGAGGCCAAAAGGGAGAGCCCTGAATTGATAGGCCTTTTCTCCCCAGCGGAAACGCAGCCACTTCCTGTCCGAGGCATGCATCATGACATGAAAGTACAGTCGAACCCACTTAAAACGAACACGCTAGTTACGAATTTTGACTTATAACGTATTAGTTTTAAGTTCCCAACTGAATACCTCTTTCTTCATGCTTAAAAAAAATGCTTAAAACGAATTCTTTATAACGAATTTATGCTTATAACGAGCACTTTTTGGATTCCCAAGCATGCATAATGTCTGTAATTTACTCACGCTTATGACGAAATCTTTAAACTCGTCCCGAGATCGACATATCATGGGAATTTGAGAAGTTTGAATACATGTGTCAAAGTCTTCCCTTGCGTCGACTGCTTGAACCATTGCTCAACCGATCACTGAATAAAGTTAAACTGATTACACTGTACTCACAAAACAATTTCAAATTTAGAATCAAAGTGATTGATAGCTCAGACACTGAACATGAATGACTGACTGACGTTTATTTCCTTCGCGAATACCAAAAACGAAACATCAATGTTTAGAACGGAAGCCATTGCCAAAAAATATAGATGCCAGAGTGGTTTCCCTTGGACAAGGGAAACCACACTCTCAACGTTTGCGTTCGCCGGTTCGCGATAGTTTATCAGTCAGTCAGTGCTTTCGATTTGGATTTGAACATCATGTTGCAACACACACAAAAAAACTAAATTGGCCAAGGTTTGCTACCCGTCGCCAAGGTAAGTGATTCCGGACAAATGATAGGAACACCGCGAATGTGGACAGTGTCAGTGTGTGCGTGTGTGTGACCAAAAACGTAACAACTGGATGAAACATCTGTGTGCTCACTCTCACTCAAACTCAACAATCATCACTCAACATGAGACACACATGAACATGTAACTGAATATGTCACTTTATTGTCTAAACGTGAAGCAGCATGAAAGTTGCGAAAGAAACAAATTGAAACACCATAAAATGTACAAGACAAAAAAAACAAAAACAAAAAAAAAAATCGATCAATTTTCTTAATACGAATTTTGGTTAAGACGAACTTTTTTTCCGATCCCCAGTGATTCGTCTTAAGCGAGTTCGACTGTAAGCGTCTGTCAAGTCCACTGAGGTTGCCCAATCGCCTGGACGAAGCGCCTCTCGTACAGAGGTAGGAGTTTCCATAGTAAACTTCACTGTTCTGAGAAACTTGTTCAGTGTCGACAGATCTAGAACCGGTCTCCAAGCCCCCGAGGCTTTCGGAACTACGAAGAGTCTTCCGTAGAACCCCGGGGACCGCAGGTCCGTGACTTCCTCTATCGCCTCCTTCAAAAGGAGGGCAGCCACTTCCCCCTGAACTGCGGCTCTCGCCTCCGGATCTCTTGGAGGTTTGCAAGGAGGCATTATCCTGGTCAGAGGTGCCTTTTCCACTGACCAGAGAAGTCTGAACCCCGAACGAACTATCCCAGTAACCCACTTGCTGTCCACCAGCTGCAGCCAGGAAGTGAGGGCCCTGGACGGGCCGCCCGCTACAACCAGTGCGGGGGCTACCGGGATGGCCTGTTCGGGGGAGCTTCATTGGGGGTGAGGCTTGCGCCCCGACCCCCTAGAGCCACCGAAAGATTGTTCCCTCTTAGGGTAAGGCGTACCGCGCGGCCCCTACCCCTCTAGGCAAAAGACTGCTTCTGAGACTTGCCGCCACCAGACGAAGAAGTCTGAGGCTTGGTAGATGCCTGCGTCTGTGACTGAGTATGTGGCTTGTTCTGAGCCTTAGGCAAGCCCTGAAAAGCCATCCGTGCTATGGCGAGATCCCTCGCATCAGAAGTTTCCCTCTGGATTGCCTCCAGAGAGGCCTGGCCCAACAAAGCACCTTCCGCAAAAGGTGACACCTTCAAAGACTCGATCGTGGCTTTGTCAAGTCAAGTCAAGTCAAACAGTTTATTTACCAAATGCAAAGCACAGGATTTTGTTATGGTGTATGCATAAAACTTCACACTCCTTCCACACGCATATATCATAATAAATATGTACAGATAAAGTGTTCAATTTCACTGGGCCTATTTACGTGTGTATACCAACCAGACAGTTCAAAACGGACTGGTTGTTCTTTTAGCACCAATTTGACAGGAGTAATCACAGGTTGCATGGATAAAGATAAATGAATTCCCTAAAATCATCTAAAAATATAATCATCAATATAATAAATCTGAGTACATGCTGACACAGTTATTCAAAGGACACAACCCTTACATCTATTAAGATATTTCATTTAAGGATACTCGATCCATTTCAAAACTTTAGCTGACACATATCACAGATCTTATTCATTTCACTGAAGAAGGGCGTGGCCCGAAAGTCTTTGAAAATTGGTGTTTACTGTGTTTTTTTCTAATTAAACATATCACAGATCTAACAGATCTAACGATCCACCATTGAGGCCGCAAGGACTGCCTCAGGAAAGAAACTGTTCCTGAAACGAGAAGTCCTGCTCTTCAGAGCGCGGAAGCGCTTGCCTGACGGGAGGGGCTCGAACAGATGGCTGGCTGGGTGAGATGAGTCTGCCACTATACCCCTAACTCTCTTTGCTAAACGTGAGCTGTACAGTGAGGCGACTGACGGAAGTTCGCAACCCACAATACGAGACGCTTGTCTGACAATGCGCTCCAGCTCTTCCTTGTTCCTAGCACTGGCACCGCTAAACCACACGGTGACTGAAAAACACAGAATGCTTTCTACAGTAGCCCTATAGAACTGCTTTTGGATGGCTTGGTTCAGTCTAAATTTCTTCAGCTGTCTAAGGAAGTGAAGCCTCTGCTGACACTTCTTGATAATGGGCTCTGTGTTTTTGTCCCATGTGAGGTCGCTCGAGATGATTGTGCCTAAAAATCTAAAGGAGTCGACCTGCTCAACACTTACACCGTTGATCTCTAAAGGGGTGAGTGCGAGTTTGTTCTTTCTAAAATCTACAATCATTTCTTTGGTTTTAGAGACATTGAGCTCTAAGTTGTTGTCAGAGCACCAGCCAACCAACTGTTCCACCTCCTCTCTATACACACTTTCATCATCGTTGGAAATCAGCCCCTCAACTGTCGTGTCATCTGAAAACTTCAGAACCAGATGGATCTGATGATACACAGTCGTTCGTGAAAAGTGTGAATAAAAGTGGAGAAAGCACACACCCCTGGGGTGCCCCTGTGTTCAGCGTGGCTGAGCAAGAGTATGAACCGTTCACCTTGACTACCTGTGGACGGTCTAAGAGAAAGTCTAAAACCCAATGACAGATGGACGGATGTACGTTCAGGGCTGACAGCTTGTCAAACAGCATGTGGGGGATAATTGTATTGTCACGTATCCTGGAGCCCGCCAGAAAAGCTGACCTCCTAGAATGCACGGCATGTGCGTAGAGGTTAGCTGAGATAGTCAACTGTTCCCTGGTCCCCTTAGCCAGAGTGGCCAAAAGAGTAGACACGTCCAGTGCCGAAGCATCGAACCTGAATTCGAACGGATCTAAGGAAGTTGCGACAGATCTCGACAGTGACCGCTGCAAGGTTTCAGAAACAGAAGTCAGCTGCACCAGGGACCTCCCTGCATCCTCCAAAGACAACATGGACGCTTCGGTGTACGGGATAGTCTTGCTAGCATTGTAACCGTCTTCCCGCAAGGACGCCAGTTCCGGCGAAATAGGGAGAACCGACGTGGGCAACGCAAAGTGCTCAATCAGACTGACAGGTCTAGGAGTAAGCTTCAACTTCTGAACAACAGAAACAGCTCGCTCCCCTTCCTTAGCCAGCCAAGGAATGACGTCATCCGGTGCATCGCCCCGTTGAGTCAACAAAGGCACCGCACGATTGTTCTTCTCTTTGAACACGTTCGCCATGACGTAGGCGACAGATGATGATTCCCGGAACCGGAACTGAACCTTCCAATTCTTGGAAGACCGGAAATCATCAAACGCGGAAGCTGGTGGCGGAAGTCTCTCCTTACTCCGAACCACCCCTTCCGGGAAGTACTTGAACGCTATCTCTGCTGCCGATGCCACTGCAGCCGGAAGCTTAGAAGGCAACGTAAGCTGGGCTTCATCCACCGCCGTGGAACTACCCTCGTCCATATCGACTTCCTGCTCGCCATCGCAGTCAGGAAGTTGCTCGCCGGAAAGACTGGCAAGGTCAATCCCAAAGTCACCCTTGACTTCCTGCCCCCGGGGGGGAAGAGGAGACGACATACCCGACACTGCGACAGAGGTATATGCCGAATCCTTACAAATCACAGGGCTCCTAGCCTCCGCTGACCGCGTACGATGCGTTTGGTCAGCAATGGTTTCGGAACTTTCGCCATGTACATGGTTTACTCTCTCCTGTGTTTGCAAGCCACTATCACCGGACGTACCTTTCAAAAGCGCAAGCTCCTGCAGCAAGGAAACGAGACGGCCAGAGCCATGCTGCGGCGCGTGCACATCCGCTCGAACAACGGAAGTGGCCGCCAACCGCGAAGCTCCTGAAGTAGAAGCGGAACCGGAAGGTGAAGGCGAAGACATGATTCTCCCCAAAGACGTAACATCAATAACGCCAGTCGGAAGTGAGCGAATCTCCGCTTTCGTTGCCGTCAAATCCGCCGCCAAAGATGATACCTGCGAACTAAGTGTAAGTAACAGCGACGCAATGTCGGAGGGCATAACCCCTGAACCACCAGGAGCCCCCGACACAACAACATCCTTATCAACATTCTTAACTGAAACGTCTTTGTCACTGCGCGTGACCCTGTCTTTTCTCACAGACAAAATGGCGGTCGACGGCTTGTCAACAGCCACATCTGCACATTTATCAATAACCGGCTCCGAAAGAGGAATGGCGGACTGTCCGGCACTCTTTCCCCGCCTAGAAGAAGAAGATTTCCTAGAATAAGAAGATTCCCCAGAAGGAGACGCTGCAGCAGTAGCTGTCTCAAGCTAGGTTTATTCTTGGCGTTCTCCGCCATGGTAAACATGGTAAACACGAACTCACAAACATTTTCTGAACAGAAAAAATCGTACAAGTTCGCACAAATGCGACAAAATATCGCCAAAGTTCACATAAAACAGGAAAGATCTCACCAAATAACAGCAAAGGTGAAGATAAAGCTCGGCGGCAGACCAAGGGGCGAAGCCAAAGTCCGTAGACTAAGAAACAAGGCTGAAAACAACCGGAGCGTACTTGAAAAGCGACCAGTCTTGTTGACGCTGAGTTTTGGAATGACAAATATGGCGGCATATGCGCACGCATACAGAAGTCAGACTAGCAATAGTCTGGCCTTATGGGATTGATCACTTTCTTTTTTAGAGTGGTCTCCCTTGTTACCAAGGGGACGCGTACAGCGTAACCAGCACTGAACTAGAGTTAATTGCTATTTGTGAGTTGGGTAAAGATATGTAATTCAAATTGATAACTGAATATTGGTGAACTAAAACATATAACTCAATAACCTAACCTCTCTTACTGCTCCCTGTAAACAAAATGTTCACCACACATAACCTGGATATTTAAAATGGTTATACAGTAGTACTCCCCCTTAACGACCCCCCTGTTTACGACCACCCCCTTTTTACGACTGATTTTTCTACCACGGATGCGTTCTACTATATAATGAACCCCCAGTGAACGACTCACCCCAAAACGCGACTTACGGCCGAGCTTTTGGGGATGAATTACGACTTTCGCGCATTTTCAGTCGAGCAGACGAAAACATAACATGGCGGCTCTCGTGCAACTACCGCGAGGAAAAAAAACCATGTAAATGTAAATTATCAATAATGATTGACTCAAAACTTCAAATTAAATAAGAAAACAGTTTTCAGTAAGTTCCAATTGGTAACTTAATTTCAAAACGGCTCTCTCTGGTGAAAAGGAAGGAGGTTTGGAAAATAGCATAGGCACTGTCTGCAGGTCTATTTTTAGTACTCATTTGCATAATCTCTCATACTGCTTTTCAATTCATCATTTCTGGAGTTAAATTCTCAAATGATGGTTGAATCATAGATTGAATTAAAAGAGAAACTAGTAAGTTTGTTCCACATTCTAATTTTCAAAAGGACTCCATGTATCTAACTCAAAATAAAACTTGTCAGAGATCATGCAGACATCTGAAACCGGA
The DNA here is from genome assembly GCF_037325665.1 of Littorina saxatilis. Classification (NCBI taxonomy): domain Eukaryota; kingdom Metazoa; phylum Mollusca; class Gastropoda; order Littorinimorpha; family Littorinidae; genus Littorina; species Littorina saxatilis. Next base: position 38,839,091 of record NC_090256.1, read on the forward strand.
AAGGTCACTGAAGCCATGGAAGTGGGCTATTTTAAAGGATTCATTGACATTCAAGCAGTGATCACTACAACGTGCACTAGACTTACTCGTGTCTGTGTCTCTCTGTTTCAGTTGACATGCCTGAGTATGTGTGTTAATATGAGTTATTTCTAATATGCTGACTGTTAGCAAATGATAACAGACATGTCTCACAAACGATATCAGCTCATGCTTGATATCTTTTTTCTCTTGTTAGACAGTCAGCATATTAAAAACAACGGTTTTATTACCGTTTAATTCGACCAAAAGAAATTTCGAAGCAACTCCGCGAATTAGACAGAACAGCCGCAATGGGAACTTGAGTGCTTCTACCTGATTATGCCTGTCAGTCAAAGAATTCTCGTGACCCGAGTCAGCCAATCAGAGTAACACACCTGACGTGATGAATATTCACAGGTCAAATGCCTTTGACACACAACAATCTCACAAGATAAACCATGTTGAACATGCTTTTCGGTTGCTTCGCTTTTTCTCGTTGAACAGAGAGCGACAGATTTAGAACCGACTCCAGACAGATGGGAAATGACGTAAATATACATTTGATGTGAAGCGAGTGGCGCAATTTCACTTGATTTTTCCAAACTTTCATCATTTAGATTTCAAGTGAACGGTCGGCATTGCACACTCAGACGATGGGCGGTGCCTTGCTGTTCCGTTACGCACCCACCGACAAAACTCGCTTTTCGGTATTTTTAAGATAAAGAGAGTATTACCTGACAGCATTTGAAGTGTCATTCTTTAGAATAAATCACGCTGATATTGTTGAATTACATTTTTACTTTGTCTTGTTAATTTTTAGCGTGATAAACAAAAAGGGTCCCTGCCTGAACGTTATAACATTTAGAGGGTCACCTAGAATCTGTCCTGATTGGTCAAAAAGCCATATGGGGCACTGAATTGGTAATAATCGTCACTTGCATCTTGTAAGGTAATTGTTGTCAAGATCACAGCATTGACATGAATTTTCGGTACAATTTGGTTTGCCCGTACTGCTAGGCTGTGTACACACCTACATTTTGATAAATCCCGTACACAATACGGGGAAATCGCACAGGTTGACAGGTATGGTTAAATGCATCCTTGGACACTATTTTAGCAACCGAAAATTCATAGAAAATCCAGGGCCCAAAAATATAGACGATGTTTGAAAATAACTTCAGAAGAGACCGGCACGGTTGGCCTAGTGGTAAGGCGTCCGCCCCGTGAACGGGAGGTCGTGGGTTCGAACCCCGGCCGGGTCATACCTAAGACTTTAAAATTGGCAATCTAGTGGCTGCTCCGCCTGGCGTCTGGCATTATGGGGTTAGTGCTAGGACTGGTTGGTCCGGTGTCAGAATAATGTGACTGGGTGAGACATGAAGCCTGTGCTGCGACTTCTGTCTTGTGTGTGGCGCACGTTATATGTCAAAGCAGCACCGCCCTGATATGGCCCTTCGTGGTCGGCTGGGCGTTAAGCAAACAAACAAACAAACAAACTTCAGAAGAGTTTCATGCCTTGAAGGTGGATCAAGTTGTTAACATGCCGGTAGCGTCACACCGATGTGCATATCTTTGGTCGCATTTTTTGTTTGTTTAAAGGCATCATTTCGAGTGGATAATGCATTTTGACAGAGTTATTTACGGAAAACGTCTGTTGTGAGAATGAAAACAAAGTGTTGGTTTGACTCACAGTCTTTGTGGGACCAGTTGTTAGGGGCAACAGCTGGGTTACAGACAAGACAGTTGTCAGCGCTGGAGGTCTCCTGTGCCATGTAACACCTGCCCTGTATCTCACAGGTATCGCTTGCCTGAGAACAAAAAGAAGAATTTTATTCATGATACAGGAGACAAGCAATGTTTGTACTTACTCTGCCAGTTAAAAAACCCAATTTCACAGCTCCTATCTTTCTGCGAATTTAGATAAATGTAAAAACATTAGACACTTATTAATGAGCTCAGATTTGTGAAAGATTTTGAATGTAATTAAATTTTGGAATGTTTCTGGCCCAACCCTAACCCCCTTCGGACCCACCCTCCCCATCCATCTAGCAACGCGGTGGGAAATCTGTGAATTCACAGAAACGTGAGAGCCCATATAACTGTTTTCTGCCAATATGAACACCATCAAGATTCAATTTGCATGTCCCACCAATATTGAACAGAAGAATCGGAGAACTGATTAGCTGTCAGTACAATTTTCTAGCATGTGTTTCTCTCTGCAGCAGCATTCTAACCACCACTTACACCGTGTGAGCAGTGATGCGTGGCAGGATTGCAGGCGTAGCAGCGAGGATCATGGGCAGTGAAAAACATGGCTTCTCCAGGACTGACGCCATCGTTGCTAATGGCGACCGTCACGGTCTGGTGAGCGGCGTCAGAGCGAGAGAGTCTGCAGTGAGCCAGGGATGCGGTGATGAGGGTGGCGGGAACCTTGCTGGCTTGTCCCACTGGGCTGTGCTGGCCTGACGACGTCACCTGTGTTGAGACAATCAACAATGTTGTGCACGATTACAGCACAGGTCTTTACTCAACCATTTACAGCAACTTTTATGGAAATATACAGCAAACAAGAAACAAACACACACACACAAATGGAGTGAAGCTGTCAGTATTTACTTGCCTTGCCAAGAGTTATGTTCTTAGTCTCAAATGTGTACAGAATTATTCACCATAATACTGAAACCCAGACACAATCACAGTCTCAGCCTAAAGACTGTCCTAAATTGAGCCTGAATAAGACTTCGCGGAGTCTTTTTTCACAAAATCAGTGCCAAAGCTTTGTGCAGCATTCTTTGTGAAGTAGACTTTGTAAAGACGACTTCGCCTTATTAATATCAGTCTTGAGACGCACACAGAACTAGTCACCTCAACCATGTCCAAAACCAAACCTTGACAGACTTAGCCTTAGAAACACACAGAATTATTCACCCCAACCATGTCCAAAACCAAACCTTGACAGACTTAGCCTTAGAAACACACAGAATTATTCACCACAACCATGTCCAAAGCCATACCTTGACAGACTTAGCCTTAGAAACACACAGAATTATTCACCACAACCATGTCCAAAGCCATACCTTGACAGACTTAGCCTTAGAAACACACAGAATTATTCACCCCAACCATGTCCAAAACCAAACCTTGACAGACTTAGCCTTAGAAACACACAGAATTATTCACCACAACCATGTCCAAAGCCATACCTTGACGGACTGAATGTGGCAGGAGAGGTAGGCTGAGTCGATGAGGTCGTGACCAGTGATGAATATATCTTCACAGCGATCGGCAGCTGACACCTGGCACAGACCATCATGCATCACAGCAGTGGCAGAGGGTCGGGGCAAGTCCGTACGCAGGTAAGAGCAGTCTCCTCCCACGTAGCCAGGGTAACAGTAACACACACCTGTGAAAATGATGATAAAGGAAAAGATCAGTCAACATGTCCCAAGTAAGGTAACTCCTGTTAGTTAAATTCAACCTCCCTTTTGAGACCTCAAAAAATCTGAGTAAATCGAAAATTTCAATAGTGAATTTTCATTTGATTAATATACTTACCCAATTCTCATAAATGCATTGACTTCAATCTCACATGCTAGATGTTGAAAAACTACTCAAATTACCTGCCCTTGCAAGGGTGGTAACCAAGCTAAAAACAGACGCCATAGCCGTTGCTATGCCCTGAACACACTTTTGGTTACCCATACCCCACCGCGCACCACGTGAGCGCCGGCATCCGGAATAATCATTCGAGACTTCTCAAAATCCTGTAGGAAATTAAGTAGCGGAGATGGATGGGAGGGTATTAACTATGAGAATTGGGTAAGTATATTAATCAAATGAAAATTTATTATTGAAATTTGATTAAATTACATATTCTTACCGCAATTCTCATAAATGCAGATTGCTCCAAAAGGAGGAGGGACTTAATTATCTCCCTGAAAGAACCTGTCCTGCCGAAACTAACGAGGGCAAAGAAAAGGCCTCGACAAGTTAATAGCAGGAGATGTCCAAGAGGTAAAATTGAATGGACATGTCCTTAGACCTCCCAAGAGAAAAAGGCAAAACTTCGCCTAAGCGACTGGAATGCCACACAGAGAGAGAAGAACCCCCCCCCCCCCCCCCCCCCAGCTCTGGACTCCTGAACCCCTGTAAAGGAAAGCAGGAGGACTAAACGCCACCCCCCCCCCCCCCCCCCCCCATTTTGTTCAATAGGCCACCACTCATAGGACTGTCCTATGAAAGTAGTAACACCTCTTGTGAAAGTCAATTCAGAGAAGTCTCTTTCACCTAAAGTGTAAAGAGATAAGAACATGAGCTTTTGGCTCTTAGTTCGAATTGCTTAGCACAAGCTAGAAAGGATTTTAAAGCTCTAACCAGACAGTTAGAAAATCCAAATCGCCCGGAGCGAGAATCCTCCCGAGAGGAGGGAATTAAATACCAGAGGAGATTGAACCTGGCCAAAAAGCCGTGAAAAAACGGAAATGTTATGTTCCAAAGCTATCCTCTCCGGTAACCTCAATGGTACATGGGTCTCACTGACCTTCAGGGCTGAGCCCAGAGTAAGAGGAACAAAGTCCTACGCGTTAAGTCTAGCAAACGAGCCAAGAGTAAGGGCTCAAAATGCCAAAGAACGCAACCATTCCAAAACTAGAGCAAACCTCTTAAAACAAGGTCCTTTGATCATGCACACAAAAGCGCCATGACCAACGATAGAGAGGCCTATCTGTTTCAGAGTAGCTGCGATAAGAAACAGAGGTGATTAACCACCTGGATTGAGAGAGGGGTGCTAAGGAGTTGCACCCCTGCTCTAAACACGAATTGGCCAAGAAGGCCAATAAGGGGCATCACAGAGAAAGTGGAGGACCTATGTACTTCATGCCTCCAGATCAGTCATAACCCACGATCTGCAACACAAACAGCACAAATTCCAGCCCTGTATGCAGAAGGCCCAGCCCGTGTGCAAGTCCTGAGAGGTCCTGCTGAGCGAGTCGGCCAGATCATTGAGTCGGCCGGGGAGATATTTACCTGAGATAATGATTTGGTGTGACAGGCACCCAATCGGAATCCCATAAGCTCTGTCTGCCAGGGAGAGAGAACTTGCTCCTACCTGCTCATCCACAAAGACAGCAACAGAAGTATTGTCCGTATGCAAACGGACATGGTGCATATATATTGGGGCGGGGATATAGCTCAGTTGGTAGCGCGCTGGATTTGTATTCAGTTGGCCGCTGTCAGCGTGAGTTCGATCCCAGGTTCGGCGGAAATTTATTTCACAGAGTCAACTTTGTGTGCAGACTCTCTTCGGTGTCCGAACCTCCCCCCGTGTACACTACATTGGGTGTGCACGTTAAAGATCCCACGATTGACAAAAGGGTCTTTCCTGGCAAAATTGCTTAGGCACAGTTAATAATTGTCTACCTATACCCGTGTGACTTGGAATAATAGGCCGTGAAAGGTAAATATGTGTCGAAATGGCTGCAATCTACTGGCCGTATAAAATTTCATCTCACACGGCATCACTGCAGAGCGCCTAGAACTGTACCCACGGAATATGCGCGATATAAGACTCATTGATTGATTGATATAGCCAAAGAGAAAGGCTAGTGGACTGAGAGCTACTGCTCCTAACTCCAGGCAATTGAAATGCCAAAGGAGTTGCGTCTACGTAAACAGCCACAAGCTGTGATTGCCCATGTGGGCTCCCCATCAGGACAGAGACGCATCCCTGACGTGGTCTAAGTCCAGAGGGGCAATTTGAGCTAGGGTAAAGCCCTAGAGGGAACCGCCTGGCCATCGAATCCATGTGACAGAGGATCGAGGCTAAGGCCTCGCAGACGTCTGCGGTCATGCCAGTCTGGCAGTGCTAAGAGCCTAAAGCCTCCCTATTCTCTCCTGTGAAGGACGAACCTTCCAAGAGAAAGTGTCAAACGACATGCCCAGGTAGAAGAACTCTAGGCTGGGGACGCATAAGGCAGGCTCGTGTGAGAGCACAGGGGAAAACATCAGCAACAGCTGATCATTCCAGACCATGCCGCTCCCCTCCTTCAGAGAGGAGAGGTAGGAATCACTGAAACGAAACCCCACTGAAAGAAGAGTAAGACTGAGGCTTCCGAGTAGGTTATAACAAACAACCCGAAAAATGCCTATCCCTTGCTTCCTGTAGCAGGTGTGACATCAAAACCCCTGCAAAAGAGGGATATCACCCAGGTGAAGACAGTGTGGGCACACTGCCAAAACACCCGCTCTCTCTATGGTCTGTTTGTGAAGCAACAAGACTAGTTCAGCTGGAACAGGCAAGCTAGCCCGTGGCAACAAAAAAGTCTGGATTAGATTCAGAAGCTTGACATTCCACCTATCTTCCTCCGCACTAAAAGTGAGAACGAAGTATCCCAAACCTAGAAGCCAGCCACAGGCTAGCAGCCGTAGGAGCGGGACCATGCGCATGAAGCAGCAGAAAAGGTGTAGGCTGGAGACCACTACCCTGAAGTGCGGGTCAAGCCAAACATGAAAATTTATATTAATTTTCTTATTTATTTATACTTACCAACACAATGTTATTTTGCATATAGCCCCTTAACTACCGAAAGAAAACGAAAGTGAAACTAGAGTTATACCCCAGAGTGACCGCCCTTTGCGGGTGGCGCTAGTAGTGCTTGGCGCCAAACACGCCAGCCGGAATGCGGCACAGGCAACGCGGGCGCGCCACTTATCACTTCACCTATAAAACCGAATAGGCATGTGAAGAGGGGAGGAGGGAGGGAGCAATAAGAATAACATTGTGTTGGTAAGTATAAATAAATAAGAAAATTAATATAAATTTTCATGATTAATTTAGATTTACCAAGCACAATGTTATTTTGCATAGAATACCACCGAGGAGGTTGGGATCCCATGTCCTATCACTTCCAAAAGAAGGTTGTCAGAGCAGGGGAAAGGCAGAGGTGCACGCGCAGTGAACGCCTAAGGACCTGGCCCCTGTCTGAATGAACCAAGGAGTTGAGAATATCAACATATCTATGGTAAGAAAAAACACTCACCTAAAGAGAGACCAGGGATTGGGCGAGAACGGCTTTCTTGATGCCGTAGGTCTCGTCTCCCCGTCTAGCCGAGAACGTGCGGAGGTAGAAGTCTGTGAAGGTAGACACAGACCTCCAGTAGGCTGCGTGCATGACTTGAGTCAGCGGCACCCCCCGAACGAAACCGAGTGAGGAACTGATGGCCCGGATCTCATGTGCACGAACCGGAGTCGTTCGTGTCAGGTTAGCGTTTTTGTAAATTTGTTTGATCAAAAAAACTAACCAGCGAGCAATCGTCTGCTTGGAGATATCTCGTTCTATGTTAGGCAGAAGGGAGATAAACAAGGCTCGTTTAGTGGCCCTATGAGAAGCAGTACGGTTAAGATAGGCCTTTATGGCCCGAACGGGGCATAAAAACCTATCCGGATCATCAGGGTCAAGGTCCCGAGTGAGAGAGGGGATGACGAGGGGGGCTGAGAACACGTCAGCCAGTTGGTTTTTTGCCCTGAACTCAGGCAAAAAGGAAAGAGTCATGGACGAAAGGTCAGGGGCAAACTCGACATCGTGTGGGAGACCACTGATGGCGTGGATGCCACTGACTCTGCGAGCAGTTGCGAGCGAAACAAGAAAAACAGTCTTGAGAGTGAGGTCCCGGAGGGAGGCAGAGCTCAGAGGTTCGAACGGCGGAGACCTCAAGGCGTTAAGCACGAGAAAAACGTCCCATTTGGGAAAGGAGACTGTTTTGCGCACAGAACGGTTCTTAATTCCATCGATCAGATTGGTGATGAGGGAAGAATGAATGAGATGGAGAGGCCTAACCCCTGTGGCAGCCGCAATGGTACTGGTGACCGTCGATTTGTACCCTAAGAGGGTACAAGCTTTGAAACCTTTCTGTAAATGAAGGGAGGAAAGGAAATTAGCCAACTGGGCAGGAGAAGGCTGTAATGGGTCGAATTTCAGTCCGGCAGCGAAGGAAACCCAAGTGGACCAGCGTAGGGAGTAAAGGTTGTTAGTAGAGGGACGCCGAGCGTCAAGAGACAAGGAAACAGCGTGTGACGAAAGTCCTAATGTTCGCAGTTTTGACCGAACAAAAGCCAGACGGTCAGGCGGAGTGAGTCGGGCGCGGGGTGTGGGATGCCCGATCGAGGTTGCAGGAGACTGAACGAGTCGAGATTGAGGTCGAACGGGGGAACGTGGGAGAGCGCGACCAGTTCGGGGAACCAAGCTGCCGTGGGCCAAAAGGGCGCGACCAAAAGCAGTGTGGGCCTCTCCTGAGCGTACTTGGCTAGGACTCAGGTTACCAGAGCCGTCGGGGGATAGGCGTAAGCTTGGAGACCCGACCATGGCAGAGCGAACGCGTCCTTTCCGAAGGCCATGGGGTCGTGAAACGGACTCACGTACAGAGGGAGTCGCTTGCTGTACCGGGTGGCAAAGAGATCCACTAACGGAGTGAACCAGTCTAGGTAACTGAAGTTCCGGATACAAATCGTCCTCCGACGAGATGTCGTCAAACTCCTGAAAGGCGGAAGGCAGGCCTAAATCAAAATCCTGGGGGTGGTCGAAACCAGAGCCCGCCAGAACTGAAGAAGCCACCGCCTGTGAGGTATGTCCCCCATGAGTAGAGGCCACGTCAGAACCGTCCCGGGCCGCGGCCCCGTTAGGAGGCGCGGCACGGGCGCCGTCCCAAATCGCGGCCCCGTTCAGGGCCGCGGCCCGGGCCCCGGCCCCGTCGGAGCACGGGACCCGGGCCGGGGCCCACACCAGGCCCGGAGCCCGGGCCCCGGTCCCGTCGGAGCACGGGGCCCAGGCCCCGACCAGGCCAGCGGTCCGGGCCCCGACCAGGCCAGCGGCCCGGGCCCCGGCCCCGTTAGAGCACGGGGCCCGGGCCCCGACCAGGCCAGCCGCCCGGGCCCCGGCCCCGTCGGGGCACGGGGCCCGGGCCCCGACCAAGCCAGTGGCCCGGGCCCCGACCAGGCCAGCGGCCCGGGCCCCGACCAGGCCAGCGGCCCGGGCCCCGGCCCCGTCAGAGCACCGGGCCCCGGACCCGTCGAAGCACGGGGCCCGGGCCCCGTCCAGGCCAGCGGCCCGGGCCCCGGCCCCGCGAGAGCACGGGGCCCGGGCCGCGGACTCGCCCAGGCCCATTGACCGGGCCGTGTCCAGGCTCGTGGTCCGGCCGGCGGACCCGTCCCGGTCGGCGTCCCCGGGAGAGGACCGGTCAACCGCCGTGACCAGGCCATCTAAGTCCGATATCACGCAAGGGGCTGCGAGTGACTGGACAGATGAAATACCAAGGAAGCCAGCGTCCCGTAAGACTTGGCAGGCCGCAGAGAGAGCTGCGGCGGACGCTGCAGGGAGCTGGGAGGCAGTGGAGGGGAGAGCTGAGACCGCCGCCAAAGCAAAAGCTGTGACATGAGGTCGGCAATCAAAAAGATTGCGAGTCAGCCCGCGTAGACCTAAGGTCATCCGCGGCAGAGAGGGGGAAGAGAAATACCAAGCTCTGAATCCTCCACCCCCTCCGGGAAATATTAAGCTGCCCCAACAGCCACCCTTGCATAGCGAGCCTACCAGCAGTAGGCAGCGCTACCACTCTTTCTCCTGCACAACGAAGTCCTAATCCCCACCCGCCGCTATGTCAAAACACTAAGGTGGGGAGACGGGGAAGGCAGCACTAAAACTCCAATTGATATACATGCCAGGAGTGCGAGTGAAAACGAGCTTTGTTTGTCCATCAAACCACACCGCTAACCTGCCCCAAGGGGGGAGAGGGGTGGGTATTTGGTTCAGCGCCCTGCCGAGAAGGAGGGAGAACGGGGATAGGAGACAAAACCGAGACCGGTCAGTCAAGCCCGCCCGCTGTGAGCTTTTCTTTGTCAACAGACAAAGCCGAGAGAGGACAGCCGAGCCCGCCCGCTGTGAGCGTTCTCTTTAATTAGAGAAGCGTCCGAGTGTAAAGAAGAGGTCTGACAGATCACGCCTACCCATCTCCTCAAGAGAGGGGAGAGCAGAGTCAGCGTCTTTCTTTCTTTCTTTAATTGGTGTTTAACGTCGTTTCCAACCGTTCAAGGTTATATATGGCGACGGAAGAGTCAGCGTCGACCTCCCTCTTTCGCTGAGGGATGTTTGGGCAAACAAGGCAACTAATTCCAGCGGAATCAGGAACGTCGCCCTTAGAAAAGGAAAAGTCTGAATAAAATTCCTAGACTAGACCCTCCAGTCCACCTTCTTCTGCACCAACTGAGACAAGAAGTGGTCTGGGCACTCGAAGCCAGCCCCGGCTAGCAGAGGGAAAAGTTGTGACATGAGGTAAGCCACGGCGGGAGACTCCACAAAACTAAAAGATTGTGATTCCACCCGCGAAGGCCGAAAGTCAACAGCAGCAGAAGGGGGTAAAGAAACACCCTGGACTGCATAAACAACCCCCTCCGGAAAATAAGCCGCTGCCACTGAAGGCGCTTATCACATAGCCTGCCTAAACACAGTAGGCAAAGCTTTCTTTCTTTCTTTCTTTATTTGGTGTTTTACGTCGTTTTCAACCATTCAAGGTTATATCGCGACGGATAGGCAAAGCTACATACTCCACCTCTTCATCAGATAAAATCTGAGTCGCCACCATCCAATGTGTCACCACACAAAGGAGGAGAGACAGGAGAATCAAAAGCGTGCTCCGACCCCGCTTGCCAAACACCATCACTCCCCTGCCCTAATGGGGAAGAGAAGAAGAAGCAGGCACAGCACGCTGCCGAGAGGGAGGGTGGACGGGGCCACCGAACAAAGCCAAGGCCGGCCCATTGTTCACCGACCTCTGTGCGGTTGACTGGGCCCCGTGAATAAAACTCGTTTGGCTAGACTGAGTCACCCCACTACCCGAGTGGGGAGGGAGGTGGTCAGTCACAGCAGAAAACGACCCCCGAGAGGGGTAAGACGGAGTGAGAGAAGGGACCGAAAACGGCCAACCCCACCCGTCTACCTGCATTAGTCCTGTAGCCCCAGCGCTAACCCACCCCGATGGGGGAGGAGGGTGATTGTCAGGCAAGGACAATAAAGGCACAGACTGTGAAGACAGTCCAACAGCGCCCACCCGATCTAGCCCAGAGGGAGGGAAAGGGTGGAACACTGCTCCAGCCCCCACCCGATCCTGCCCAGCGGGCGGGAAAGGGTGGGACGCTGACACATCCCCCACCCAATCACAGCAGAAAACAGCCCCTGAGAGGGGTAAGACGGAGTGAGAGACGGAAGCGAAAACAGCCGCCCCCACCCGTCCACCTGCTGTAGTCCTGTAGCCCACCGCTCACCCACCCCGATGGGGGAGGAGGGCGATTGTCAGGCCAGGACAATAGAGGCACAGACTGTGAAGACAGTCCAACAGCGCCCACCCGATCCAGCCCAGAGGAAGGGAAAGGGTGGAACGCTGCTCCCGCCCCCACCCGATCCTGCCCGGAGGGCGGGAAAGGGTGGGAAGCTGACACAGCCCCCTGCCCCCATTGAGGCAGAGTGGGAACAAGCCCAGGCCATGACTTACCGTGCCCCCCCACTCACCCTTCCTCACGGTAAGGGGGCTGCATGCCCGACTCAGCTGTGCTAAAAGCAAGGTGAGCGGACAAAAGCAGGCGGAGAGAGTGCTCGTGAACAACCCAGTACTACCAGAGGCAGAAAGGGCTTTGTTTGTTCGTTCATGGGCTGAAACTCCCACGGCTTTTACGTGTATGACCGTTTTTACCCCGCCATTTAGGCAGCCATACGCCGCTTTTCGTATTTTCGTGTTTCTATAACCCACCGAACTCTGACATGGATTACAGGATTTTTTCGTGCGCACTTGGTCTTGTGCTTGCGTGTACACACGGGGGTGTTCAGACACCGAGGAGAGTCTGCACACAAAGTCGACTCTGAGAAATAAATCTCTCGCCAAACGTGGGGACGAACTCACGCTGACAGCGGCCAACTGGATACAAATCCAGCGCGCTACCGACTGAGCTACATCGCCGCCCCTGCAGAAAGGGCTGAATCAAACTGGCCATTTGCACCAGACCACGGTGCGAAGCAGGAACGCCCCCCCCCCTATCCCCCCCCCCCCTTTGGCGGGGGGCTGTGTAACGCACTGAGAAGTACCGGAGGTAATCAGAGTGGTTAGAGGCAGGCCCCCCCTCCTGAAAGGAGAGGGTGCTTGTGAACAGCCCATAGCCACCAGAGGCAAAAGTGGGCTGAGCCGAACTGGCCATTTGCACCAGACCACGGTGCAAAGCTGAAGAACGAGAGGGCGGGAACCGCCGATCGTGCCTGAAACAGCTGAGAAATAAAAACACATATATCATCGTTAAGTCCCCCGCAAACGGAGGACACTGACTGATTCTCCTTAAGAGGAGATGGGGGCTAGGGAGAAAAAAACGAAACCTTATCCACCCGAATAGCTACCACAAAAGAAGTGCTACTCGAAGGGTCGACGACCCGCACAGAGGTTTCTAAGAAAAGGCTAGCAGCCGATTCACTCCCTGCCCCGCACTAAGTTACTGCTTGCTATCGGCCATCTTTGGAAAAGCTAAAAGGCCGAACACCGTAGTCCACTTAGAAAAGTAAATTTCTAAAGCGGCTGTAAACAAGCAGCTAACACAACAAATCAATTCCACAAAAAGGACAGGTCTCACCAAAAGGCGAACAGGTAAAGGCTCCCACGCACCCGAATCATCACAAAGACGAGGGCTAGGGAAAGCCAAGTGAGCAGTCAAATTCCGGACGTCTTACGTGTGTCGTCGAAAGTCGAGAATAATTATTCCAGATGCCGGCGCTCACGTGGTGCACGGTGGGTTATGGGTAACCAAGTGGGTTCAGGGCATAGCAACGGCTATGGGGTCTGTTTTTAGCTTGGTTACCACCCTTTCAAGGGCAGGTAATTTGAGTAGTGTTTCGACATCTAGCATGTGAGATTGAGGTCAATGCATTTATGAGAATTGCGGTAAGAATATGTAATTTAATTGGGTCTTAAAATGGAGGTCAATCTACAAATGTTATGAACAGAAAACCTGAGAGAGTAGGGTTGTATGAGGGTGAGGTGAGGGTCAGTTAAATGTATTTGAAAAAAATAGACGTTAGCACTTCAGGTAGTAAACTTATACCCTGCAGGACCTTCAAAACCTGAATGGCCCTGTCGGATCTAAAATAAATTTGAATGAGGCATAAGAAATCAGAATTCAAATAAGTCAGATCAATGAGTTTCTAAAGAAAGAGCAAAAAATAATCATGAATACCTACTGCAGCCAAATAGAAATCTGACAATGTTCAAACATAAGGTGCCCCACCAACAAATGAACACAAGCTTCCGCACGCATGTGTGCACACACGCGCACACACACACACACACACACACACACACACACACACACACCACATGCACACACAATCTCTCTCTCTTTATCTCTGTCTCTTTCAGACATACATACACACACTCTTTCTCACACACTTTCAGTCTTCTGTCCCACATAACACCATAACACAGCCAAACAACTCCAGACAAATCTCAAAGCCACCAACCCATCTGACAGTCTCCCTTTCCATGGCAATTTTTGGTGCAGGTGCGATGGAGGAACTCCATGACGACATGCCGCACAGCGTCTGTGTTTTGATACGTGGTGTTACGCAGGAAGAGAGACCGGCATTTCTCCACTGCCTGCAGGGTGCTGGAATTGACGTAGGCCACACTGTCCGACAGCTGCACACCCGCAACATGCACATCAACATCACAAATTTCACTACAGTGGAACCCCCCTTTTAAGACCCCCTGATAGACGATCTGATAGACGATCTAAAGCGATTGTGGCTTTAACTGGTCGACCAAGTGTTGCCTGTTTGACCATGTGTTTCCTGTTAAGGTTGTTTGTAGAAGGTTTTGTTAGCGGGGCGCAACTCCCCTCCGCTTTTCAATCCTGACAGTTATTTCCAAAAATGGTCTATTGAGGACCTCCCCATTTAATAACACCTAAACACCCACATACCTGGTTTTTGTTGCTGCAATATTTCTAGTGAGAGGAAGCAACCCGAATTTCCCAACAATAGAATAATAAAGTAATAAAAATGAAAAAAAAATGAAGCACTTACCCTGATGTTCTCCACACACATAGTGATGGCATCAGTGTAAGAGTACGTTCCGTTAGCGGTCAGGACAGCCTTGTCACAGTAACGCAGCTTTAGAACGTTCTCCAGCTGTCGTTCACAGTATTCCTGGGCTCTTGCCTCTGTCCAGTTGCTGGGGGTAGGCCATCCTACGTTCTGAAACCCAGCACACAGCTGACATCTATATTTTAAAATCGTTAAAATATCAATCAAATTAAACGTAAATGAAATATATTTAAATTCTAAAGGCACAGTACGCCTCCCGTAAACCATCACAGATACTGTCAGGCTTTTACACACAGTACAAACACCTTTCCATTTGAACGCTCACCGAACGGGAACATCCTAGGTGCCCTACGTAAAGAGCGAGCAATTTTCAAAGAATTAATTTTGCAGATTGTCTCCTCTCAAAATTGGACCGTGGTGCGTTTGGGCGCTAGACCTAACTTTTAAAATCTAAATAATAAATTGACACAAACATTCTTAAATCATAAAAGAATTCTTTTTTCATCAAGACAAGATCAGTACAATTCGAACGACGAAGAAGAAAAAGAAGAAGAAGAACAACAATTCGAACTTTTGAAAGTTTGAAAAAAGAAAAGCACGGAAGCAGGGTCACGCAAGGTCGTGGTTCTCGTAGCAGACGACGGTTTATTCCTATCGCCAGTTCCTCTGAACAGTCAAAAACCATCGCTAGAGTTCACACTGTCTTACGGCCTGAGGGGTGGTGGTGGTGGAGTAGTCGATTGAATCCTCCACTGCGCGACGTCTGCGAAAGCCTCCACTAGTCTGGCTGGCCGCTGCCACCAGTAATGATGTGATATCTTCCCCTGCACACAGTTATACATCTTGCATATAAACAGCACAGGTGTAATCAGTAAAATAGGAAGAGACAAACAGATGGATACACATGTACATGCATACAGTCCCAGATAGATAGACAGACAGACACACACACACACACACACACACACACACACGCACGCATTTCAATATTTTTAAAAACAACTTGTGTTAACATACACAGCAAGCCATGTAGTATTCTCTATGTATAGGGATGCTATATGAAGAGATACCTATGGAAGTACAGGGCAACATATGATCACTGCTGATCATACACGATCGGCCATCCGCACGCAAAACATAACTGCTTACTTTTGCCCAATAGCCGAGTTCTAACCAATAACTCGCCAATACAATACCACTGTACACAGCAAAGTGCTCAGTGACACATCAGGCTAATAATGATGGTAAGAACATTAATTGGCCTGGGATCACACAAACATGGTGAAATGAATGGTATGCATACAATCAATCCTCTTACCTTGCACATGGTCGCAGGTGGTGACGCTAGCAAGAGCGCCACACTGGTCGGCGATGGGGTTAGAATCCAAACAGCTGCAGGATGGGGCGGTGGTGACCTTGGCTGTACCGTTCAGCACTTGTGACAGCTGGGATGTTCTGCACAGGGAAAAGACACCACATTTCAGACAAGCAGTTCAGTATAAAAGAAATGATTGAAAAGCTGAGGATGAAAGTTGCTTGTTCATTTCAATGCATGTTATTCTCTCAGGTGCTAGGGCTGAGGTGCACGAGAAAGTTACCAACCAGTCGGCAGCCAACCGGAGTGTTAGATTGGTGTAAATTGAGATTCGTTGTGATTTTAACAATTCAGACCCTGAGGTTTGCTAGAGAAAGTTACCAACCAGTCGGCAGCCAACCGGAGTGTTAGATTGTTAGATTGGTGTAAATTGAGATTCGTTGTGATTTCAACAATTCAGACCCTGAGGTTTGCTAGAAAAAGTTACCAACCAGTCGGCAGCCAACCGGAGTGTTAGATTGGTGTAAATTGAGATTCGTTGTGATTTCAACAATTCAGACCCTGAGGTTTGCTAGAGAAAGTTACCAACCAGTCGGCAGCCAACCGGAGTGTTAGATTGGTGTAAATTGAGATTCGTTGTGATTTCAACAATTCATACCCTGAGGTTTGCTAGAGAAGTGGTTGCCAGGACAGGTAACGCTGTATTTATTTAACTGTGGACCACTTGACTTGCTTTCTTTTTTCAAGGCGAAAGCTAAAACGCCTATCTTTCATTTAACAAGTTATCAAGTGATGTCAGGGCTGAGATACTCTGTTATGAAATTGCGACATTGGAACTGTAAGGGTTAAAGGGACTAATCTGACCTCTGAGACAATTTTGAATTCTGATTATCAGAAACACATGCAGCCATCAAAACACCTGGACAGTGGAACTCAGTGACGGGAGTCTTAAACTGGGGGTTGCACTGTATACCACTGTAGCCCTGGAAGCCAAGAAAAAGCTGCATCAATATAGTCAGGGATGAAACCAACAATCAAACAAAAGAAAAAGAGCTCTTACTTCCATTGGTTGATGAAGTCGGTAGGTGAGAGAACTCCGTACTGCACATCCCCTTTCTTGGTGACGTAACGCTCTCCGCTGGGCAGGATGAGGTCATTGTAGGCATCGCCATCGAACAGTCCGCACAGACCTGAACAGACAAACCAGTCTTTCAAAAGCCCGTCTTCATTTACACTCAGACTTAAGTCTTAGTTAAACAACACTATCACTACAAAACGTATTTGCTGCCAGTATACGAAGTGTTACCTGTACTTACCTGTATTGACAACTAACAGTGTGCTCTTGATGTATAAATAAATACACCACACACACATTGTTTTTAGTTGTTCTTTTGTTGTTTATTGAAAGGTTTGTTGCCCGTGAAGCAATTAACACAGGACGTTAGCTGATGCCTCGTGTACGTCGCCGGCTAGACACCTGTCAATTGTAGCGTTCTGTTTGTGATGGGGTCTGGCTGCTGCTGTCTCCTTCAATGCTCTTGGGAACCTTTGTGTACCCATAGCAGCTTTTATTGGGCTATTAAATTTGCTCTAAAATCTCAAACCTGTTTGACTGGCTTCAACGGTCATTCTTGTGCTTCGGGCACACGGTTACACAAAGACAATGCAGACTGTCACACGTCTCACCTTCAGTCTTTCCAAAGTCCAGGCTGGACGCAGTGATCCACACATTGAGGAAGCGACCGCTGGCCTTCACCGTTACTATGGTTCCCGTTGGCAGCACCACCTGGGGAATGAAGGTCACAACAATGAATGAACGATAGACATATGTCTTCACTGCAGAAAGTGTTAAGAATATTCTTAGTACAACAAAATTAAAATAAAAAACATTGTAAAAACCCCTAAACACATGAAAAATATAAAACTGTCACCACACATGTTTCATCTCTGTCAATATTCACCAGTGCTTGGATCTGTTCATTTTTTAAAAAAAAACACTATTATTTTTTAAGAAAAAATACAAGACAAGAAAATAACACACACAAAATTCTCTCCCAGCTCAAATTAGACAGCCCCGGCCAGCACCCCACCTCCATCCACCCACCACCTACACCCCTAACCCTCCCACGACTCTTCGCCCAACTACCACAATTTAAAGAAGAAAACAAGCAAAACACTAACATAGTAGGTCTGAAGGTCGGAGTGTCTGTACACAGACAGAACGCTCTGTGCTCCAGACTCGGGCATGGTGACCGTAATGTCCTCTGGGGCGCCAGTGGCCCCGACACGTCGGCACCGGTCAAAGCGCACGCTTGTGTTGGGCATTTGTACCTCCACAGCGCACGTGCATGTCGCCGCCACCGCACACTGCTGGTAACTCACTGTCACCTAGACAGCAATGGCACAGAATACAGAATACAGAATATTTGATTGCCAAAGGTTGGGAATTTGTTTTCACCTTGGGGTTAAGAAACATTCACTCCAACAAACACACACAACACACGCATCTATACAACCAATCAACATCCAAATGCACTAAAATTATTCACATTTTAATCCATAACGTAATTTCTCTCCTACCAGCACAAGAGCAAAATGCAATGAAACAGTAAAAAATATGGACAAGATCTTCAGTGCATTGTTTTACTACATGTCTGGAAACTAATCCCTTGCCACGTAAATGAACAGGCACATGAAAATGTAGCTATTGGTGCAGACAGACACATTTGCATGCACACAAATGCAGACAGGCACACAAGTACCTGCTCAGGCACAGTCACTTGCACACACACACTTATGTGTACGCGCAGGCATGCACACAGGTGAGGACAGACACACATACATACACGGGTACATACAAACTTGAATACACAGGCTCACAGGTGCACACACACATTGCATGCACAGCCAAACATGAGCAGACAGACTCACTTAAATGCACCGCACACAGGTACACATTGATGCAAATTTAAGAACAGGAAAGATTTATATTGAACTTACGGCTGTAGCACCGATGCTGTTTCTGTACAGAAGGAATTCTCCTGCCTCGTTGTTGTTGAACAGGCTATGAAAAAAAAGACAGAACCACATTGACATAAATTATGTTTTCCTAGCGAATAATAGAGCATACAAAAGTCACAAACATACTAGGTACAGACCAAAACGTCCGGCACCAAAAAGTCGGGGAGTGAAAAGCTTTGCACACGTGGGAAAAGTACAAGCAGCATGACGAACGATTATGTCCTCAGAGGCCTCTAAACCTATGAAGAACTTTTTGCTTTATTAGGTATACATATTAGGGTGATAATTGCTAAACGCAGTGTAGAAAGAAACCTCTGTTTCAAGACCCTCTATTTAAAGACTCATTTTCTCACACTTTCTCTACATAAGGTCAAAACTCCCTTTCTTCCAAGACATAAATAACTAAGATTTTTTAAAAAAGCAGAGGTACGGCATATCTTGTACTTACGTTCCATCAAAGGTCTGAGTGTGAGGATCTCCTATAGAAGAGCACACAGCGCTGGCCATGTCAGTGTCCTCAATGTTCACCTGCAAACCAGCACAAATAAATTTGTGTTCATTCTGATCGAAGACGGCAGGAACAAGACTGACAAACAGGTAAGACCATGACTACTCTGAGGTACACCGTCTTACACAAACGCATACACACATGCAAACAACACACACACACACACACACACACACACATACAACCCCTAAGCCCCCGCCCAACCCAGCAACCCACCCCTACCCCACCCACCTGGTACTCGGCAAGCTTGAAAGACTCATTGCCCCGCAACCAGCTGTCTGAGGCGGCCACGTAATCGTAGACATCAGCGTACAAGGAGACAATCGCCTGCTGCATGCCGTCCTGCCGTCCGTCCTGGTTTGCCACCAGGTGGATCGTGTGTTTGCCGTCCCATGAGTCATCGCTTCCTGCCAGTCGAACACCGCACAATTCTCCGTTCTCGTACAGCACTGACAGCTGGGAAATTTCTGCTGAGGTGTCACCAAGGCAACTGCAAAAACAAAGAGGCCAATATGGCAGAGGTGCAAAAAATCAGATTTGTGTTGCAAGAACAAAACTCTGTCTGAGAAGAATTAAAGTAGTGATGGCAAAGGCCACAAAATATACTGGAACAAAAGCAATGAAATCACCACAGTCTGAATATCATGAGAAGCACATGCAGAATCCGGTACATTGTATAGCCCCTAGCCCTGGCCAGATAACTATACAGGATATTATAATAATAATCACCAGTTATTAATTGCCCCTTCTAGCAAGAGCTAACGACATGATACAATAGAAACAAAACTGTGAAATACACACACACGAACAGATGAAATGGGCATTCGCACAAACTGTTAACAAAATTGAAAAAAACCACTTTCATAAAGGGTTTACTCAGCAATTAACACAAAGTCTAATTCCAGACATCAAGGGTACAGCCTCACTGACACCGACAAAGCAGAAAAGTCAGACTTACGTGGGTGGTTCTGTGTTGGCCACCTGAGCGCGGATGCGAACCTGTCTGGCAGAGCCCCCTGAGGTGTAGTCACTAAACTCCTCGGCCAGCTGGAAGCTGAGGGCTATGGTCCCTCCTTGTTCCGACAGGTACAGGGGGGTCGTGGTGGACGTTGATAGCTACAGGTAAAACACCACGAAATTAACATCCCAAACAAAGTATAGAACAATACAGTGGAACCCCTCTTTTAAGATCTCCACAAATCTGTAAAAGTCAGGTCTTAAAAAGGAGGGAGCCTTAAAACGGGGGTAAATTTACAGAGGTTATAACCAGAAGAATCAAAGTCTTAAAAGGGAGGGAGTTTCACTGTACAGAGAACCCCCCAATTCCCCCATTTTTTAGCCTCCCCCTTTTTACATTTAGTCAAGTTTTGACTAAATGTTTTAACATAGAGGGGGAATCGAGACGAGGGTCGTGGTGTATGTGTGTGTGTGTGTGTGTGTGTGTGTGTGTGTGTGTGTGTGTGTGTGTGTGTGTGTGTGTGTGTGTGTGTGTGTGTGTGTGTGTGTGTCTGTGCGTGTGTGTGTGTAGAGCGATTCAGAGTAAACTACTGGACCGATCTTTATGAAATTTTACATGAGAGTTCCTGGGTATGATATCCCCAGACGTTTTTTTCATTTTTTTGATAAATGACTTTGATGACGTCATATCCGGCTTTTTGCAAAAGTTGAGGCGGCACTGTCACACCCTCATTTTTCAATATAATTGATTGAAATTTTGGCCAAGCAATCTTCGACAAAGGCCGGACTTTGGTATTGCATTTCAGCATAGAGGCTTACAAATTAATTAATGACTTTGGTTATTAAAAATCTGAAAATTGTAATTAAAAAATGTTTTTTATACAATGATCCAAAATTACGTTCATCTTATTCTTCATCATTTACTGATTCCAAAAACATATAAATATGTTATATTCGGATTAAAAACAAGCTCTGAAAATTAACAATATAAAAATTATGATTAAAATAACATTTCCGAAATCGATTTAAAAACAATTTCATCTTATTTCTTGTCGGTTCCTGATTCCAAAAACATATAGATATGATATGTTTGGATTAAAAACACGCTCAGAAAGTTAAAACGAAGAGAGGTACAGAAAAGCGTGCTATGCAGCACACCGCAACCACTACCGCGCTAAACAGGCTCGTTAATTTCACTGCCTTTTGCACCAGCAGCGGACTACGGTCATTGTGAAAAAATGCAGTGCGTTCAGTTTCATTCTGTGAGTTCCACAGCTTGACTAAATGTAGTAATTTCGCCTTACGCGACTTGTTTTGTTCATAACCTTCATTTCAAGACTCCCTTCTTTATAAGACATGATTTTCTCACTTTTTTTAGGTCTTAAATTTAAAATGACATCCGAAGTACGATTGAGGAAAGAACAATTTGAACAGTTTTATGGGAAAGACAGTCAGCTGAAATGACAAATATTGATTCTGTCACTTTAACCTTGAATGTTAAAAAAGACTAAGAAACGATTAAAACTAAGACAGAAAAAAATGAACTGTTGGAAAGACTTACACCCACCGAACACACAAAATGGCTGCCTAAATGGCGGGGGGGGGGGGGGGGGGGGGGAGTGGTCATACATGAATAAAAGCCCACTTGTGCAAATCACATGAGTGTACAGAGGAGTTGCAGTCCATGAATGCAGGAGAAGAAGTAAAGACTTACGCCAATGATGGGTGGACGGGTGCAAGTAGTGTTTGTTGCCAGCAGAGTCTTGAACTGCCCCAGAAGAGGTGTGGAGTCGGAAGAGTTGCACTGTCCCACTGCTGGTGCCAGGCACGCCAGCACAGAGTTCACAGAGCTGTTTAACAACAACGTTTTAAGGCAAATTAGTGTGTTAACAGGGGGTGCTGCATTTTGAGCTGGCTAAACAAGATTTGATGGTTTCAAAGATAAGCATCTCAATATTGTTTTATTTAGGCATGGACTGCTTTAACACTCACACACATGTACGCACACACACACACAGACCCACACAGATTCACGCACACACACACATACACACAAACACACACACACACACACACACACAGAGACACGGACACATGCAAATATGTTAACACATGTAAAAACAAACACATAAACACACATTCACACACACACACACACACACACACACACATGGATTCAAATCTTACTAGCAAGCATTATCTGTATCAAAGTCGGTCAAACACTCAAGTGACAGCAACACAAAAACACACCTACACACACACACACACACACACACATACACACACACACACACACACACACACACACACACACACACACGCGCGCGCACACACACACACACACACACACACACACACACACACACATACACACACACACACCTGCAGGCATTATCTGCATCAAAGTTAATCAAGCACTGTCGAGCAGCAGCAATGGCAGAACTGCAGCCAGTTCCAGCATCGGTACCACACAAGGCAGCATATCCTGTCTGACCTGTATGGCACAGAACACACACATACACTCATTATAACTCGGTATGGCAAAGAACACATACACTCCTTGTAACTCTGTATGGCAAAGAACACACACACACATACACTCATTATAACTCTGTATGGCAAAGAACACACACACATACACTCATTGTAACTCTGTATGGCAAAGAACACACACACATACACTCATTGTAACTCTGTATGGCAAAGAACACACACACACATACACTCATTGTAACTCTGTGTCCATCTTGTGTTTCAGCTGCACAACAACTCTAACACACGTACAGAACGCTCTTTCTCTGTGTTTTTCCCTCTCTTCTTCCTTACATTCCTTCAGTCTTGCTGAAAACATGAAAAATATCTGTCTGTCTGTCTGTCTGTCTGTCTGTCTCTCTCTTCCACTTTATGTCATAATTTTTGTGCATGCCGATGTGGCATGCATTCACCTATCTTTTTGTTGTGAATACTTTTTGCTTCAGCCCTTTTACGGTGTAAAGCAAGTAAACCGTGCTTTTATCATGGCACCTTGTTGTGACCTGTTTTTGTGGAGCGTTATTTAACTATCTTTACGCGTGAGACTCACGTGCTCTTTTCCGTGTCCTGGTTTTGGTGTGAGCGCAGCAAAACTGCGTCGTAAGTTTTAGAATACGTGTGACTCACGTGTTTTTAGTTGTTAATGTCAGCTAGTTCCCTGCTATTTTTTTTAAAATAGACTGTTCTTTGGAAGAAGCATGCACAAAGTACGTGATCAGTTACTGATTGGTTGTAAATAATAGTCTCACCCAACCCTGTTTTAGGAATGTTGTTGGTTGGTCAATATGGTGACCTTTTACCTGTAAAATGAACTATTCTATGTTAGGTTTTTGTTTTGTATAAATATTACTGTTTGACTTCCTCTCATCAGTCGGTCTGAGGGTTTTACGGAAGAGTTTGGATATTTGTTCTGTAAACGTATCAAAGTTAACAAGTGAACCAATGGAGTGTTTCTTGTGATGTTTTTAAAGTCAACGTAACGTGTTTGGATACATTAGTTTTATCTAAAGTTTGTGAATAGTCTTGTGCCCTTCATTTGAGAGTCTACACGTTTTGGTACTCTGGACAACGCACACACTGCATAAGGTAATTTGTGACCCTCCACCACGGAATGAGTCGCATGTCACCTTTGCATGATTTTCATATTTTTACATTTTCTTAAAGAGTGTTGTATGCTCTATCCAGTGATGAAAACCGTTTTAGAAAAGAGCGAAAACTGTTTGAGTTATAAGCCTGTGACTAAGGTGACCCTCACACTGTTACCAGACACTCCCTGGACTTATATTAAGCCTAGCGCAGAACCGCGCGAGGTGACATGCGACTCATTTCGTGGTGGAGGGTCACATTTTGTTGTTACTTGTTTGTGTTGTATTTTGGTCGCCATTTTGTAATGACTTCATGAGTTTTTTATGTATAACGTGAGTTGAGGTAGTATCCTTTTGTAACTTTGAATAACGCAGGAACGTTGTTTTGTAGAGATTTCTTAGTATGACAGTTTGTTATTGTATTCTTGGCCTGATGAGTCAACGTTTGTATTTTCCGTAACGTAGCCATTTTGGTTTGTAACGTATTTATGCTAAGTTTCTTGAGTATTTTTAGTGTTTATTGTTTTTAACGTAAGGAACGTAATCCTTTCTTAAAAGTCAAAGGATTAATCAACGAGTGTTTGGTTATTGTAGCTTTTTTGTGTTTGTTTGTTTTTGCCTGTTTTGTGTTTGTTATTTTTTCTCTTTTTGTTTCTTGCGTTTTGTTTATGCATTTTTGATACCTTTGCCATGTGACATGTCTAATAATCGAAAATTTTTAATTAAATTTTGATTTAATATAATATACTTACCCAATTCTTATGAATGCATTGACTTTAGTCCCACATGCTAGATGTCGAAAAACCTCTCAAATTACCTGCCCTTAGTAGGGTGGTAACCAAGCTAAAAGCGACGCCATAGCCGTTGCTATGGCCTGACCTTGCTCGGTTACCCATAACACCCTGCGCACCGCGTGAGCGCCAGCATCCGTAATAATCATTCGAGACTATTAGTCAAACAAACCCCCAAGGACATAATCCAGCGGGGACGGATGGGAGGGTATTAACTATAAGAATTGGGTAAGTATATTATATTAAATCAAAATTTAATTAAAAATTTTCGATTTAATCACATATTCTTACTCCAATTCTTATGAATGCAGATTCCTCCTAAAGGTGGAGGGAACCTACTTATGTCCTTGTAAGAACCTGCCCTGCAGCAACTAAAACCAGCAATGAACTGGAGCCATCAAGCCGCGTGCAGGAAATATCCCGAAGATAGAAACCGATGAACACATCATCTGATCTCCAGTAAGCCGTTTGCAAAGCTTCGCCTAGGCGACCAGAACGCAACACGGCAATAAAAGAAGCACAAAATCTGTACCCGAGCTGTTGGCAAACCTCGCATAGGCGAGAGGAACACCACCAGCCAGAGAAGAACACCAGACTCCCGAACGCCTGAAAAGGAATAGAGGGAGGACTGAACGCCCCCCCCCCCCCCTGTTCGGAACGCACCACTCATAGGACTGTCCTATGAATGTAGCAGAGCCCCTAGAGAGAGACAAATAAAAGACGTCTCTTTCGCTCCATTGTAAAGAAATAAGAACCTGAGCTAAAGCTCGTGGTTCCAAAAGACAGTAACGTCAAAAAAGAGATTAAAAAAGTCCAACCAGACAGTTAGAAAATCCGAATCTCCCGGAGCGATAATCCTCCCAAGAGGAGGGAATCAAAACACCAGAGGATATTGACCAGGTTTCTGAAACCCCAAAACCTGGCCAAAAACCGTGAACAAACGGAACCAAAAGCCCTAAGGCTACATCCTCTGGCAAACCCCAAAAACGCATGCGCCTCACCGCCCTATAGGGCTGAGGCCCAGAGTAAGTAGAACAAAGTCCCACGCGCTAAACAAGGGGGAGCCTCTAAACCTCGTAAAACAAGGTCCCTTGATCATGCCGACAAGAGCGCCATGAGCAACAGAAGAGAGGCCTATTTGTTTCAAAACAGCTGAGATAGCCGATAAGCCGGAACCTCAAAGAAGAGGCCCAGCTGCCCAAAGCCAAAAACTGAAACAGAGGTGAAAAACCACCTGGCTTGAGAGAGGGGCGCTAAGGAGTTGCACCCCCGCTCTAAATCCCCAATTGGCCAAGGGGGCCAAAAAAGGAGCATACACAGATAAAGTGGAGGAAATATATGCTTCGTTCCCAAAGACCAGAGTCAGAACCCATGATCTAAAACACCAACAGCACGCCTCCAGACCCGTCAGCAGAAGGGCCAACCCCTGTGCAAGCCCTGAAAGGGCCTGTTGAGCGAGTCGGCCAGATCGCAGAGCTGGCCGGGGAGAAATTCCCCTGAGAAAAATGATTTAGTGTGAAACCCAATCAGAATCCCCTATACTCTGTCTGACAGGGAGCGAGAACTTGCTCACCCCAGCTAGTTCACATAAGAAGCAACAGAAGAATTGCCCGAATGCAACAGGCCATGCCTGTAACTAGCAAAAAAGGAAAGGCTAGTAGACTAAGAGCCACTGCTCCTAACCTCAGGCAAAAGAGAAGCCCAAGGATTCACGTCTACATCACAGCCTCAAGACTGCAATCACCATTGCAGGCCCCATCTAGACAAAAACGCATCCAAAAAGCGGTCTAAGTCCAGGGGGAAACAGAGCTAGGGAAAAAAGTCCCCTGAGCGATCCAAAAGGATTCCAGCCACCTACCCGAGT
This sequence comes from Littorina saxatilis, assembly GCF_037325665.1. NCBI lineage: Eukaryota > Metazoa > Mollusca > Gastropoda > Littorinimorpha > Littorinidae > Littorina > Littorina saxatilis. Next base: position 38,865,305 of record NC_090256.1, read on the forward strand.
GGAGGAACCCACTCTGGAGGAGGACCCTCATGTCCCAGACCTGAGAGGCCGAACCCCCCAAAAAACTTGAGGAAAGACTAGAGAGCCAGTATAGCTATCGATACCGTCCGACCGAAGATCGGGTCTAAAGACCCCGCAGAGGCCTGCTCTCGTGCCAGTCTGGCAGTGAAAAGAGCTTATAGCCTCCCTATTCTCTCTTGTGTGAAGAATAAACCTTCCAAGAGACAAAGTCGAACAGCATGCCCAGGTAAAAAACCTGGGATAAGGACAGCTCGGAATTTAGCCTGGTTACTGAGAGCACCAGGCAAAAAACCTGGTTCAACACCAAAAGAAAGTGCAGCTGACAAGCTGATTGACCTTGAAAAGCTCAACCAGCCCCCGAGAAAGTCCAGAGACCAACACCCCCAGAAACCGAGCCCTTTCCTGTGTGCAGAAACGCAGAAGGAAAGCTCATGTGAGAGCACCGAGGAAAATCTCAGCCAAAGCTGAAAGCTCTAGCCCATGCCGCCCACCTCCCGCAGAGAGGGAGGAGACACTGAACCAAAACACCCCTTTGCAACTGGGAGCGCCTAAATGCGCTGCCAGAGGTCCAAGAAGGAAGGGAAAGATTCCAGCTATTGAGAAGGTTTCAACAACCCCCGAAAAAGCCTGACCCTTGCTTCCTGCAACCAGCATGAAATCAAACCCCTTGTAAAGGAAGGAGATCACACCAAGCCAAAACAGTGTGGGCCTAAAACGTCACAGAGAAACCACTCCGCTCCGTGACGACCCTAGCCCAAGCTGCCAGCAGCCTGGCTAAAGCCTTATCCAAGGCATCCTCCCTAACTCAAAAGAGCGTTCCAGGAGGATAAAATTGCCTATAAGAAAACACAGAAGAGAGTCTCAGCCAAAGCAGAAAACTCCAAACCATGCCCTCCTATCTCCTCCAGAGAGGAGAGGGAGGAGTAATATCATGAAAACTCCATGTTCCCTGTGGTCTGTAAGAGAAGCCAGAAACTAACCCCTGGCCATAAAAAAGTCCGGATCAGACCCTGAGCCTGAAAAATTCCCTGCTATCTTCTTCCGCACTAAAAGTGAGGACGAAGCAGCCTGAAACCCCGAAGCCAGCAGTCCCCTGCGTAAAAAGCAGCGGGAAAGGTGTAGGCTGAAGACCACTATCCTAAGGTGCGGATCAAGCCAAAAAGTGTGGCATGTGGCAGGCAATCACCGCAGACTCAGCAAATGAAACAAATTGCGAGAAAGCCTGTGAAAACCCAAAGGCATCCCGGAAGAGGAAGGAAGAGAGACACCCCCAACCTATCCGGGCCAAAGTAAACTGCAACAGCAGCCGCTCTATGTATGGGAAGCCTACAATCAGTAGGCAACCCTATACACTCCCCCTCCTTAAACAAGAAGTCCGAACCTAACCACCAGTTGTGTAAAACACAAAAGGAGGGGAGGCAGGGGAGGTCGCGCACTAAATCTCCTGCCAATAACCCGCCAAGAGTGTGGATGAAAAGCGTGATCAGTCTCTGACTGCCAACCCAAAACCGCCCACCTGAACAAGAGGTGGGGGGAAGAGGGGTTGGTAACTGGCACAGATCTCTGCCAAGAAGAAGAGAGAGTGGAGAAGCAAGACAAAGCCGGGCCCGGCGCGTCTTACCCCACCCGCTGTGCGAGAGAAGCATCTCAGTGCTAAGAACCAGACTACCTGGTATGACCACAACCCACCCCAAGTGGGGAGGGGGGCGGTCCAGCACAGCCGTAACCCCAAGACGGGGAAAGGACTGAAACAGAGAAACGGCCGTAAACGGCCGATCCTCGCTTGTCCACCTGCCGAAGTCAAGTAGCCCTATCACTCACCCACCCCTAAGAGGGGGGGGGGGGGGTGACCTACGCTGGCTACGGACAATGACCCCCGGCCAGGCGATACTAAAGCCGAGTCCCTGCAGATCATTGTGAACACAAAGAATGGGAGACTGGAGAGAAAGGGTACGTTCTGCCTCCGACTGACCATGTAGCCAGCCGGCACAGCCCGTGCAGAGAACAAAACGGAGCAAAGCTCATTGTTCCCTGACCACTGTGCGAGACACCCTGCCGAGAACAAAAGAGAGTCAAGCTCATTGTTTCGCGACCGCTACCCGCGACAAGCGCGGGCAGCTAACACAGCCACCTGCCCCAAACGGAGCAGAGAAGGAGTATGTAAGGTAGCCTGGAAAGCCGTACATAGCACCCCCACTGTGTAGCAAGGCCTGAGCCAAGCCACCCCCAGATGAGGAGGGGGGTGGCTCGTCGCAGCAGTAAGAGCGACGGAGAGAGACGAACCGAAAAACGGCCGACCCCCCTCCGTCCACCTGCCGTAATCCTATAGCCCACCGACCACACAACCCGATAAGGGAGGAGGACGACTGTCGGGCCAGGACAATAGAGGCACAGACTGTGAAGACAGTCCAACAGCGCCCACCCCGTCCGACCCAGAGGGAGGGACAGGGTGGAACGCTGCTCCAGCCCCCACCCGATCCTGCCCAGCGGGCGGGAAAGAGTGAGCCACTGACACCCCCCCACCCTGCCCCAAATGGAGCAGAGAAGGGGTATGTAACGTAGCCTGGAAAGCCGCCACCCCAACGCGCCCGGGGGGCGGGAAAGGGTGGGAAGCTAACACAGCCCCCTGCCCGCAAAGGGCAGAGTGGGACCAACCCAGGCTGTGACTTACCATGCCCCCTCTCTCCCTCTCCCACAAGGGGAGAGAGCTGACTTCCCACTGCAGTGTTGCTAAAAGCAAGCTGAGCGGGAAGAGAAAGAGAGGAAGCAGACCCCCTCTCCTTACGGAGAGAGTGCTCACGAACAACCCAGCCTACCAGTGGCAGAAAGGACTGAACCGAGCTGGCCGTTTGCACCAGGCGACGGTGCGACGCAGGAGCGCCCCCCTATCCCCCCCCCCAATGGCGGGGGGCTGCGTAACACACTGTGAAGTACCGGCGGTAATCAGAGTGGTTAGACGCAGGCAGGGAGCAGGCCCCCCCTCCTAAAAGGAAGGGGTGCTCGAGAACAGCCCAGAGCCACCAGAGGCAAAAAACGGGCTGAACCGAACAGGCCATTTGCACTAGGCCACAGTGCGAAGCTGACGAAACGGGAGGGCGGGAACCGCCGATCGCGCCTGAAACAGCCGAGAATATGGACACAAAACATCGTTAAGTCCCCCCAAAAGGAGGACATTGACTGATTCCTCTTACACAGAGAAAGGGGAAAGAATAGCCACACGGCTACTCCCCCCCCCCATCAGTCGCACCGACGACGATCCAACAAAAAGTCTATAAGGAGCCTAAAGGCTGATTAACCCCAACAGGGGAAGCGAGCTGTGAAAGAACTGAACCCACCCTCGGAGGGATAGGAACATAAAAAGAAGTGCTGTTTGACGGATCTAAGACCCGCATAATAGGCAAATCAAAGTTCTTAGGCTACTCTTAGGAATAGTTATTAAACCAGGCTAAGAGCTCTGCCACCTTCCAGTCTCGCGCCGAGTTTAGCTTTGTTGTCGGCCATTTTAAGACCGGCGAAAAACAGTCACCCAGAACAAAAAACTTCTGCGTGCATGTTCAACACAAAGCTAACACCATTCAACCAAACATAAACAGGAAAGATCTCACCAAAAGGTAGACGGACAGGTAGACCCACAGGAAACCGGCTAGTCTCACGGACAAGCAGGCATGTGAAGGCCAAAAGTGAGAGCGAAATTCGGACACGTCCACCGTGTGTTGTCGAAAGTCGAGAATGATTATTACGGATGCTGGCGCTCACGCGGTGCGCAGGGTGTTATGGGTAACCGAGCAAGGTCAGGCCATAGCAACGGCTATGGCGTCGCTTTTAGCTTGGTTACCACCCTACTAAGGGCAGGTAATTTGAGAGGTTTTTCGACATCTAGCATGTGGGACTAAAGTCAATGCATTCATAAGAATTGGAGTAAGAATATGTGATTAAATTTGTTTTCTTTTCTCTTTTTCTTTCTGTTTAGTTTTTTACCGCAATACGCAATACTGTATCGCAATACATATTACTGAATATCACAATACATATTACTGAATATCGCAATATGCAGATTTAATAAACCAGTATTTTTGCGCGTTATCGCTTGTGACCTGTGTTTGTCATTTCGAATGAACAATTTCTAGTACCAGCCTCGCACACGAAGGCGCGCACATTTATGCGTGAGGCAACATTTATTATCCTTGTGTAATAAAGATCAATCAATCAATCAGTCAATCGATCACTCTGTCTCTCTCTTTCTCTCTTATCAGCACTCACGCACGCACACTAGCACACTAGCACACTAGAACGAAGGAACGCACACACACACACACACACACACACACACACACACACACACACACACACACAAACTCACACACATGCAACCACACACACACACACACACACACACACACACACACACACACACACACACACACACACACACACACACACACACACTCTTCTCCATTTGTAAGAAACGTTAAGCATCGATCACTACACACCGGTCAAAAGTGTGACCAGTCCATCCAAGTCTGTCAGACTGCATGTAGCAGAGTACAGTTCTTTGGTCACTGCGATATCTGCCAACACTGCCTGGCGAGTGCTGAAAACATTCAAGGTAACACATGTGAATATATCTTTCAGAACTGTCTATGTACGTAAGTATTAGTCTTCTTGTTTCTGTTCAGCTATCATAACTTGTTTTCCTTTTAACCATCATTCCCTGTCATTATATATCCTATTATTTTCGTGGTGCTTGAACTGACATCTTTTATTTTGCAGAGATGACGTTTGGCTTTGGCATTCAAAACTTATTTTAAATCGTGAAAAATGTTGCTGTCATTTTTCACCGTGGCGGAGAGATGATGCCAAGGACTGCCAAACACTTCAGAAAATTGCTGAAGTTTTCTGGCCATTTCAGAGAATTTGCCAAAGAAAATACATTCTAGCAACATCCGTAAATCCTCAGAATAGCATTGACGCTCATGCCCTCTTGGAATAAAACAGACAACAGAAAAGACATTGACAGAAAACTACAGAGAAAGACAATGTAAGATTCACAAGGACATTATTCAATATCCAATTTGTACTTGTGGTAACACAGCAAAATCCTCCAATTGACTACCAACACCATGCTGTAAGGCCAGTGTTGTGCATGCTTACCTGCAGAAGCTGGATTTATCAAAGCTGGCGGCAGTGGCCAGGTGGATGGTCCAGTCGTATACAGCATTCATTACAAGCGCCAGTGCATCCCCACAGGTGCCTGCAACAACACGAAACAGCGCTGAGTAAGACTTGAAGCAAAGTTTCACATAAAAATGTTCTGGGAAATTCATAAAGCAACTTCAGCACTGAAATATATTGGACCCTCCCTTTTAAAAAAAACCAATTAGAGACTTCTCCTTTATAAAATCCTTAGCTTGCTGGGGTATTATTTGGAAGAACTCGCATGCAAAGTTTAATAAAAATCTGTCAGGTGAGTTTTCTTGGAATCGCGTGTGCACACACACACACAAATACATCACAACCCTCGTCTCAATTCCTGGTCTATCTGAAAACATTTGGTAAAAACTTGACTAAATGTAAAAAGAAAGAAGCGACTCACCAGCAGTGGTGCACCATCCTTGCACGGCCACCTGTAGCTGTGCGGCCAGCGCCTTGGCCACCTGCTGCTGTTGGGTGGCGTTACTTCCTACCCTGGTGTTGAGGCACTGGGTGGCTTCCGTCATCACGCTACACGCTGTGCTTCGGTTTCCGCCTGACGGCTTGGTCAGGATCTGCCAGGAGGCCGCTCTCCCTCGCAGCAGGCAGGGGGCCACCTGCACATCAACGACACATTTTTAACTAAGTTTAAAAACGCTGTCCCATGTTTGACACAGCAGCTCAGTGTCCTTCCTTTCTTCTTTTTTTTAACTCGTCAAGGATTAATACCCATCGCCCTCCCCCCATCCTCATTTCCCTAAACCACTTTGTCTTCTTCAGCTCTTCTTTCAATTTGAGGTTGTACATAGTAAATGATGCTGCATATGTCTGGACAGATTTGGAATAATTAAGTGCTGTGTCAGAGAGGCAAGTGAGAATGTTTCTGACTGACGGACTGAGCAAAGTGCTATCATTCACAAGAAGCGAGGCAACTTTCAGTGTGTCTGTTGCCTATCTGTCCTCTATTGCTTGCTTGCATCCCAAAGTGCATTACCCTCCCCCCCCCCCCTCCCCCTTTAGCTCAGCAGAAGTATTCATAAGATCCTACTACTTGAAAAGGGACAAATCTGATAACAGAAGCAAGAAGAATCACAACATTCACTTCAGATTTGATCCACTTTTCCCTGGATGACAGAATAACACAAATGACACAGAAACGTAAGAACTCACCTCAGAGCCGTTACAGGTGAGTGTGGGGATGGAGAGATCTCCCAGACGGCGTGTGATGCTTTTGTCAGCCACCATTACCTGGGCCCGAGAACACGTGATGGTGTTCGTAGTCACGCACTCCTTGGCTTGCTGGATGAAGCTGTCACGCACAACAGTACAGGGAGTCAGATGCTGTTGTGGCAAATGCACACCGTGGAACCGCCAGCGGCCCCCACGGCTGTTCCTAGCTTTTGTTTTAGTGTGAGTTAAACATAGCCAAGCAGAGGGAATAGTTTGGCTACCAACAGCTGCAGCCTGCACACTGTTGAGCTAGCTTTCCTGTTATACCCAACTGCTTCCGCGCTATACTGGGAGATTGGCCTGATCAGTGCATAGCACTGAGAGAGCTACTAGCTGCTGTTTTATCTCTGCTGTGGGGAAAGGATGGGTGCTAAAAATAGCCTGCATCTAAGGAAGCAGAAATGAAGCCTTGGGAACAGCCTTGCCACCCCTCCATTGATTTTGTAGAAAAGAAAAGTCACACCCCTTTGTTTTTGTCCTTGTTTGTTATCATTGGTTTGAATATTATGCATTCACAAAATTGTCCACCACTTTAATTCATTATCTTGTCTCCAAGAGCACATTTATAAGTTAAAATTGGTGTTCTCGTTCGTTGTTTACTAGATTTCATTGGTTTGTAAAAAATGAATGTAAATAAAACACTGTTTAAAGCAAAAGTATCACACCCCCCCCCCCCCTCTCACAAACAAGTACACACACCTAAATCAAAGAAGACTTAAACTCTCTTCCCATGCCAGTAGCCCTTTCATCTCCAGGGGAAGAAAAGAGACATAAATAAGAAGCCCGCACCCACAAACACAGTTAGAAAAAAACCCTGAAAAAGCAAAGAATCCCAAACTCACGTGCACACATTGTCCAGAGGTCTGTTGAGGAGGTTGACCTGAAGGTCGACGTCACAGCCGGCGTCCTGTGCGGGACAGGGTGTGTTGCGTGTGCAGAGGTCAGGGGTCAGCCAGGGGCAGCGATAGCCGGCCTCCTCCCGCAGGGCGTCCAGTGCGTTCATGACGGACTGCACGCTGCTCTCATCCCGGTCGCAGCTAGACGTGTTGAATGCTGCGCAGCGGATTGTGTGCTCCAGGGATCTGCAGCATGTTCACACAACATATGAGACCATCCCAGAAACTAGGTAACTCTAACAAAGCTATAACAACGGGTATTAATAAAATGGAATCTTCTAATTACTTCATCAAAATAGAGTTTACTCATCATTTACAGGAATGGGCACCAGTTGCATTTGTTGCATGATTTGCAACACAGCAAATTGGAATTCTGTTCGTAAGCTACAGAATTGATGTAACGAAAACGCAAAACGACAGCGTCACCTCCAGTGTTTTCCTAGATTTTATTAACTGATATATCGTAGAGTTATTTTCACCCTAGGGGTTGCATTTTCTTGACAAAACCAGGACGACAAAGTTGTTACCAATGTCACAGTAGCTCTGAAGAGGTTGTCTGCTTTGAGCACTCAGCTATTTATAGCTCAAAGCTCATTGGCTGTGAGACAACAGTGCATTTTGGAGAGCTGTCTGGTTTCCAAAGGGATGAGTGCATTTTGGCACCCTGTTACATGTGAACAGTTGCCAAGTCTGACAAGACTTAACTCACAGAATTTTGGAGGCTAACATGCTACCCACATGCCTCAAACTAATACTTCAAACGTTCAAGTCTGATTTGATTTGAATAAGATTTTTATTTTTCAATCAATCAATCAATCAATCAATGAGGCTTATATCGCGCATATTCCGTGGGTACAGTTCTAGGCGCTCTGCAGTGATGCCGTGTGAGATGAAATTTTATACGGCCAGTAGATTGCAGCCATGTCGGCGCATATTTACCTTTCACGGCCTTATTCCAAGTCACACGGGTATCGTAGACAATTATTAACTGTGCCTAAGCAATTTTGCCAGGAAAGACCCTTTTGTCAATCGTGGGATCTTTAACGTGCACACCCAATGTAGTATACACGGGGGGGTGGTTCGGACACCGAAGAGAGTCTGCACACAAAGTTGACTCTGTGAAATAAATTTCCGCCGAACCTGGGATCGAACTCGCGCTGACAGCGGCCAACTGAATACAAATCCAGCGCGCTACCAACTGAGCTATATCCTTTTTCTGTCAAAGATAACTGCAATACAGTGATACTAAAACAATTAAGACTCAAACTCAGTCAAAAGTCTACACAGTGGAACCCCCCTTTCAAACCCCTCCAATTTAAGACTTCTCCCTTTTTAAGACCATCCTTTCTCAGATCTTCGTTTCAAAGCCTCTGTAAATCTACCCCTATTTTAAGACTCGTTCTCTTTCAAGACCTGATTTCCTTAGTTTTTTTTAAGGTTGTTAAAGGGGGGTTCGAGTAAATGTAAAAATGCCAACTTACGTGCACCAGTCGCGCCAGATAAGGGAGGGGCCCTGACTCAGCAGGTGTGTGTTGAAGGCGATGATGCAGCTGAAAGCGGCACCAATGTTGCAGCGCTGCTGTTCCACGGGCAGATTCGGGCAGATAGGGGGCGCTGGCAAGTCAATGTCCTCGCACACGTCCTCCACCAAATCGGTGACCCGTGACAGCGATGTTGCAACCATGGCCCGCTGGCTGGCCTTGCAGGTGGCGGTGAAACTCTCCACGTCGGTTTCCATCTCAAGCTTCTTGCTGCGGAAGGAGAGACACCAAATGCATGTAGACTGACAAGACAAGACAAGACGAGACAAAACTTTATTCCTGAAGGTTCCTGAAGCTTTTTTTCAATCACCCCTCGGCCAAAGAGGAACTTCTCTAATCGCATAATATATACAAACATTTGCATTGAAAAAGAGCAGAAGAATTGCCTTTGGCGTCTGAAGCTGACACTTACACACAGAGCTTGTTGACATCCTTGTCGATGGTGTATGTGGAGACGGCCACAGAGAACTGGTTGATATGATAGTAGGCTTCCTGCATGAAGCACGTGCTGAGGGAATCGCAGGCACCGCTCGCCAGGATCAGACGAGTTGACATGTCCGACACGTCGTCAACCAGAGACTGGATGTCGGCGTCACACTGCGAGGTGTGCTGCGTCACGCACGACCGCGTAGATTGCTGATTCCAACCCCTCCAATGGAAGAAACAAAAGCAAATGTTAAGTTATGAGATATATCTCCAAAGGAACAAAAAGTAAAGGTTAAGTTACGCGCAATATCTCCAAAGGAACAAAAAGTACCGGTTAAGTTGCGAGCAATATCTTCAAAGGAACAAAAGTTTGCCGTCACACTGAATGAATTTCAAAAGGTTCCATCACTCTTCTTTCAGTGTGTACAAAATAATGCTCAAATGTGCCTATGGCACAGAATAATGCTCAAAAGTGTGTGTGGCATAAAAGTAATGCTCAAATGTGCCTGTGGTACAGAATAATGCTCAAGCATACCTGTGGCTCAGAATAATGCTCAAGCATGCCTGTGGCACAGAATAATGCTCAAATGTACCAATGGCACAGAATAATGCTCAAACAAGCCTGTTGCATAAAAGAATGTTCAATATGTACCTACGGCACAGAATAACACTCAAATCGTGCCTGTGACATGGAATAATACTCACATGTGCATATGGCATAGATTAGTCACTGACAGAACTTCTGATGGTCTGAATTTGGCAAACAGTGGTGGGTTTTTTAGAATTGAGAATACATGTAATGCTCAAATGTTCCCGTGGCATACAGTACTCACTGGCAAAACTTCTGGTTGTCGGAGTTTGGCAAGAAGTGACGGTTGAGTGTCCACGACAGTTCCTTGGCCAAGCAGAAGGACGCAGAACGCAGCTCACACAAGGCAGACACACTGGCCCCACTGGCATTCACACCACCTGTTTTGAAAAGATTGCACATTTAGAGAGGATTGTGTAATCAAATGAGCAGCTACAGCTTTGCCAGCTTGATATGCTATTTGCCAGCATGTGATGTGCTGTTGTTTGTCCATATCTGTCTTACCCTTGTGAATAAGATCATTCAAATCAATGTCTTGTATTTTTAAAGCTACAAGGCACTGTATCATATGAATAAAACACCCCAATTTGCAACAAAACACCAGAAAAAAAACCACAATACAGTTATAAAAGACAGGCAGACTTCCACCAGAAAGCAACAAACCACACAACAATGTGCATCTAGGATAACAAAACACACCTACAATTACAGCTTCCACCAGAAAGCAACAAACAACACAACAATGTGCCTCTAGGATAACAAAACACACCTACAATTACAGCTATCACCGGGAGCTCTTGTGAGAAAAACGATTAAAACGTGTTCATAATATCATTATTACTATTATCATTATTATAATCATTATCTTTACTATTAAAAGACTCCTTAAAACACACCTGTCTGGCAGAAGAGTCCACGCACGTCGGTGATGAAGCCAGTGGCGGGGTTCAGAATGTTGGCCAAGTTGGCTGAGTCGGCAGCCTTCTCCGTCATACAGGTGACGTAGGTGTCGAACGCCTGACACACGGAGCTCATGGTGCGAGTCGTCTCCAGGCTGTTCCGCAGATTCTCCAGGAACTTGTTGGTGCAGGTGTAGGTCGGTGAGACGTTTTCCGTGCTCAGAATGTCCGCAAAAGGAGCAATGCAAGCGGAAGGCGCTCCGACGGCGAAGCGGTAGAGGAAGAGGTCGTAGGCGAGGTTAACGGCTTCTGTGTCATTTGAGCAAGACGCTACTGCAGTGTCCATGCAGGTCCGGATGTTTCCTAGGACACTGTGAACAGCAAAAACATGTTTTCAACAAGTAGTTTCCAATAGACAGGTTTGTTTGGGTTGTGAAAGAGTATGTGAATAATCTTGCTTTGATTAAGGCAAACTTTCCGCATGTGCTCCTTGTCCACGTGTTTCAGACACTACTGTCGCTAGTGACTGGTCTATAATGTCACGTGGGAAAGTTTGACTCAAAAAAGCAAGAGAATTCACTCTTTCCCATACAAACCTGACAATGTTACTTCTGACGATCGTCGATTACAAAGCAGCAACAACTGCGAACCAGTAAAAGATTATCAAATTGCAAGCTGAAACAACCAACCATACAACAAAAAACGAACACGGAGAAAAACTTAAAGAAAGTCATTGAGGCCCAAGACAATATCTACTATTTGTAAATCAGATCTCTTACTCAGACTTCAATATCATTCACCCAATTAATATCAAGCCGTACCTGCAGTCGGAGAGGTTGGCATCCTTCTCCACCTTCATGCAAGCCAGGGCGGCGCTGACCGAGCAAGGTTCTCGCGCCACGCATGCTGAGCTGTAGTCGGTGACGTTGGTGTCAATGCTGCAGTACGTCGTCTCTGTCCGCAGGCTACTGACAGCCGTGACCTTCACTGTGGCGTTGGCCACCTGGTTCTGCAGGCAGCCCTGAAGGCCGCGACTGGCACATTCCAGTTTGGATTTCAGCTCACTGCAGTCAGAAAAGTTATTTGTGAATAACATGGTATATTTCACGTACCTTATCACGCATATTCATCATCCTTGTCATCATCATCTTAGTCTCAGTCGTAGTCATTGTCATCATTTTTTGTTTGTTTGTTATTGTTGTTGTGTTTGTTCAACTGAAGAAAAGGCTGTAAGAAAAGGCCCAGCCTTAAATCTTCATCCTTATCAAATAAAGTTTAGTTCAGTTTAGGTCAGTATTTTTTTTCCATAGAAAGAATGTTGAGGAAGTCAACTAAAATCGATGAAAATCTTGGAAAAAGGTAAAAAAATATGTATAAAAAAATAACAATACCTAAAGTAGTCTAAAAAGATACAGCAAAACAAAACAGCAACAAAACTGGTGTCATATCACATTGTTTATAGGTGTCATGTCATATTGTCTATAGGTGTCATGTCATGTTGTCTATAGGTGTCATGTCATATTGTCTATAGGTGTCATGTCATGTTGTCTATAGGTGTCATGTCACACTGTCTATCAGTGTCATGCCAAATTTGCTATCCAGTAAAGCACACTGCACTGGAAAACGAAAGACTGCATTCCCTCCTCCCCACCTACCTGCAGTAATCAGGTGTCACTCTCTGCAGTCCTCCGATGTCAGCTGCACTGGGCAGGCAGTCCAGTGCCGACCGGAAGCTGCAGGTAAAGTTGTTACGCAGGGAGGAGAACTTGCCCGGGCAGAAGAGACCGAGGGTCAGGTTGGGACAGGTGTTGCCCACGACGGCACGCACCTGGTCCCGTACTGCTGATGCTGCTTTCTCTGCACTCGCTGAGCAGCCCTTGGAGAACTTCTTTAGGCATTCCATAGCTGACTCTGCGGCTCTGAGAAAGAAGGTGAAAATATGAGGTAGTGATTAAAACTTGTAAAACGTTTAAGAGCTGTCACACACACACACACACACACACACATGTACAGGCATTCAGCGCAGTGACAAACACACACACACACACACACACACACATACTCAAACACAACACACACACACACACACACACACATATACACACAACACACACACACACACACACATATATACACACACACAAACACAAAGCAGTGACAAATATACTCCTCTTTTTTTGTGCTTGTTTAAAATGAATTTTAAAAAAATACAACAAAAATACACAAGATCTTTCTCTCTCCCTCTCTCTCCCTCTCTCTCACACACACACACACACACACACACACACACACACACACACACACACACACACACACACACACACACACACATACACACACACTCACCTGCACTGCGTCTCAGACTGTGTCTTGGCAAAGGAAGACACACTGCTGAAGGAGCTGAGACAGGTGGGGAAGAGGTCGGGCTTACACCCAGCCAGTTCATACCGAACCGCCACACAGTACGAGTCAAACTGGGCTGAACCATGCTGCAGAAGACTTTGCAGCACCTGGCGAGATTGTTCGCTCAGACCAACAGACGAGCAGGACGTGTTGGAAAGATGATGGGCGAGAACATCCAGCGCTTTGCTCAGCCGCCTGAAGACAAACACAATTATGTCCTGAGTTAGAATTTTTTTTTTAAAGAGTTTAATTTTTGACAAAACAAGACATTCACTTGTTTTGTCAAAATTAGATGTTCCAATAACCCACCTTTCTTGTTTTTGATTCTGGACTTTAAAATGTTAGCAGTCTGTCTTTTTGAATTCGTGCTGAGTTAGGGTTGATATAAACTTTCACTCCTCAAAAGTGAATTGTGAGAGATGTTTTTAATAATCACCTCTGTCCATTGTGAGGTCGCTTTTGCGTGTGAACAAAAGTACATGAAAGTCTGTCGCTTACCTTTCTACAAGATACCTTCTTCTTCTTCAGCGTTCCAGAATTGTCTGGTTACGTGTGAGCTCGTTTGCCCATTTGGGTTCCCCACACTATACTCTTAGAGCATAGTCAGCTTCACTCCGCTTGCGTTGAGTTGGCATGCTGGATATTTTCGTGTTTCCATAACCCACCGAACTCCGACATGGATTACAGGATCTTTTCCGTGCGCACTTGGTCTTGTGCTTGCGTGTACACACGAAGGAGGTTAAGTCACTAAGCAGGTCTGCACATAAGTTGACCTGGGAGATCGGAAAAATCTCCACTCTTAACCCACCAGGCGGCAGCGACCGGGATTCGAACTCACGACCTCCCGATTAGGAGGCCGACGTCTTACCACCACGCCACTGCGCCCGTCTACAAGATACCTATCAGTACCCTTTACATGCAGATTCACAATGTGTTTCAAAAAAAAATTAAAATAAAACAAATGTGAACAGAAGCTAGATGTACAACAGATAACAAGACAAAATTTCACAAAGTGTTTGAAATTAAAAAACAAAACAACAACAAAAGAACACATAAGAAAAACTAGTACACAAGCTAGGTGAACAAAAGTGGTTTAAGTACACGCACGCAAGGTCCACATCTACTCTTTTAAATCAAAGAACAAACAAGAACAAAAAAATACCACAAGAAAAAATAATAACACAAGCTAGGTGTACACCAAACAAGAAAAGCGGTTCAACTACACACATGCAAAGTCCAGATCGGCTGTTGAGGGGCACAGTGCTGAAGAAGTTGGACATTGTAACCACCATAACGCCACCGCTTCGCTCTCCCTTTGAGCAAGCCCCAGTTTCTGCCTCTCTCGTTCTCCTACCTGCGCCTGAGATGGACACAGGGATAAAGGAAAACGTTCAGATGAAAAGACAGAGTCAAATTAAGCGTACAATTTTAGTCAGGTATCTTACTGACTTGAAGTTTCAAAATCAACAAAATCGACACTTAACAAGCACAAATCATAGCTAAAAATGTTCGAATTCTTTCCAACCAATAGCACTTAAAATCTAAATTGCACTTAACCCTTAACATTGTAAGTTGTCAATTCAAGTAAATACAGGTAATGGTTTGTATACAAATATTTACTGGCAGCGAACAGGTTTAACTGAAATTTATTTTTGATTGTGGAACCCCCACAGAGACTCGCCCCAAAAACATGGTTTACACTGGTACACAGGTTTATAGAAAGATCCAGTTAACAGACAGGTTCCACTGTAAACACTTTTACAGTGGAACCCTCCCTCTGGAAAACATAGTTTCCACTGGTACTCTGCTTTATACAACAACCCAGTAAACAGGCAAGTTCCACTGTAAACACTCTTACAACTAACCATCAGTGTTGTTGCACAGGTCGTCAGGGGCGATGGCCTCCACCATGTCCATCATGTCACCGATGATGAAGTCCAGGGTCAGTTCCGGCAGCTCCTTGGGGCAGTCTCTGAAAGCCTGGGCAGCCTGACACACCGGCCCCGCAAGGTTGTCAGCCATCAGCGCTGCACTCATCTGCTCCATGAAGTCTGTCACGCACGAAGCGCTGTTGGCGTACACATCGGTCGGCGCTGTCAGGTCAACCTGGGTCGTGTTGGTGCAGGTTTCCATGGCGTCTCCAAGGGTGTTCTTGAAGTATGCGGTCGTGAGAGCGCTCTGCAGGGATCGACAAGACATCACGTTCTCTCTGCGGCACTCTGCAGCGTTGTTCAGTCGTCTGCAGACAGACATGTAGGCATAAAATAAAAGAAACACTGCAGTAGAATCAAAAGACAAAAATGGTAGGTTTACTGCAGCAGAAACTTAAAAAGCATAGTGAAATGAATTAACATAACAGAAACACACAAATATCAGCAAAGACCAAAACCAAACATAATACATAAATGAGATGGACATGATGGTGTATGTATGTGGGTATATATGTGTGTGACTGATCACAGGTTTTCAGTGTCGATCTTTTAGTTTGAGATCGACAGTTTGACTAAATGTTTTGATATCGCTTCATACGACTTGTTTTTTTAAGTACAAAAATATTCTAACCTGCAAAAGGAATTCAAAAAACAATTTTACAGAACGTTCAATGTTATGAGATTTCTAACCTGCACAGTTCAGTGTCATTCTGACTTTCAGCGAGCAGGTCAACACAAGTGAACGCAGCGTCAAGGTCACATATGACGGCAGGTCGACACTCCTCGTCCGGCTCTTGGTCCCCAGACTGACCGGCGTCTGGTGGAGGGGCCAAGTAGTCCACAGCACAGGAGTCCAGGGCCTTCTGCTTGACCCGGTCAATGAGGCCTTGAAGGCATGGGGTCACGTCACAGCCTTGCAGGTTCTTCACTGCACACTTGGCAGACTCGTCCACCTCCCTGTCGAAAGAAAAAGTATGGTGAGTTTTTTAATTTTGTGTGTGTGTAAGATTTCTTTGTTTTCATTTATATGAAGAAATGTTCTGGCATTCTGTTAATACATACAAAATTTTTTTTTTAAATGTATCGCCCAAAGTATCATTAAACGTCTAAGGTCACCCATTGACTCAAACACATGCCAAAGATCAAGTGTGGTGAGCTAGACTTTTATGTGGTGCTGAGTTGATTTCAGATGTGGTGGATTAGGCTTCTCAAAAGTTCCACACATACAGGAAGAACGTTCCCTGCCATTTAGGCAGTCATACTCCGTTTTCAGAGAATGCATGCTGGGTATTTTCGTGTTTCAACAACCAAACTCTGATATGGATTACAAGATCTTTCCGTGTATACTTGGTCTTGTGCTTGCGTTTACACACAAAGGGGGATAAGGCACAAGCAGGTCTGCACATGAGTACCCCTGGGAGATCAGAAAAATCTCCACTCTTATCGACCAGGCGCAGCAGGTATTTGAACCTCAGACCTTCGACAAAGCAGGCTAACCTCTTAAGCACCAGGCTATTGCACCTAGTTTCACCCCTCAAGACGCTGTCCTTAACCCTTTCTACCCCACCTATGTTGACCAAGGTTTGTTTTGCCGAGACCAGCTGTTTGTTTGTTTGTTTGCTTAACGCCCAGTCCACCACGAAGGGTGATATCAGGGCGGTGCTGCTTTGACATTTAACGTGCGCCACACACAAGAGAGAAGTCGCAGCACAGGCTTCATGTCTCACCCAGTCACATTATTCTGACACCGGACCAACTAGTCCTAGCACTAACCCCATAATGCCAGGCGGAGCAACCACTAGATTGCCAATTTTAAAGTCTTAGGTATGACCCGGCCGGGGTTCGAACCCACGACCTCCCGCTCACTGGGCGGACGCCTTACCACTAGGCCACCGTGTTGCGGTGAAAGACCAGCTGTGCTGCAGCAGGTCACTCAGAATTGTAGTAACTGTGTAGTATCTGTGTATCAACACGCTGGAATGCAGGCATTAGATGGACGTTACAGGAAGCAACTGAAGCAACAGTCGGAGCGGATATATCTGTACCTGGTCAGATAGAGCCATATGAGTGGGTACAGATATATCCGTACCTGGGAGACAATGAGTTAAACACATGCATGAATCCTTGAACTTTGACAATGGAAATTCGGGATGTTTCTCACTGGGAAAAGCTAGCTGCCATACACTATGTTGCTACCCTTTTTTTTTCCCCTGCATGCATGTATTCATGTTTCCACACCCTGAGACTTTCGCTGTGAACTTCACGGATCTTTATCGTGCGCATGCATGCACCCGGGGGTGTTCTGACACCGAGGAGAGTCTGCATAAAGTTGACTCTGGGAAATAAATCCCCAGCCAAACGTGGGGTTCGAACCAACGCTAATAGCAACAACGGGTTTTGAAGCCAGCGCCACTACCGACTGAAGTATCTCCCCACCTTTACATCAATCCAACTGACCTGCAGATCTCCTCCTTATTGGTAGCGTTGAGATCAGCAAAGATGTCCAGCGCTTTTCGCCCGCAGAGCGAAGTGGCGAAAAAGTCGCACGCTTTCTCGTCCTCCACTTCTTCAGGCTCCGGGGTGGTTGGTTTGGCAGCGGCAGGGGTCTGGCAGTCGTCGGGATAGCAGGAGGTGTGGGTGATAACGGAAGCGAAGGAGAGAGACTCACGCAGGGCGACGAGGTCCAGGGTTGTACACTCGCCTTTTGTTTCCAGAAGGTCTACGCTCATTGACGCTTCCTTCAGACCACTGTAGGAAGAGATTGGGATATGTACATACATACTTTATTAAGGGGTTCACCAACGTACGCACTTTTATAAGTGGTTCACTAACTGCTTCGTGAGATTTGCTGTCACACACACACATCACCCCATCCACCCTCCCTCACCTCGAACACACACACATCACCCTGACCGCCACTCCTACCTTCCCTCCGCCCCCAAAACACACACACAACCCCTTCTTCCTTCCCATCCCCCCCTACACACACACACACACACACACACACACACACACACACACACACACACACACACACACACACACACACACACACCTGCAAGCAGACTCTGCCGAGTACGCGTTGGTTAGAATAGCCTCCATTGACGGGACAGCGATAGACCTGCATCCCTCCGACAGCGATCCCTGCACGCAGGTGGTCTGTGCAAGCGTCAGCATCAGCTGATTGGCCGCTGTGAAGAGAGTCTTGGCCGCTGGGCAGCCCTCGCTGTAGCGAGCCACACACTGCAGACTGTCCAGGGAAGTGCTGCAACAATGTGAAAGGTAATCTTATATAGTGCAGTGGAGAAGAATTTTTACCAGTTGACAGTGTTTGCTGGTGTTATCATGTGTGTGTCAGAGTGTGTGTGTGTGTGTGTGTGTGTGTGTGTGTGTGTGTGTGTGTGTGTGTGTGTGTGTGTGTGTGTGTGTGTGTGTGTGTGTGTGTGTGTGTGACAGAGAGAGAGGGGGGGTGGGGGGAGAGAGAGTGACAGAGACAAACAGAGACAGACACAGAAAGTGGCATACAGAGAAAGAGAGAGTGACATAAATGTTCTCACCAGAAAGGATGTACAAGGAACAATAAAAAGTATCAGTTTTGAGGAAAGTCTTCTAATAAGCAACAAAAATAGTAAACTGAAGTAAAAAGAAGAGATGAGAGAGAGAGAGAGAGAGAGAGAGAGAGAGAGAGAGAGAGAGAGAGAGAGAGAGAGAGAGAACAAGAACAAGAACAAGAACAATTCTTTATTTAACGAGGGTAATAGAGTAAGCAGTGATCTGCTTTTTTACATCTGGCCCTCGCCCTAAAGAGGGACTAGTCTAAAATTGCTAAAGAATAAGCAAGTAAAGAAAACTACTGCTACATGATTATAATAAAATGAAAGTAAGAACATAATTATCATCAATTTACATACAATACATTGCTTAAATGAAAAATGTAAGTTCATTTGACATGAGTTAAGAATTATAGAGTAGATTGCACTGACGCAACAAAGCTGTGAATGCCATGCCCATTGACATACACTGCATTCGAAAAAATCAGTGTATACATATACAACTAATAATACATTGTTAAAAAGCACCTGTTGTTGGTTTTGACAACCATTCTAGCGACAACAGATGTTTATTTAGACTTCATGAGATAAGACGTATATATCTGGTCTTAAAAACGTTTGTGCTGCTAGTTTGCCGTAGGATTGTCGGAAGAGTGTTCCAGAGACTGCTACCTGAATAGACTAAACTAGATTTGAATAGGTCAATCCTAGGCAGAGGCATGTTCAGTCTCATCAATTGGCGTGAAGTTTTTAACGTGAATTTGGAAAATAGGGTTGGAGGTACACATCCATGAATAATGTTATGCATGAGGGTACCTTTATTATAACTTAGCCGTGCCTTCAGAGTAAGAATGCCTAAGTTCATGTAGTCTAACTCAGATAGGGTTGTTTTCTTTAATAAGACTACTTTAAGCGCTCGTTTATGTAATCTAATTAGTGGTTTGAATGAATTTTCACTTGCCGAGTCCCACAAGGTAGACGCGTAGTCAAGAAAGAGAGAGAGAGAGAGAGAGAGAGAGAGAGAGAGAGAGAGAGAGAGAGAGAGAGAGAGAGTGTGTTTCTGTCTGTTTGTCTGAGTCTAATTTGTGTCTTTGTGCCTGTGGTGTGAGCGTGTTTGAACGTGCATGCATGCATGTGTGTGGAGTAAGTGCCTATTTGCATGCATTTTCAACCATAGTCCGCAGAACAGCAATGTATGCGCTATTTACCTGCACTCCACAGAGCCTCTCTGTACCAAGCTCTCTGCGAAGTTGAAGGCACAGTCCACAGCGTACTCCACAAAGCAGTCACTACTCACATCTGCACACAATAGCATCAACATTTCTTTAGTGGATCACTTTCAGCCACATCTCATCCGGTAGAGAAAATCTTACACATGCACCTACGAATGTTTCTTAACAACAAAAAATTCAGTGTTTTGACACATAAAAATCATCAAACCCAGAAGTGTGTACAGTTTCAAAGCTCTAACATCTGATAAACCTAAAAGGTAACTGTTTCTGACCCAAACTTGACTCTACTGTGACCTTGACATTTGACAAGGTTCAACCAGAGTTAGGTCGTGAGATCATCAAACCCTAGAAGTGTGTATTGTTTCAACCCTCTAGTTTGGAAAACATTTGAGAAAACCTCAACATGACGCTTTTTGTTCATGGACTGATAAACGGACGTCCATACAGACGAACATTGTTCACTACTAAGACTCACCGATTACTCTGATGAGTAAACAACAAAAAAGTACAGCACTGAAGCAATGAGTGTTTAAATATTTTAAGCACAAGGAACAAGAAAAGCAAATGCTTATATGACTCACCTTTGTCATACGTAATATGAATCCGAAACAAACCATCTGCTGCTCTAGCTCTTTAGATATTGAAGAAAATGACAATGTAATACTTTTTGACCCAAACTTCTTGACCCTACTGCGACCCAGAAATATAACCAGGATCAAGCAGACTTGAGTCATGTCAAGAAGTCACGAACTTGCTCATTACTAAGACTCACTGATTACTCAGGTCAATCAAAAATCAAAGCACCACAAGAGTGCCAGTGTAAGTTGTTCCTTCTTTTTACATTTAGTCAAGTTTTGACTAAATGTTTTAACGTAGAGGGGGGAATCGAGACGAGGGTCGTGGTGTATGTGTGTGTGTGTGTGTGTGTGTGTCTGTGTGTGTGTGTATGTGTGTCTGTCTCTGTGTGTGTGTGTGTGTGTAGAGCGATTCAGACCAAACTACTGGACCGATCTTTATGAAATTTGACGTGAGAGTTCCTGGGAATGATATCCCCGGACGTTTTTTTCTTTTTTTCGATAAATATCTTTGATGACGTCATATCCGGCTTTTTGTAAAAGTTGAGGCGGCACTGTCACACCCTCATTTTTCAATCAAATTGATTGAAATTTTGGAACAGCAATCTTCGACGAAGGCCGGACTTCGGTATTGCATTTCAGCTTGGTGGCTTAAAAATTAATTAATGACTTTGGTCATTAAAAATCTGAAAATTGTAAAAAAAAAAAAATTGTTTTTAAAACGATCCAAATTTACGTTTATCTTATTCTTCATCATTTTCTGATTCCAAAAACATATAAATATGTTATATTTGGATTAAAAACAAGCTCTGAAAATTAAAAATACAAAAATTATTATTAAAATAAAATTTCCGAAATCGATTTAAAAACAATTTCATCTTATTCCTTGTGGGTTCCTGATTCCAAAAACATATAGATGTGATATGTTTGGATTAAAAACACGCTCAGAAAGTTAAAAAGAATAGAGATAAAGAAAAGCGTGCTATCCTTCTCAGCGCAACTACTACCCCGCTCTTCTTGTCAATTTCACTGCCATTGCATCGAGCGGTGGACTGACGATGCTACGAGTATACGCTCTTGCTGTAAAAATGCAGTGAGTTCAGTTTCATTCTGTTAGTTCGACAGCTTGACTAAATGTTGTAATTTCGCCTTACGCGACTTGTTTCTCTGTCGATTCCTCTGTTGTGCTTTATTAACCCAACCCAACCCACCCCCCCCCCCCCCCCCAACTTGTTTTTTTCTGGTTTATTATTCTCATTGTCAAGTAAAATAAGCCTTTGCTTGAGTTAATGCTCTAGTTGCTTACATATATCCTGTGAAAGCGGCCTATGGCTGCCTGACTGTCATACACGTAAAAACCAACTCATGCGAAAACATGAGTGAACGTGGGAGTTTCCGCCCATGAACAAAGAAGAAGAAGAAGAAGCTGACATCTAATTGTTTCATGTCATGCATTTTAAATAAAATGTTGCTAAAAGCGAGAGTGGCGGACCTGGTGCAGGCTGGAAGACAGCGTCGATGTTGCAGTTCTCGGTGTAGCAGCAGGACACGGTGTTGTCCTTCTTGTCCTTGGCATGGCAGTGTGCCGGCTTCATGCAGCCGCGCGTGACGTACACCTGGTCCCCTTCAGTCTTGTACTGGCTGGAACAGCTCTGCAAACACACATGGTGCCATTTTGTTAAATACTGTTCTCTGTTTGCACATTCACGTTTTGCTGTGGTAAGCTCTTGATTCACACACACAAGCATGTATACATGCCTGCACGCACGCATGCACGCAGGCACACACACACACTCACACCTCTCTCTCTCTACATATCTGTCTCATTATGTTACTCTCACAACTGACCAAGGATTTGTACATCCAATATACTTTAAGAAACATCAACCTGTCTCTTTGTGTTTATGCAAAGAAAAAAAAGAAAAAAAATAAATAAAGAAACATACCTGTTCGTTGTGTCTGCATACTTCTGTCTCGTCGGTACAGACATCTTCACTCTCTTCCCACAGCACGTTGGAGCATTTGTAGCATTGAAGTTGCACTGCAAAATAAATGTTTCACATATATTGACATACCGTATTTGACGGACTACAAGCCGCGACTTTTTTTCAAAAAAAATCGCATTGCGGCTTATAAAAAGATGCGGCTAAAACGTTACCTAAACTTGAATAGCATTCACCTAATGGAAGTCGCCGCGGATTTTCATTTCGCTCGATTAGCGATTACCGGTACTTTATTAGCTCTCTACTCAAGACTCGGCGCTTTTCTCTTTCTTTCGCGAATCTTCGTTTGTCAACAAGTCGTCGTGACAAGATAGCGTACAGAGAAACACCGGATGTATCAGGATCTCGCGCGCGCGAGATTTCGGTTTTTTGTGTCTCGCGATAGTTGGAGGAGCGAGAGCCGCCATGTTGTGTTTTCGTCTGCTCGAAATGTGCGCAAAAGTCGTAAATCATCCCAAAAAAGCTTATTCCAGGCGGGACTACATGTGTGTGTTGGTTACAAATTGTGTGTGTGATATTTTTCTTCAAACTTTTTCACTTTTCTTCTTTGTTTCACTTGTTTATTCTCGGAGCCGATTTCGCCAAATACAGTACTTTTGTTTGCCTGGTTGTTTTGATTGATTGACACGATCTGATTATATTTTTTTCGACGGCGGCTAATATAGTGACGCGGCCTATACGTGGCTCGTCCCAATTTTTTTGTTAAAAGTCGGGGGTGCGGCTTATAAAACGGTGCGTCTTGTAATCCGTCAAATACGGTATACATTTAATCTTGTACTTAGATGTGTTGTAGCGGGAGGGCAGTACTAGCTTTGAGTACGGTGTGTGTGTGTTGGTGTGTGTGTGAGTGTGTGTGTGTGTGTGTGTGTTGGTGTGTGTGTGAGTGTGTGTGTGTGTGTGTGTGTGTGCGTGCGCGCACATGCATGCATGTGTGTGTGCCTACGTCTGGGCCTGTATATGCACATGTGTCTAAGTGTGTGCACATGTGCGCTTATGAGTGTGCCTATGTGTGACTGCACGTGTACCTATGACCGTGTATTTATTCATCATGCGTGTGTGCTCGAGTGCGAACTGACCGGAAGTCATCATCTCTCACCTGTGTTGGAGCAGCGGTCAGACAAGACTGACCACAGCGGGCCGAAGATACGGGTCAGCAACTTGCGCTGCATCCTGGGAAGTCTGTCCAGGCCTCTCTCCGCACACTCCCAGGCCTTTCGCACTTGCTGACACAGTACAAATAGGTTACTGTCCGAGGTGTCCTCGTCTTTTGTGTCTTTGTCCTTGGTGTCTTTGTCCTTTGTGTCTTTATCTGCTGTGTCTTTATCCTTGGTGTCCTTGTCTGCTGTGTCTTTATCCTTGGTGTCTTTATCCTTGGTGTCTTTATCCTTGGTGTCCTTATCCTTGGTGTCCTTATCCTTGGTGTCCTTATCCTTGGTGTCCTTATCCTTGGAGTCCTTGTCCGATGTGTCCTTGCTGTCACTGGGTTCCAGAGCGTCATCCTTGGAAAGGATCTGTCGGCCAATGGCGGCAAAGTCGGCCAAGCAGCTGTAGACGTCAACACACTGTGCGGTGAGAGTGGAGTAGATGGACAGAACAGATTTTAGGTGGGTCTGGAAGTCTCCCAAAACTTTGGAGCTGCAGTCGCGAGTCTGCTCCGTCAAACACTGTCGGGCTGCCGTCACCACACTGGAAGGAAAATGGTACAAGTTTAGATCACTTTCACTTTTGTCTGGTATATTCAATAAAGATAACAACAATACAGTTTACTAATACCATGCCCTTATTTTTCATTGCTAACTTTTCTCTGTTTAATTTTAACATTTCCATTGTCTACACGTGTGCATAGGATATCTTGTAGAAATTTCAGGAAAATATGTATGTGTGTCACCTGCTAATCTGTGTGTCTGAATGTGCACCTGAGCGCACACCCACACTCGCACACAACTTGCTTTCTCCTCACTTCACAGACTTGAAGACAACATTCACGCAACCCACCTGCAAGCATCTCCGTCACGCAGACCCCAGAACTGAAGCGAAGCAGACAGGGTGGTGATGCACTCCTCAGCTTTCTCTAGCTGACACCCTTCACTGCACATTGGAACCTCCGGGCTCTCCTCGGTCTGTTCGACACATCCCCACCTGTCCCTCAGGGCGGTAAGGCTTGCCTCGGGCAGGCGAGAAATCATCTTCAAGTTGGAGTCGGAGCTTGCGCATGATTTGGTCACCCGGTTGTAACAGTCCTGGGTAAACTGCAAGGACCTGTGAAGCATAGAATCTCAAACGTTTGAGGCATAGCGCTATTTAGAAAATATGAAAAACAGAAGGAAGTAAGCGCTCTAAATGCAAAACTCTCACTTACTCTATTACACAGGTGGTAAGCATCTCTGATGCATAGGTTAACATGCAAAGTTTGAGTCTTACCAGTGCAGGTTTTTGTCACAATTTCGTCTGTGAGCTACCAGCAATGAGAAGACTGACTCAAACATATATTCAAAACAGAAGTAATATATGAGAATATGATTCCTTAACACATCAAACTGAATGAAAACAATGGGCCTTTTCTAGTAAACTGAACAGGCAATACACCACTATTGAGAGTTTCCTCCATCAACTGAGAAAAGCTGGTGCAGAGAGAGCCCAGTGCCAACATGGACAGAAGCAACTGTACACCTTCTGACCTAGGTTTTACACAGATGAACCCTTATACAAGTGAACATATTAAGAAATGCACATCAAACAAGAATCTTAATCAAATGAGGCTGAGCGCAATTTTAAGATCTGAGAAACCATGGGACATAAGCGATTTAAATTCATACGACATGTAGAACAGGAGGTTAGTTCCGCGTAACTCACTTACTCTTGTTGCACATGATGCCGTATGCATATAGAGCACTTATGTCCCTTTGCTTCTCAAAAAATTAAAGGAACCTATATATATGTATGTCACACGCTTTCCTTCTTTGCCACTACTAAAGCAAACGTGTGCAAGATTGTATGTTACACGTTTTGGAGCATGTGCAAGAACGGATTCAAACTCGAAATCGTCCCTCCAAAAGCCCCAAAATGCACACACGACTTTTATTTCTCCTGCTGTTATTGTTTCCTCTCTTCAACAAATTCTTCAACGCTGAGAATACTGAAAACGGCATCCCAGACGACAGAACTGTTTCTATACGCGAATTTAGCTGCCCTTGGAAAGTGGCTCGCTCAGGAGACTTGTTAGTCTGAATCTAGAAGGACAGAGTTATGAACATAAATGACAAAGATTCCGGAAAGAACAAACATTTCGTGGATGCAGACACAGAAAGACGTCATGAAGATTGTGATGCTTCAAAAGATACAGACTGTGACGATGACTTTGACGTCATTCACATATACCGAGACGTCATTCATAGTTGTTCGGTCACTTTCGTCAAAAAGTAGATCTCTCCACAATGGCTGCTCCTGTGTTTAGGTTTATCAAGCCTGAGTACGCAAAACGTGTTTGTTCTCTCCTCTGTTGAAGCTGTGAGACATAAATGCTATTCCGACTTGGTCGTGTGACAGTTTTCTTCCACACTCGATTAGCTGATGTCTAACTCAGCCTGATGGCTTCGTTAGACAATCAACGTAATCTCGTGTGGAAGAAAACGTCTGTCACACGACCAAGTCTGAATAGCAGGTAACATACAACAACAGGAGACTGGTTCTGCATAACTCTCACTTGCTCTTGTTACTCATGTCGTATGAATTCAAAGCTCTTACGCCCCTTTGTTTCTCAGGTCATCAAATGAACCTTTTACATGGATATACAACAACAGGAGATTGGTTGTGCATAACTCTCACTCTTGTCGCACATGCTGTATGTGTTTAGAGCGCTTACGTCCCTTTGTTTCTCAGGACATCAAATGAACTTTATACATGTACGCCTAGATATGCCAGAGGAACATTACCTGCACTGCGTGCCATCATCAGCAAACGTAGACAGAAGATCCAAAAATTGGTTAACGCTGCAGTCTCGAGCGTCAGTGGCACGACAACGGCCTTTTTCCTCTTCCTTCACACAGCTGGGAAGAGCTTCCTCGGGCATCATCTCTCCGCACACAGAGATTGCCATGCGCCGCACTGATCTCACCGACGTCTTGATGCGAATGCGTGAGGAATCGTCGCATCGGAAGCTGAATCGTCTGACGCATGTGTCCAGAGCAGTGACAGAACTGTTTAGAAAAAACACAGAGTATTCGTTACTTGTTAGCAATGCTTTCTAAAACACTGATTGTTACACTGGCTTCTCTCCCTGGTGCAAATCTACCACCATGAGTAATTGCCGGATGATTTATATATGCTGAGTGAAAAGAAGTCAGATGCACTTCTTCTTCTCCTTCTTCAGTATGATTAGGAATGTTGAACATAGCACTGAAAATGCAGCTAAACTAATGAACAGAGAAGTTGCAGAGTAGTCCTCCTATCCTCCACTTCCCTCCGATTTCCAATGTATCTTGAGAACATAGATATAATCATTCTCCTATCCCTTGGTATTATGTTAAATAAGTATTTGACTCTTTAGCTCTTGATAAACTGATCAAGCTGTCTTGCCTTCTGGCTAACATAACACCAAGTTCATGTGAGAAGGAACTACCAGAGGTAAGCGTAACAGACACAGGCACCCAATCTCAACACCAATCATTCCATAGCAATGTTTGAGCCTTTATAATTTCGGAAAATGTGCAGTAGTTACTTTGCTATGATTTGTGAAGTTTGAAATCGAGTTACTTTCCATGCCATGGGGACAAATGGAATTTTTTTTCAACGAAGATCTTTTCAAGCCTTCGAACTGACCTGCACACTTACTGCGTGGATGTCTGTGAACCCCGACCATGCACAGTGGTCACCAGTTCTTCTCAAGCCTTCAAACTAACCTGCACACTTGCTGCGTGGATATCTGTGAACCCAGACCCTGCACGGTGGTCACCAGGTCCACCACGCAGCGCTGCACCATTTTGACGCTGCAGTACTGCGGCATCTCGCACACCTTGCCCGCCAAGCGCTGCACCACTGCCGACAACAGCTTGACCTGCCGTTGCAGTCCCGAGGAACAGTCGTCAAGGTCCATCTCATCTACGTCTTCTAGTAGTCTAAAACGGAAAATGTTTGATGATTTCAACACATGTGGTAAGTGCAGCACCTAGGTCTAAATATGACCATCTTGGAAAATGTTTCAGTGTCCCCTTTGGAATCAAAAAGCAGGTCAATCTAAACAGTTTCAAATTGATCGGACGATCAAACACTTAAACTTTAACTTCAGATGACTCTGAATAAAAGAATGAATCAGTAGGACAAGGAACCTTGCTTTTCAAATGTCAAATGTTTTACTTACAAAACAGTAAGCTCTGCATCTGCTTATTTTCCAAAACATTCGCTATCTTGAGCAGAAGACAGGCAACGCCTAAATCTATACTACAACACAAGTGAAAGTCCTATAGCCGACTCACTTGCACAGCTGTGAGCGTGATTCCTGTTGGAGGATTCCTGTGAAGACCGCTTCAAACACGGCGTTAGTCAGTCCTTGGCGAGCGTCTGTGGCAGGGCAGCTGGCATTCTCTGGAACAAGACACGAAAATGTGTACAGTGGAACCCCCCTTTTAACATCTCCCAAGTTAACATTTCTTCCTGTTTAAGAACCTCCCTTCTCGGGTTTTCTGTGCATAGTCTCTGTAAATTCACCTCCATGTTGACTCCCTCCCTTTTAAGACCTAATTTTCTTAGATTCTTGAAGGTCGTTAATGAGGGGGGGGGGGGGGGGGGGGGGTTCAACTGTAGGTGCAAAACTTCCCATGATGTGCAGTTGCACACACCATTGCATGCAGATACATGCTTACATAGACACAGGGACACACACCCAGACAAAGGGATACACACACACACACACACACAACACAACAAACAATTACACACACACACGCATGCACACACACACTCACACAAGCACACACAAACACACCCATACACATGCATAAACGCACACACACAAAATGTCATAGAATTTACTCACCACTTTCTGGGAGATTCAGGATAACACCAATGATTTCTGAAAAAAAGGTACATTTACATGTTTATAATAGTTCTCAAAAGTTTTCACAAGAAAACAACTCTAAAAGCAATGTAATTGTGATATTAGCATCATAACCTTATAAATTCAGAATGCACAAATTAGGGCCCGGCCCTTATCTAAGCTAACATTTACAGTAACCAACATTTACCTGTTAATTGTATAATTATATTTGTACACATGCACTCATGTAAGCACATGCACACACACACACACACACACACACACACACACACACACACAAAAACACACACACATAAACAAATACAGACACAGACACAGACACTAACACACACACTTTCTTCAAGGCTAACACAAGATTTCTCACACTCCCAAACTGACCAGGATCATTGCAGACACCAGCCATCGAGTCTTTCAAGCCCTTAGCGCCTCTGCCAAAAACGGACGTCAGAAAGCTGTTGCCTTCAAGGAAGAGGTCAAGATCGTTGCTAAGGTCATGCAGCCACCAGCACAGCGGCAGCAGGTCCCATTGTGGAGAGGTGAAGGCCAAATTGATCTGCTCCATGTATCTGGTGATCAAGGGCACCAGCATGCCGAAGGGGTCACTGAAGGTCACCTTCAGTTCAAGGTCACGGAGGGCTGGGAAGAACTGGAGGAAGATTTCCACCTTGTGACGGATCACAAGGACAGTTTGTGCACGCACCAACACGTCACAGCCAGCGAGTTTCTCCTCCAGGCACTTTGCCGCATCAGTTATGCGCCTGATATACAAACACAGAAGGTAATAGAAGTAACATGCAGTTTGCCAAAGCTGACAAAACAAACACTCGACAGATCAATCAATGAGTCTTATATCGCGCATATTCCGTGGGTACAGTTCTAGGCGCTCTGCAGTGATGCCGTGTGAGATGAAATTTTATACGGCCAGTAGATTGCAGCCATTGGGGCGGGGATATAGCTCAGTTGGTAGCGCGCTGGATTTGTATTCAGTTGGCCGCTGTCAGCGTGAGTTCGATCCCAGGTTCGGCGGAAATTTATTTCACAGAGTCAACTTTGTGTGCAGACTCTCTTCGGTGTCCGAACCTCCCCCCGTGTACACTACATTGGGTGTGCACGTTAAAGATCCCACGATTGACAAAAGGGTCTTTTCTGGCAAAATTGCTTAGGCACAGTTAATAATTGTCTACCTATACCCGTGTGACTTGGAATAATAGGCCGTGAAAGGTAAATATGCGCCGAAATGGCTGCAATCTACTGGCCGTATAAAATTTCATCTCGCACGGCATCACTGCAGAGCGCCTAGAACTGTACCCACGGAATATGCGCGATATAAGACTCATTGATTGATTGATTTCGGCGCATATTTACCTTTCACGGCCTATTATTCCAAGTCACACGGGTATAGGTAGACAATTATTAACTGTGCCTAAGCAATTTTGCCAGGAAAGACCCTTTTGTCAATCGTGGGATCTTTAACGTGCACACCCAATGTAGTGTACACGGGGGGAGGTTCGGACACCGAAGAGAGTCTGCACACAAAGTTGACTCTGTGAAATAAATTTCCGCCGAACCTGGGATCGAACTCACGCTGACAGCGGCCAACTGAATACAAATCCAGCGCGCTACCAACTGAGCTATATCCCCGCCCCAGATGACAGATGTCAAGATTGAAGATGATACATGCAGCAATTTCGTTGCACATATTGGCCCAATCACCTACATGGAAGTGAAATCGAAAATTTTAGTAATAAATTTTCATTTGATTAATATACTTACCCAACTCACATATTTATGTTTTATGATGAACCATCTATTATGACTATTATTGTCTCCCCACAAGTTCTCAGACAGATTTAACTGCCTGCACAAACTGACATCTTCACGCCCATTCTCTTGATAGAAGCAGCTATGCAGACATACCCCCAAACACATCCAATCTTCCCACTCCCACCCATCCCCAAAACTCCACCCCACACTGCTATAGGCTTCTTTAGAACCTTTGCACGATTCTCTACCGCCCAAGGGAACACACACTTTCATTTCCTCACAACATCTCAACAGACAATGTTATGAGTTGTGGAAGAGTTGCTTTTCCTTGTTTCCATAGAAACACCGAGGCAAGCCAACAATGTCGCATGTAGCTTGTCTCAGTGTTTCTATGAAAAAGCAAAGAAAAACAAGGGAAAGTAACTCTTCCTCAACCAATAAAAACCTGACAATTATTTCCGTAAAATTCGTCTATTTCCCAACATCACCACTGCACTCAATTATGCCCATCCCCATCCCGTTACATCCACCCACCACCCAGCTCTACCCCTTTCTACCCCTTTGAACATTCATGCGTACATACATGGGGCCTTGCAGAAGGGCCACATTAGGCAGAGTGATGTTGCTGACTTGGAAGCATTTTGCCGCAGCCTCTACATCACAGGTTGGAGCAGTGCAAACTTCTCCGTCAAAGGTCCAGGTGCTGAGGTCCAGACCGCAATAGGACATAGCGAAAGCTGCGTGGACTGGGAAGGCTCGCATGAAGCGAGCACTGTAGATTGCAGCGCTCGCACTCACACAGTTTCCAACTTCTTTCCTGTAGCAGTTGACAGCCTTAGCCACTGACCTGAGAGACAGAATAATAATAATGATAATAATAATCATAATAATAATAATAAATCACTTTTCCACAGCGCAAGTCCTGATAACAGCTCCATGCACTTTACAATTCAAATGCAAGAAACATGATACAATTTTTTTTTTTAAATGTGACCTTAACTAACATAGCAATATACGACTAAGCACAATCAACACAAAAATCCCAAGAATGCGTGATTACAATGAGCATACACATACATGAAATGTCAGC
Organism: Littorina saxatilis; assembly: GCF_037325665.1. NCBI lineage: Eukaryota > Metazoa > Mollusca > Gastropoda > Littorinimorpha > Littorinidae > Littorina > Littorina saxatilis. Next base: position 38,896,698 of record NC_090256.1, read on the forward strand.
GATGATAAGAAATTTTTTTTCCTCCCTTCGTAACATATTTGCATGTGGAGTGTAAAAGGTCAGACTAAACATATGTGATAGGGTGAAGCAGTAGTCCCCCTTTCACAGTCGCTGCTCTGCAGAGCTGTCTGCCGGCCTTAAGCACTGGGCTATTTATAGCTCAAATGTTCGATGAGACACCTGTGGGTTTAAGAGAGCTCTTTGTGATATGGTCTGACTGTTGTGTTTAATGGTACAATGTGTTTGCTCTTGCAAACCTTTGAGTTCACATAGCAGACTTTTATAGGGCTATTCATTTGGCCCAAACTCACATAGCAGACTTTTACAGGGCTATTCATTTGGCCCAAACTCACATAGCAGACTTTTACAGGGCTATTCATTTGGCCCAAACTCACATAGCAGACTTTTACAGGGCTATTCATTTGGCCCAAACTCACATAGCAGACTTTTACAGGGCTATTCATTTGGCCCAAACTCACATAGCAGACTTTTACAGGGCTATTCATTTGGCCCAAACTCACATAGCAGACTTTTACAGGGCTATTAATTTGGCCCAAACTCACATAGCAGACTTTTACAGGGCATTTCATTTGGCCCAAACTCACATAGCAGACTTTTTTAGGGCTATTCATTTAGCGCAAACTCACATAGCAGACTTTTACAGGGCTATTCATTTAGCGCAAACTCACATAGCAGACTTTTATAGGGCTATTCATTTAGCCCAAACTCACATAGCAGACTTTTACAGGGCTATTCATTTAACCCAAACTCACATAGCAGACTTTTACAGGGCTATTCATTTAGGTCAAACTCACATAGCAGACTTTTATAGGGCTATTTATTTAGCCCAAACTCACATAGCAGACTTTTACAGGGCTATTCATTTAGCCCAAACTCACATAGCAGACTTTTACAGGGCTATTCATTTGGCCCAAACTCACATAGCAGACTTTTATAGGGCTATTCATTTGGCCCAAACTCACATAGCAGACTTTTATAGGGCTATTCATTTAGCGCAAACTCACATAGCAGACTTTTACAGGGCTATTCATTTAGCGCAAACTCACATAGCAGACTTTTATAGGGCTATTCATTTAGCGCAAACTCACATAGCAGACTTTTACAAGGCTATTCATTTAGCCCAAACTCACATAGCAGACTTTTACAGGGCTATTCATTTAGCGCAAACTCACATAGCAGACTTTTATAGGGCTATTCATTTAGCGCAAACTCACATAGCAGACTTTTACAGGGCTATTCATTTGGCCCAAACTCACATAGCAGACTTTTACAGGGCTATTCATTTAGCCCAAACTCACATAGCAGACTTTTACAGGGCTATTCATTTAGCGCAAACTCACATAGCAGACTTTTATAGGGCTATTCATTTAGCGCAAACTCACATAGCAGACTTTTACAGGGCTATTCATTTAGCCCAAACTCACATAGCAGACTTTTATAGGGCTATTCATTTTGACATTTAGCGCAAACTGACATGGCACTTTTACAGGGCTATTTATTTGGCCCAAACTCACATAGCAGACTTTTTTAGGGCTATTCATTTAGCGCAAACTCACATAGCAGACTTTTACAGGGCTATTCATTTAGCCCAAACTCACATAGCAGACTTTTACAGGGCTATTCATTTGGCGCAAACTCACATAGCAGACTTTTATAGGGCTATTCATTTAGCCCAAACTCACATAGCAGACTTTTACAGGGCTATTCATTTAACCCAAACTCACATAGCAGACTTTTACAGGGCTATTCATTTGGCGCAAACTCACATAGCAGACTTTTATAGGGCTATTCATTTAGCCCAAACTCACATAGCAGACTTTTACAGGGCTATTCATTTAGCGCAAACTCACATAGCAGACTTTTACAGGGCTATTCATTTAGCCCAAACTCACATAGCAGACTTTTACAGGGCTATTCATTTAGCCCAAACTCACATAGCAGACTTTTACAGGGCTATTCATTTAGCCCAAACTCACATAGCAGACTTTTACAGGGCTATTCATTTAGCCCAAACTCACATAGACTTTTATAGGGCTATTCATTTAGCGCAAACTCACATAGCAGACTTTTACAGGGCTATTCATTTAGCCCAAACTCACATAGCAGACTTTTACAGGGCTATTCATTTAGCGCAAACTCACATAGCAGACTTTTACAGGGCTATTCATTTAGTGCAAACTCACATAGCAGACTTTTACAGGGCTATTCATTTAGCGCAAACTTACATAGCAGACTTTTACAGGGCTATTCATTTAGCGCAAACTCACATAGCAGACTTTTACAGGGCTATTCATTTAGCGCAAACTCACATAGCAGACTTTTACAGGGCTATTCATTTAGCGCAAACTCACATAGCAGACTTTTACAGGGCTATTCATTTGGCCCAAACTCACATAGCAGACTTTTACAGGGCTATTCATTTAGCCCAAACTCACATAGCAGACTTTTACAGGGCTATTCATTTAGCGCAAACTCACATAGCAGACTTTTATAGGGCTATTCATTTAGCGCAAACTCACATAGCAGACTTTTACAGGGCTATTCATTTAGCCCAAACTCACATAGCAGACTTTTATAGGGCTATTCATTTTGACATTTAGCGCAAACTGACATGGCACTTTTACAGGGCTATTTATTTGGCCCAAACTCACATAGCAGACTTTTACAGGGCTATTCATTTGGCACAAACTCACATAGCAGACTTTTACAGGGCATTTCATTTGGCCCAAACTCACATAGCAGACTTTTTTAGGGCTATTCATTTAGCGCAAACTCACATAGCAGACTTTTACAGGGCTATTCATTTAGCCCAAACTCACATAGCAGACTTTTACAGGGCTATTCATTTGGCCCAAATTCACATAGCAGACTTTTATAGGGCTATTCATTTAGCGCAAACTCACATAGCAGACTTTTACAGGGCTATTCATTTAGCGCAAACTCACATAGCAGACTTTTATAGGGCTATTCATTTAGCCCAAACTCACATAGCAGACTTTTACAGGGCTATTCATTTGGCCCAAACTCACATAGCAGACTTTTACAGGGCTATTCATTTGGCCCAAACTCACATAGCAGACTTTTACAGGGCTATTCATTTAGCCCAAACTCACATAGCAGACTTTTATAGGGCTATTCATTTAGCGCAAACTCACATAGCAGACTTTTATAGGGCTATTCATTTAGCCCAAACTCACATAGCAGACTTTTACAGGGCTATTCATTTAGCCCAAACTCACATAGCAGACTTTTACAGGGCTATTCATTTAGCCCAAACTCACATAGCAGACTTTTACAGGGCTATTCATTCAGCCTAAACTCACATAGCAGACTTTTATAGGGCTATTCATTTAGCACAAACTCACATAGCAGACTTTTTACAGGGCTATTCATTTAGCGCAAACTCACATAGCAGACTTTTTACAGGGCTATTCATTTGGCCCAAACTCACATAGCAGACTTTTACAGGGCTATTCATTTAGTGCAAACTCACATAGCAGACTTTTACAGGGCTATTCATTTAGCGCAAACTCACATAGCAGACTTTTACAGGGCTATTCATTTAGCGCAAACTCACATAGCAGACTTTTTACAGGGCTATTCATTTGGCCCAAACTCACATAGCAGACTTTTACAGGGCTATTCATTTAGCGCAAACTCACATAGCAGACTTTTTAACAGGGCTATTCATTTGGCCCAAACTCAGTCCTGTTTGACTGGCTTTGCTCCCTAAGGTAGTTTGAGTGTTCATGCACTTGGTTACCCAAATAGTTAGTGATTCTGTCCCAATATAGGCCAGTTACTGGACTCTAGACAAAGTAAAACGCAAGCAGTCAGTAACTGTTTTAAAAGCAGGACAGTGCAAAATCAAAGGCCTTCGAAACAGATTAAAGGGCACGTGAAAAAGGGCACATGAAAAAGGGCACATGTAAAAGTGCACATGAAAAGCAACTCACTCGCAGGACAGAGAGAGCCGAGAAACGTCGCACTGGTCGAGCACAGCGGTATCCACACTGCAAGCAGACACCACCAACCCCGTCTGGTTGGCAACAGAGCACACGGAGGCTGACACCACTTGAGGACAGGTGACCTGGTAAACGCCAATGACCTGGTACACCCCCCTGCTCACCTCCTCTGATTCTGCCGCCGGGCAGTCCGAGGTGAATGTTTTCACGCAGGACAGTGTGGTGTTCAGAAAACTGCAAGTGACAGACACAAATAATGTGACAACTGTTGTGATGTGAAACATTTCAACAAATACAGATACTAAAAATTGTAAAAGTGCTTCAGATTAAAAATAATATTAAAAAAAAAGACAGATACGTCCTGACAATATTATTGTTTTCATCCAATGTCCTTTGCTACAAACAGCATTCTGTTCCTTTTAAAGTAAGAAGGACATGTGCTAAACAAAAGGAAATAAAGAATTGATGGATGAAGAAAAAAATAACAAAAAAAGAAAGTCAGATGCACACCAAACCACACAGACACAGAGACACAGACCACAAAAGACGGACAAGTCTGACAGATAAATAAAGTTTGAGCAGTAAGTGCTGGGACAGGCGGTGTGAGAGAAAACTGGAATAAGGAAAGGGTCGAAACAACAACAAACAAAATAGAAAAGAAAAAATGGAACCCCCTTTAAGAACACCAAATATCTTAAATCTTTAGGTCTTAAAAACAAAGGAGTCTTAAAATGGGGGCAAATTTACAGAATTTATGAACAGGAAGTCTGAAAAAGCAAGGTCTTAAAAATGGGAGATCTTAAATTGGTGGGTCTTAAAGGGGGTTCCACGGTACAAGAAAACACGCTTGAAAAAGGCACACACAAAATCAACAAAAACCAAAAGAACACCAACAGAACAAGTCTTCTCGGTCACCGTCTGTAAAATCTGTAAGTCTGGCAGCGGAACAAAATTCAGATGTGGATGGAGGAGGTGATGCCTGGAAGGGGCGGTGTGAGACCATACCAGCGCAGGTAAAAAGGTGTTAGGACAGCAACAACAACAAAAAACAAAAAAAGTCTTCTCTTTCACCACTCACCCGCAGATCTGCTCTTCCTCCGCGGTGACGGTGTCCATGAGGGCGGTGAAACGTTGCAGGCACTGGGTGGCGGACTTCACGGAGCACTGAGGTGCAGTGTCAAGGTCAGGGCACAGGGTCATGCGGTATTCCTGCAGTGACGTCCACAGCTGAAGGCGGGAGCCCTTCTCCGCGTCCGTGCATGAAGAGAGCTTTGCACTCACAGAGGCTTCAAAGCCCTTGATGGTGCTGTGAGAAACAATCAACGTAAGGTAAACACTGTACACAATGTATATGTGACCCTCCACCACGGAATGAGTCGTATGTCACCTTTTCATGATTTTCATATTTTTACATTTTCTTAAAGAGCTTATTCTCTATCCAGTGGTGAAAACTGTTTTAGAAAAGGGTGAACACTTTTCGAGTTATAAGCCTGTGACTATGGTGACCCTCACACTGTTACCAGACACCCCAAGGACTTATATTATGCCTAGCACAGAACCGCGTGAGGTGACATGCGACTGATTTCGTGGTGGAGGGTCACATATATACACACACAAAAGCAACGGAGAGAGAGAGAGAGAGAGAGAGAGAGAGAGAGAGAGAGAGAGAGAGAGAGAGAGAGAGAGAGAGAGAGAGAGAGAGAGAGAGGAGAGAGAGAGAGAGAGAGAGAGAGAGAGAGAGGAGAGAGAGAGAGAGAGAGAGATAGAGCAAAGAAAATCAGTTCAGAAGAGGACAGGCAGAACCTTACATTACACTAAAAAAAAACAAAGTCAAAGGAATCAAATGAAGAAAGGTTAACGTCAAACTCACTGGCAGAAAGCAGAAGGTTCCCCGAAGGAACCAAACGGTCTCATGAGCAGGAGAAGCACTTCTCCGGCAAAGCTTAGTGAGGCGCCTGTGAACTTGGCTTTGCACTCTGCTGTCACTGAAAGGAGAAGAATAACAGACAAGTAAACAGTCTGTTGCACTCTGCTGTCACTGAAAGGAGAAGAATAACAGACAAGTAAGTAGTCCGTTGCACTCTGCTGTCACTGAAAGGAGAAGAATAACAGACAAGTAAACAGTCCGTTGCACTCTGCTGTCACTGAAAGGAGAAGAATAACAGACAAGTAAACAGTCCGTTGCACTCTGCTGTCACTGAAAGGAGAAGAATAACAGACAAATAAGCAGTCCGTTGCACTCTGCTGTCACTGAAAGGAGAAGAATAACAGACAAATAAGCAGTCCGTTGCACTCTGCTGTCACTGAAAGGAGAAGAATAACAGACAAGTAAGTAGTCCGTTGCACTCTGCTGTCACTGAAAGGACAAGAATAACAGACAAGTAAGTAGTCCGTTCCACTCTGCTGTCACTGAAAGGAGAAGAATAACAGACAAGTAAGTAGTCCGTTGCACTCTGCTGTCACTGAAAGGAGAAGAATAACAGACAAGTAAGTAGTCCGTTGCACTCTGCTGTCACTGAAAGGAGAAGAATAACAGATAAGTAAGTAGTCCGTTGCACTCTGCTGTCACTGAAAGGAGAAGAATAACAGACAAATAAGCAGTCCGTTGCACTCTGCTGTCACTGAAAGGAGAAGAATAACAGACAAATAAGCAGTCCGTTGCACTCTGCTGTCACTGAAAGGAGAAGAATAACAGACAAATAAGCAGTCCGTTGCACTCTGCTGTCACTGAAAGGAGAAGAATAACAGACAAGTAAACAGTCCGTTGCACTCTGCTGTCACTGAAAGGAGAAGAATAACAGACAAATAAACAGTCCACACTGTGGCAGTGCTGATGGTTGTAACATTGAACATTGTAAGTATGAAAACAACAAGTCTAAAGTTAATAGTGGTCTCCTTCAGTGCTGTTCTCAGGGCTCCTTCTTCAGTCAATGGTGCATACTTTTTTTGATTGGATGCATTCTTTAACCTCTGCCAAGCCAATAGTTTGACATGTTGCAGGTCTTCTTACTGGACAATATTTTGTTTGTAGCCAGGACATTTGGACCCATACATATTTTCAATCCTGGTCCAACTGGCCTATTTGCCGCTGAGTGTGGGAACACTACTTCTGTGGTACAGTAGCACTGTACCTTGTCAGGTTACACCGGTATCCAGTTCTTACAGAACATCCCCCCAACGTCATGACTGATCTTGGCCCATGATTTTTCATGTTATTGTTTTCTTACTTTTCATGTCATTTTAGTGCTGGATATCACATTTTGTTCCTTAAAGGCACACTCCTTCTAGCTCAATGTCTGAATGAAAAAGACCATCCCTCCACTTGGTAACATACCACATCACTGCTTGCCGCCGTTAATTGGAATTTTTGTATAAAATAATTTCTTACAAAATAAATTCATACAAATTCCTACTGGGAATAGAGAGCATCCAGGCTGTTCATTGTTGGTATGTGACCAAATAGAGGTATGGTCTTATCCCACTTAAAAGCCTGGTCAGATCCCAGACACTGTGCCAAACTTTACACGGAAAGGAGTGTGCCTTTAAATCATTCCACATTCATTACAAACCTCCGCTACACTGTAAACTCACCTGTCACATTCACCTGAGTGTCAAGTGCTGAAACAGATTCAAAAAGAAAATAAACAGTGAGTAAACCGAGCTACAAGAAATGTAGGTTCATTTAACAAAACTTAGCTGAATAACAAATATGAAAGCAGACTGGGACGGCCAAAAATCTGGGTGTGACAAGGTGAACTGTCATCACTAATTTGAGCAAAGCTATTGTTATTGTCGAGTTACTAATTGTCAAATGTTCATGTTGCCAATCGATTTATTTTTGTATAAATTTATTATTCTTTAAACTATAAATGCTGAGATGCACCTGTGTCCATCTTTGAACAACTGCAAGCAATTGACAGGTTAGGGCGGGGATGTAGCTCAGTCGGTAGCGCGCTGGATTTGTATCCAGTTGGCCGCTGTCAGCGTGAGTTCGTCCCCACGTTCGGCGAGAGATTTATTTCTCAGAGTCAACTTTGTGTGCAGACTCTCCTCGGTGTCCGAACACGCAAGCACAAGACCAAGTGCGCACGAAAAAGATCCTGTAATCCATGTCAGAGTTCGGTGGGTTATAGAAACACGAAAATACCCAGCATGCTTCCTCCGAAAGCGGCGTATGGCTGCCTAAATGGCAGGGTAAAAACGGTCATACACGTAAAAGCCGTGGGAGTTTCAGCCCATGAATAAACAAGCAATTGAAAGGTTGTCCAATTACAATGTACCTTCCCACATGAGAAAATGAGGTCTTGAAAAGGAAGGAGTCTTAACATAGAGGTAAATGTGCAGTGGTCATGAACAGAAAATGTAAAAAGGAAGGAGTCTTAACATAGAGGTAAATGTGCAGTGGTCATGAACAGAAAATGTAAAAAGGAAGGAGTCTTAACATAGAGGTAAATGTGCAGTGGTCATGAACAGAAAATGTAAAAAGGAAGGAGTTTTAACATAGAGGTAAATTTGCAGTGGTCATGAACAGAAAATGTAAAAAGAAAGGAGTCTCAACATAGAGGTAAATGTGCAGTGGTCATGAACAGAAAATGTAAAAAGGAAGGAGTCTTAACATAGAGGTAAATTTGCAGTGGTCATGAACAGAAAATGTAAAAAGAAAGGAGTCTTAACATAGAGGTAAATGTGTAGTGGTCATGAACAGAAAATGTAAAAAGAAAGGAGTCTTAACATAGAGGTAAATGTGCAGTGGTCATGAACAGAAAATGTAAAAAGGAAGGAGTCTTAACATAGAGGTAAATGTGCAGTGGTCATGAACAGAAAATGTAAAAAGGAAGGAGTCTTAACATAGAGGTAAATGTGCAGTGGTCATGAACAGAAAATGTAAAAAGGAAGGAGTCTTAACATAGAGGTAAATGTGCAGTGGTCATGAACAGAAAATGTAAAAAGAAAGGAGTCTTAACATAGAGGTAAATGTGCAGTGGTCATGAACAGAAAATGTAAAAAGGAAGGTCATAGAAGATGGGGAGATAGGGGGCCTTAATAGACTGGGGTGGGGGATTGCATTTTATCAGTCTCCACTCCCTCAAACGTTTAACTAACAAATGAAGCAAACAAAGAGACAGAAATTTGTTCTGTGAGCATCTGAACCAACAGATGCGAATGATGAACGAACAGCGCTAAGTCACAGACTTTTGTGACAAAAACCACAATCATGGCTGCACGAACAGCATTTCTGAACATCGTCTATTAAAAAACACACAAAGCATATCCTTTACTAATACTATACTGGCACTAAGAACAAGAGTCGAAACAGGCACACACAAAATTCATCCCACTTTCGAGAGCAAGCCTCACCTTGCACTGCAGGCAGGAGGACATCCCGCAGGAAAACAATCATCTCCGTCAGGTACAGCTTGTACGCTGGAGGCTGCATCAGGATCGTCTCCACGTCCCAGGTCATCAGCAAACACACCAGCAGCCCATCCACAGAAACACTCACATCCAAACCCTCTGCCAAAGCCGCTGTGAAGTTGATGCTGAAGCCACTCAGGCACATGTCCAAGGGCTGCAACTCTTCCGGCATGCTAGGAATGACGGTGAGAGTGGCGGGGTTGCAACTGGACTGGGCGGCCAGGATGCGTAGCATGCTGTAGGCAGCCAATCGCTGCACAGGCTGACAGCCGCGGGTGTAGTTACTGATGCACTCCAGGTTCTTGCCGAAGCTGGGTGGATGAATTTGTTACATTACATTACTGAAAATCTTCCATGACTGGTGAAAGCGTAAGAAGAAGAAGAAGAAGCACATAAAGTAGCAGAAAGAGAAGAAGGAGAAGGAGAAGAAGAAGAAGAAGAAGAAGAAGAAGAAGAAGAAGAAGAAGAAGAAGAAGAAGAAGAAGAAGAAGAAGAAGAAGAAGAAGAAGAAGAAGAAATTTAAAAACAGAGGGCTGGAAAGTCTTTAGTGCCTAAAATATGACTGAAAGCACTACGTGTGCTGTTGTCACGAGTTATCTATTGCAGGATTTTTCTATTTAAACAATCAAAAGTGCCTCCCTCTTTCTCATCCCCCCTCCCACTCGCTTCTTCCTTTCTGACCTCTCAAAGTTAACTGCAGTTCTCTGTAGTTAGGAACAATTCCAACAATTGAGAAATGATAAAAAAAACTAGAGACATATCAAAACGGAACTCGTGTTTCAAAGCATGGCTCCCTGTGTTGATTGTGCACTTATTTTCTCACTACCAAAATGATGACAAAAACGATGTTTGATGGGGTGTTGACAGACCAGCTTTTTTGTCGGTCCGAGGGGGAGCATATCGTCTTTTGTTTCATATTTATTGACCAAGGCAAAGACGATATGCTCCCCCATGACTTTGTAAGAAGACAAAACATATCGGTAGGTTTCATTTGTTTGTGATGAATTTATGACCTTTCATGAAGTAGTTTGTTTTTTTGTTTACTGTTGCCAGTTTGCCAGTTCGTTTTTGGAACTTTGCAAAGCAGTATCGTGTCGTCTATTTAGGTCTGTGGAAACGCCAATGAAAAGAGCCGAAGAATACCCTAGCGTTTCTATTGGGTTTGCTTTTGATTATCCATGTATAACCTGCTTCCTGCAACTATGGTAACCGGGGATTTATTGCCTGGGGAACATGAGATTTATTTCCCAGGTGCTTGTGAATGAAAACTCGTGAAAATATATATGCCTTTGATGTTAGGATAAAACTTACTGTCTCAGATCAGCTTTTCAGCTCAGTATTTTGTCAAATATGCCTTTGACCAAGTCCCGGCAACTCCCCATCCTCCTCCCCCACCCACCCTCCCCATTAACACAGAAACAAAAAAAATGTAAGCAATGAAACAACCTACCTGCAGCCATCCTCAGGTATGAGACATTGCGTGAGAGCGCCAATCGGGTCGCAGACAGGTACAGGGGTAATGGTGACGCCGCAGTCCACAGACCACAGCTGGCTGCGGAAAAGGTCAAGCGAGGTCGTCACTGCTGTTGTTTCCTCATCCGTACAGTCTTCTGATTTGACAGCTGCTGTCCTCTCCCTCTCCACGGCAAGCAGAAGTCTGGGTTTGGAGTACTTAACTTTGTTAGCGTCAATGAACATCTTTTTTTGTGTGTCTTACACGCATTTTTAATTCAAAACAAAATTATCATAATTTCTGTTATGTTTTAAGGAATAGTCACACATACAAGCACGCAAGCACATATGCATGCACCACGCACATACATGCACACACACACACATGGAAACGCACACACACACACACACGCAAGCACACTGGCACACACACACACACACACACAAACATCTCCAAACTCTCATCAAACTGAAAAAGCAATGAACATACTGCACAAACCAAAACACAAACAAACAGAGACAACAACAACAAAAGTTACACTATAACAAACAAAAAACAAAAACAAACAAATGATGACGAAAAACGATTTGCAGCATGTTATACATGACCGACCTGAAACATTTTCCCAAATGAGATGGGACTCTCAAAAAGCTGTGAGTCTTACAGAAAAAACATTCATGCCCCTATTACTACTACTAAAAAGAGAATACTAACGGGCAGAAGTCAAACTCATCAGGCAGGAGGCTGAAACTGGACAGGAAGGAGCCGAGAGCCGACACAGCGTACAGACCGCAGCGACTGTCGGACAGCTCCACACGACACTCGGCCACTGTCGACGACGAAAGAAAGCCTGACAACACCTCGGACACCGCTCTCTCTCCGTTCGCTTCACATTGTGCGCGCGAGTAGTCAATGCACGCTTCCTTCTCGTGGACAAAGCTGAAAGTAAAATCAATACATATATACATAGATAACATAAATAATCAATAGACAAAGCTGAAAACAAAAATGAACTAAACATACGCGGAAAAAAAAAATTTCCATCGATAAATGGAGTCAAAAGAACCTTTCAAAATAACAATCAATTGACGATGTTTGGAAATAAATTTGTCCGGTTTGTATGGGTAGTGAAGGAGTGAATACTCTTGTTTTCTTGAGTCAAACTTTCATCGGCAAGTCACTAGCGAGGGGCATGTCTGAAAAACGTGGACAAGGAGTAGCCATAGAAAGTTTGCCTCAATTAAAGCAAGAGTATTCACTCTTTCACAACCCATACAAACCCATTATATTTATTTGCAGAGTTCATCTCGCAAGGTCTTCACATTACCCTACTTTCAAAACTTAAAAGTGATGATAAGAGGCACAATGCAGGGAGCGAGGTAGAAAGAAAAGAAAAGAATAACAAGATGTGTCAGTTTTCTGAATAATGGCAGTCATTCTGTTACTAATTGACTTTTGCTTGATGTAGAAATGCAGAAATACTCCTTCCTCACCTGCAGTTGACAGAATCACTTTTCAAAATGGTGGCTGAGAGTTCCGACAGGCAGGCAGACACTTCAGTTAGACTGCATGTACCTGCAACCGTGACAACATTACATAACTATTTGACTTCCGCTCAACTTAGCATTCAAAACATGAATACCAACTATCTCATCCTGCAAACAAATGAAAATAAAATGCACATAGTTGCAACAATGCCAAAGAAAAATTCAGATTAGCATTTAAAACAAAATTCCCTGGATCTATAAACAAATCTTGCGGCCCTATGCTCCACAGGGAGTCTACAGGAATAAGTCAAGTAAGTCAATAAACAAATCCAAAGCCCATCCTTAATTGATCCCGAAGTCGACTTCACATCACGCAGTCTTTATACCAGAAAAGTATAGCTATGGCAATATACTATCTCCAATATACCATCTCCAACTTTGCTTCGCAGATTTTGTCAACCGAAGCTTCTGCGAAGCTGCAATGAAGTCTCTTCTTTTTTAATTTCCTTGTCAAAAGAGTGCTGTTTAATTCAACATGGACGAAGAAATCAGACTCGATGCTGAAGAGATGGATCTGTTTATCGATCTTTGGTTGACTCGCATTACAAGAACTAACCAACCACTCATAGTGTTTCATACTACAATGCTTTGACATTTAGGATCATACTCCAAGTCACAGTAATCACGCAACAGGCCTAGACCATGTTCATCTGGCCAAAATGGAACAAAGTAGTATATATCTGGGTTTTTTTGCAATTTATTTTCGTAATCAAGTACATACAGAACAATTTGTGACGTAAAGTACTCAAGATAGAAGCAAACCTTGCAGGATAAAGGTTGGGGGCGGTAAGGGCAGGGGTGTGAGAGTGTTTGAGTGAGAGTGGAGGGGGGGCGGAGAGGGGGGGAAGGTTGGAAGTGGGAGCTGGGGTTATCTTAAATGAAGGGTTGCACTGTATGGCTCACCAGTGAGGGGTCCATCGTCAGGCAGGTTGCAGCCCTCGGTGTCGCAGCAGAAAGTGCAGACACCGTCCTTGCAGCCAGGCTTGCACTCGTAGGGCACCACACAGCCTTTGTTGACACTGAGCACTGCACCGTCACCGTCCGTCTCCACTTGGGTCCTGCACATCTGTTGATACACGTTCGTCTTACACACTGCAGTGATCGCGGTAGTCATATTTCTAACCACTATACCAGTGTCGTTCCCAGACTAAATCTAAAATACGTACAATGATTTGACAGGAAGAAACCAGTCAAATGAAAGATCAACTGATGCGTATAACTTGGATAACAATTTCATTTCCGGTAATTTGAGATTATTGCAGAGAAAAAAAGAATTTAATTCACCATATAGTACAAACCCAATTCACCGAACAGTACACACACAAAAACTGCCATTGCCAGGACAATAGTTCAGTTGGACCGGGACTGAAAATATGTAGAGGTCAAGATGTCCTGGCTACAAAAACAAATTACAGTCAGAAGAGCTCCACCATGTCATAACTTTTGGACAATCAATGGATCAGAAAAATGTATCAGATTAAGAAAGTACATGTCAATGACAGAAGACCGAGGCCTGGGAACTTACTTACTTACTTACTGCCTTTCACGCCTGGTGGCGTGTAGGGCAGCAGGCCTGGGAACAACACTATACTATACAAACCGCATTACTGTATGGCAGCTCACTTTCCCAAGGGAGAAAGTGACCCAAATTTCCATGAGGGTAACCTCACCGGACTATACCTTGCCTTACCCAACCTTACTTGGCTCTCACAAATATGGGTCACATGGTTATGCAAAGCAGTCAAACCAAATCTCAGAAAATACATAAATGTTAGCTAACCTGCAAGTCTGTTCCACATTCCTCTGCCGCATTGCGGTTGCATTCTCCATTGTCCGTGGAATCTTCACAGGTGTAACAGCTCACAGGTTCCAAGATGGCTGAAAGTTACACAGATAAACTTTCATGAAAAACATTCGTGAAACAAGGTCTTCACAGGACCTCATTGCAGAGAGAGGATGATCCATGCTGAAAAATGTTCAGTTTCAACACAAGAGACATATGCTGTCAATATGGCTGAAAGTTACACAGATAAATACAATACATAGCTGTTAGTGGCGGGAGATAAGCATGGTAAAGGGGGACACTGCATTCTGCTGTATTTTGGTAGATTGTTACCGGACTTACGCAGGGTCCACAGGTGAGCCCAAGCGAACCACGGGATGTGGCAAGCGTAACCACGGGATGGGATATCCCGTGGCCGGTTCTGGACCCTGCTCCCTCCAGATCTGAGGCCTGGGGCTGGTAGCAAAGCCCCGCAAAACAGCAGCATGGGTGCCGGAAAGCAAGCACATGGTAATGGTTTCACACCCCGACCATGCTGACTCAGGGGCAAATGAAGGTTTGCAGTGGATCTCAGACCCGTTGTTGCCAGTCAAACTGGGCCCAGCTTTTGGAGGGATGGAATTTCACAATAAAGCAGTTACCCCCCCTTAGCCATGCTTATCTTCCGCCAATCCGTGCCCATTTTATGGCAAAACCTTTACCTATGTTGATTTATCAGTCCAGTAAAAATGAACTTGACTGATCATAAGGCTTGTGTTTCATTGATTATCTCCCTTTAGCATGATGGGGGATATTTGTGTTGCATGGTTGTTAGTCTTGTCATAAACCTTCATGAAAAACATTCGTGAAACAAAGTCTTCACAGAACATCATTACAGAGAAAGGATGAGCCATGCTAAAAAAACGTTCAGTTCCAACACAAGAGACATGCTGTGTAGTATCTCTGCATTAGACTGAGCCCAGGAAAGCAAACTGCACAGAAAGCTTGAGGAGATGTGTTGTCATCCTAAAAGCATCCATTTTGTTGTCATTCACAACTATGACAAAGCAAAATAGTTCAAGGAGGCAGATTACCTGAGACAATTTAATGTGGAAAACATGTTGTTGATTTCTTGCTAGAAATGTACACAGAAATTTATAATTTATAATCAATTCAGGCAGAGTGCTATTTTAAGATCTGAGAAACACACCGGCACGGTTGGCCTAGTGGTAAGGCGTCCGCCCCGTGATTGGGAGGTCGTGGGTTCGAACCCCGGCCGGGTCATACCTAAGACTTTAAAATTGGCAATCTAGTGGCTGCTCCGCCTGGCGTCTGGCATTATGGGGTTAGTGCTAGGACTGGTTGGTCCGGTGTCAGAATAATGTGACTGGGTGAGACATGAAGCCTGTGCTGCGACTTCTGTCTTGTGTGTGGAGCACGTTAAATGTCAAAGCAGCACCGCCCTGATATGGCCCTTCGTGGTTGGCTGGGCGTTAAGCAAACAAACAAACAAAATCTGAGAAACAAAGGGCAGTAAGTGCCTTAACCATGTCCTAATTATACATTCAGAGCGCTCCTGTCCCATTTGTTTCTCAGATTCTTCACTGAAAAAAATTATCAAACTAACCACAGTAAATAAAAAATCAAATGGTAACAGAGGACTGCCAAACATGAAAAAAAAGCCTGTCGATCAATCAGTAAATCAATCAATCAAATCCCGACTCTCACCTTTACACCTCAGCCAGGCTAAAGACCAGAGTGTGCTGAGGATGTCAAGTCAATCAATCAATCAATCAGTCAAATCAATCAATCAATCAATCAGTCAATCAACCAGTCAACCTATCAATGAAATCACGACTCTCACCTTTACACCTGAGCCAGGCGAGAGACCAGGTGGTGCTGATGACGTCATCCAGACCAGTGACAGAAGTGGTGGGGAACTGCTTCAAGCTGTCCTTGACACAGGCGTACGCCAGCTGGGCCTCTGTGCACAGCACGCCCAGATAGTTGGTGGGGAAATCAACAATCTCCACAGACTTGTCCTTGTCCTTACTATCACTGTCCTTAGAGTCCTTGTCCTTACTATCACTGTCCTTAGAGTCCTTGTCCTTACTGTCTTTGTCCTTACTGTCTTTGTCCTTAGTGTCTTTATCCTTAGTGTCTTTGTCCTTCGTGTCCTTATCTTTGGTGTCTTTATCCTTAGTATCCTTATCCTTAGTGTCTTTGTCTTTAGTGTCTTTGTCTTTAGTGTCTTTATCTTCAGTGTCTTTGTCTTTAGTGTCCTTATCCTTGGTGTCCTTATCCTTAGTGTCCTTATCCTTAGTGTCCTTATCCTTAGTGTCCTTATCCTTGGTGTCTTTGTCTTTAGTGTCCTTGTCTGCAGTGTCCTTGACCTTGGAAGCAGGTGGCGTGTACTTGTAAGCTGGGTCAGAAGGATCGAGAGGGTCAAAGGCCAAGATGGTCTGGACGCGAGCGACAAGAGTCCCGTAGCAAACAGGCAGAATGGTTTCTTGGCGACAGGACTCTCCACCCAGAGAGGCCACAGCCGTCTCCAGTCCCACGCTGAGAGCAAGCTTGGTGCCTTCGTCGCACTCGTCTGTTAGATCCCTCATGCACTTTCTGGCTTCAAACACTTTCCTGCACAGTGACAAGGGAGAGCAAGCAGTCAGAGGTATGTATAAAAATAATTCTATAAAGAAGAAGAAAAAAGCTAAACCATAGCTCATTATTTGAACTACCTTTTCCTTAACAACACAGCACTCATCTCTGCTTATTAACTGAGCTTTATCAACAGAATGTATCCAAAGCGTGTCTTTTCAGCATCCCGTGAGTTGATGTTCAAGGTCTTCACATGAAAAATGTGACAGGAGCACAGTTCAGTTTCGACATGTTTTGACTTGTTTCAGCCACTGATATTAGTCACTTGCTAATCAAATTAGATGTGAAAAATTGTGCTTTTGGCTAATTCTTTGTCAGGGTTGCTTAAATTTTTAGCATGAGTGTACATTAGCTATCTCAATGTCAAATGACCAGTAGATCAACACAAAAATAAAACTTCTTTTTTCTCAAACCATTGCTGAATAAAGTTTGATCCTGTGGAAAATTACCAAATCTGAAGAAAAAAAATTTATTTTATTTTACTAAGGACACTGCATCCAAGTGAAGGAATGTCTAACACAAAAAGATGGTCCGAACAAGCAAACAGTTCTTGCAACATCAATGAAACAGTTACCAGCAGATCGCAGCCATTTCGGCGCATATCCTACTTTTCACGGCCTATTATTCCAAGTCACACGGGTATTTAGGTGGACATTTTTTATCTATGCCCATACAATTTTGCCAGTAAAGACCCTTTTGTCAATCGTGGGATCTTTAACGTGCACACCCCAATGTAGTGTACACGATTAACTCACAAACACAGCCGGCTGTCTGTTGTTTCAGCAGCCTCCATACTGAACTCCAGCAGTGTTTCTTTGCACTTGGTGGCAGACATTGCTCGGCACTTGGTCTCTGGTGGGTCCCGACATGTATGTGCCAGCTGTGCGCTGACCTTGCCGGATATGACCTTGATGGTGTCCCGCTGACACTTATCACAACCTGCCACGTTCCGGGCTGCACACTCTAGGCTGCCGTCAAGTTCGCTGAAATATGCAAGGGAAAAAAGACTTGTGGTTAGTTGGTGTTGTTTCACTCCCTGATCTGCTGGAGATCAGTCCTCTAAAAATCTGAGAAAATCGCGTCTTGAAAAAGGAACGAGTCTTAAAATGGGGGTAAATTTACAGAGATTATTAACAGAAAATAGGGAGGATATATATATACTAGATGAATACCCGCTTCGCCGGGTAGCCGGCTTCGCCGGGAAGAAGTACTTAGAGCCGTACGCCGGCTTCGCCGGGTCCGAACAATGGACCCGCCAAGCTTAGGTCCCTCCCAGATTCGTGGAATGGGAACAGCACGAAAATGATTCAGTGGCCATAATGCCATTCCTGACCATATCGAGTCCCATCCTTGTCGACGAATGTAACCGTGTTAATCACCTTTGGAGGCGAAATCCACTCAAACAGGATTGAGCAATTTAGAGCTTATCTGTAAGCCCTTTTGAACTGTTATGGCTTTTCAAAGGAAGGCCAGTACATACAAATACACAAAAGCCGCCAGACCACATCACAAACAGAACTGAACAATCCCCAGGTGTTGCTCACATAGAGAGACACACACACACACACACACACACAAACACAGAGAAGCCGTATCTATAGAGAGATAGATGATAGTGTATTTTTCGCGTGGCTATAAATTGATTCGACCTTTGCACTTTTACAGTGAGGATAATTTACGGGTCCAATTTACGTTCTGGACACTGCGGTGACCTTCTAAAAATAGTAACAGAACGCCGGGAATATCCGAAGATGCCCCCCTCATACTATAGTGCACCATACGAAGGAAGGGAGGTAAACGCTGAAAACATGGAGAAGATGAGAAGATAAGGAAGAGTTACTGGGAATGGTGAAATGAACACAAAAACCAAAATCGGTTCAGCGCTGCGCGCTGAGAGCACGTGTTGAAATATCTCATCGATGATATTGTGTCCGGGGTGTAGCTGAATACGGTGTCCAAATTTGAAAACGATCCACCGAGAACTTTGGCTTTGGTGTGTCGGTATGGGGGCCCGGGTAGCTGAGGTGGAACCAAAATCGGTTCAGCGCGCACAAAATCGGTTCAGCGCTGCGCGCTGAGAGCACGTGTTGAAATATCTCATCGATCAGGTTGTGTCCGGGGTCTCTGTGAATAAGCCCACCAAATTTGAAGCAGATCCATCGAGAACTTTGGCCGTGCATCGCGAAGACACAGACAGACACACACACAGACACAAGTCGTATATATATATATATACAAATAGTGGAGACTCATTCTTCTGTTAAAAATACTACTTTAGAGTTTACCTGTAAGAAATGTATCCTCTTCAAGTTCTGATTAACAAATCAGTACGGTAATTGTACATAGAAAAGAAACAAACACTTACACAGATGTCATCGCCACCATTATCTACATCTAAGTACATGTATTCACCCATTAGCAATATTCATGCGCGCGCAGACACACACACACACAATCAAGCACCACCTCAATCTCAATTCATCCCATTAGCAATTCACACACACACACACACACACACACACACACACACACACACACACACACACACAATCAAGCACCACCTCAATCTCAATTCATACCATTAGCAATTCACACACACACACATACACACACACACACACACACACACACACACAATCAAGCACCACCTCAATCTCAATTCATCCCATTAGCAATTCACACACACACACACACACACACACACACACACACACACACACACACACACAATCAAGCACCACCTCAATCTCAATTCATCCCATTAGCAATTCACACACACACACACACACACACACACACACACACACACACACACACACACACACACAATCAAGCACCACCTCAATCTCAATTCATCCCATTAGCAATTCACACACACACACACACACACACACACACACACACACACACACACACACACACACACACAATCAAGCACCACCTCAATCTCAATTCATCCCATTAGCAATTCACACACACACACACACACACACACACACACACACAATCAAGCACCACCTCAATCTCAATTCATCCCATTAGCAATTCACACACACACACACACACACACACACACACACACACACACACACACACACACACACACACACACACACACACAATCAAGCACCACCTCAATTTCCATTCATCCCATTACTAATTCACACACACACACACACGCCCACCACTACCACCTCCCCTTTGTTAATATTGTACACAACTCAAACTTACAAGCAGAAGCTTCTCAGTCAGGTATAGGGCTCTTTGCCATGTTCTGTATTCAAAATGACAACCTACAGACACACCCCCCCATTAATTTTATTAATAATCTCTCCATGTATCAAACTTACGAGCAGATGCCTTCCCAGTCAGGTTTTTGGCTCTTTGCCATGTGCTGGACATCCATGAGGCAGAGAACAGCCTCTGCTGGGTCACAGCTACCTTTGCAGCACGTAGATTCAGCCAGTGCTTTGAACTGCTTCAGCATATGCGGCCAGGCGCCAGTTGCCGGGCAACCCGCTGTGTTGTGTTGTACGCACACCTCCACCTTAGGATAGACTCTGCAACACAGGGAAACAGCTTGTACACATCACACCACAGCATACAGTGGATCTCTATACAGTGGTACCCTTCTTTTAAGTCCCCCAATTTAAGACTCCCTTTTACGACCTTGATTTCACCCTTTCTGTTCATAACCTCTGTAAAGTTACCCCAATTTAAGACACCCTTTTACGACCTTGATTTCACCCTTTCTGTTCATAACCTCTGTAAAGTTACCCCAATTTAAGACTCCCTTTTACGACCTTGATTTCTCCCTTTCTGTTCATAACCTCTGTAAAGTTACCCCAAATTTAAGACACCCTTTTACGACCTTGATTTCTACCTTTCTGTTCATAACCTCTGTAAAGTTACCCCAATTTAAGACACCCTTTTACGACCTTGATTTCTCCCTTTCTGTTCATAACCTGTGTAAAGTTACCCCAATTTAAGACTCCCTTTTACGACCTTGATTTCTCCCTTTCTGTTCATAACCTCTGTAAAGTTACCCCAATTTAAGACTCCCTTTTACGACCTTGATTTCTCACAGTCTGTTCATAACCTCTGTAAAGTTACCCCAATTTAAGACTCCCTTTTACGGCCTTGATTTCTCACAGTCTGTTCATAACCTCTGTAAAGTTACCCCAATTTAAGACTCCCTTTTACGACCTTGATTTGTCACTGTCTGTTCATAACTTCTGTAAAGTTACCCCAATTTAAGACTCCCTTTTATGACCTTGATTTCTCACTGTCTGTTCATAACCTCTGTAAAGTTACCCCAATTTAAGACACCCTTTTACGACCTTGATTTCTCCCTTTCTGTTCATAACCTGTGTAAAGTTACCCCAATTTAAGACACCCTTTTACGACCTTGATTTCTCCCTTTCTGTTCATAACCTCTGTAAAGTTACCCCAAATTTAAGACACCATCGTTTTTGGCTCACGTAAGTGTAGCCTATGCGATGCTAAACTTTGTCTGTCTGTGCGTGTGTGTGTGTGTGTGTGTGTGTGTGTGTGTGTGTGTGTGTGATAGAAACTTTAACATTTGACTAAACACCGAAATACTAATTTTACCTGGTTATTATCCAAGCAACAGCTTCAAAATATTGAAGCAATGATCAACATTTCGTCGGCACGTATGGAGTTAAAGTGTGTATCCAAAGAAAACGGGTGGTGGGGGGTTTTGGGGGGGTAAAAACAGGTGACTGGTTTGTGTCGTGTGGTATGTAGACCAGGTCAGGGGTCAAGGTTAGGTCAGATCGCGTGAAGGATTGTGGTATAGATACAGTTATCACCGAGCTGCAGTTCGCCGATTCGGAGAAGACGATTTCACATTGTTCGGTTTCGTAGCTCCAGAAAAATAGATAAAGAAGATACCAAAGGAGATTTCCTACAGGTTAATCTGCACAGCGTGTTTCCAGTGTCTGCGCGAGGAAGCGCTGTCGAAAGCGCAGTGTCGATCTGGCCATCTGGCAGTCGTGCCCCGTAAGTAGGCTACAGACAGACAGATCTAGATCTAGTGTCTCGCACTCTTGCACCGTCACCTAATGACCTATGCTTACTGTGTGTGTCACAGTGTATGTGTGACGGAGTGATTGAGTTTGTGTTACTGCTTGTCGATTTCTTACGTGAGCCTGGAAGGATTCGCCTCTTGTTAAGACCTGATTTTCTCTTCTCTGTTTTTTTTAGGTCAGAAAGGCAGGCAGGCAGGTAGAAAGATAAATTAAAGAAAATCTGCTACGTCCAAGTCCCACACACATCAAGATCAACAACACAGCATGTTAGCACGTTCATAAGCTTATCTTGTTGTGCTCCATTGATCCAGTTGATTGTATGCAGCATTGTTATTTGTAATTCTTTGAGTTTGAATAACATTATTTAAACGAACAAAACACCACTCACGAGCATGCAGAGACACCGGGGAGAACGAAAGCCTTGGCCAGCTCCTGCAGACAGCCAGTGGCGGCAGCGACATCACAACCCTCCTCAGCCTCCTGCCGGCGACACATGCGTCTGAACGTAGCGCTGACCGACTCAAACAGCTTGTCCAGGTAATCCCGCTCTGACCGCCCACAGTCGGACCAGTCCTTGGGCTCCGGCAAGTTGCTGTGTTGAGGCAAAACCATTCATGTTTGTTTCAGATGACAAAGCTAAAAATTGTACGGTCGGTAGGTCATTTTCTTCTTCTTTTATTTTGACGATTGAAGTTTGTGTTTCATTTACACAGGTGATCCTTTTTGGGAACCTTTACGTACCCATAGCAGTTTTTGTAGGACTTTAATTAATTTAGCTCTAAAATCCCAATCCTGTTTAAATGGCTTTGCCTCCAAAGGTGATTCTTGGGCTTTGGGCACTCAGCCACATGTATATGTACAGATCTATACACATCTTTACAAGTTCACATATGCATCCACATGCTCATGCATACAGATATTAAGTGTGCACATACACACATACATACAGTGTTGCTCCCAGACTCGGAGAACAATAATAGATCAGTTGGAGCTGAATGAAAATATGTATAGGTCCAAACTGTTCTGGCTACATGGTTCTGTCCATGGCCTTATAGAGGTCAAAATTGGAAGGTCGATGTCAGAACAATGCGACAGATAACAAAAGTATGCGTCAGTAATCGAAAACACTAAGGCCAAAGAACAACACTGTACATATACGGGTAACACAATGTATGAAGTTTTGTTTGTTTGTTTGTTCGTTCATGGGCAGAAACTCCCACGGCTTTTACGTGTACGACCGTTTTTACCCCGCCATTTAGGCAGCCATACGCCGCTTTCGGAGGATGCATGCTGGGTATTTTCGTGTTTCTATAACCCACCGAACTCTGACATGGATTACAGGATCTTTTTCGTGCGCACTTGGTCTTGTGCTTGCGTGTACACACGGGGGTGTTCGGACACCGAGGAGAGTCTGCACACAAAGTTGACTCTGAGAAATAAATCTCTCGCCGAACGTGGGGACGAACTCACGCTGACAGCGGCCAACTGGATACAAATCCAGCGCGCTACCGACTGAGTTACATCCACGCCAATGTATGAAGTGACAACCCACCTGCAGATATCTTTCCTAGTTTTCAGTGAATTCAGTGGGAACCTCACAGCGGCAAGGAAAAGTTTCTCCACTTGCTGAATCGTCTCATTCATTGTGGGACATGCTTCACCTTCAACAGACATGAAAAACAGTACAACAATGTGTCACAATAAAGAAAAGGTCTGACATACATTGTGCAGTCTCATTTAGCCTTGAACATTTTCTGCCCCTTTCACAAACAAATAAAAATGATAATACAGCATAGCAGACTTCCACTAACTCGCGGTCCACTAAATCGCGAATTCGGCTATATCGCGGAGACCTCTTGGACCCCGAAAAAAACAGGACTGACTTTTTTTTCTTTTTTTTAACAAAATTAGTCACGTAAAGGCCAAAAAATAGTACAGATCATGAAAAAAATGTTCTATCATAACCACGCTATCTCTCTCTGGGTCCGATGGCCTTTCATCATGCAGTAAATTGTCATTTCATCTTATCAGTCTCTCTCTCTTTCTCTCCCTCAGTCTCTCCAAATAGTGTTCTACGTGTGTGTGTGTGTTTTCAGATTGTGTACATTACGGGTTGATTGAGACCTGCGAACAAAAGAAAAACAAACCTTTCACGCGCACGTGCCCCACTCAGTAAAGAACTTTCATGCCACGATCGGTATCGTCAAATTGGCCACGAGGTTAAGTGTCTGACCAGTCAGTATGGCCTGACGAGTTGAACACTCGAGTCCAGCTAATTGCGATCTCTGCTAGACGGTCCGGGTGGCCACAGGCGCCAATCAAGTGCTTAAACTGCGCTTCAGTCTTCTGCAATCTAGTCAGGCATGCAATTTAACACTCGAGTCCCGCTAATCGCGATCTCAGCTAGACGCCCCGGATTTTCTACAGGCGCCATGAAGTGCTTCAGCTTCTTGCGTTATAGCAGGTGGCAGAAAAAGCAAACAATCAAAGAAGAAATCTCCATGCTTTCTGCCAAAGACAAAACGCGTGTCAACTCAGACTCACACAAAGCAAAACAAAACGTGCGTGCGTGTTGATAAAGTAACAAGTGCGCGTTTCCAAACGAAATAAAATGATGTGGTAATTCACCATGGCTTGCGTTCTGTTCATTGTCAGTTAGTGTGTGTGTGTGCAGCAGTGAGTCGCTATACGCGTACAGTGTACGTCTGTGTCTGTCTGTGTCTGATTAACTTGTAAGTTTGTGACGACGTATGAGTCGGAGAAAAAAGAAAAGAAATCGTCATCTGCTGATAAAAGAAAACGTGTCATCGCAGTTAATCTTTTGAGAACTTAGTTGCCAACAGAAGCGTCACACTGACTTGCGAGAAACGCAGTAACACATACACATGAACATTGTAGCACAACCACATGCCAGGCGTGCGTGCGCACGCGCACACACACACACACATACACGCACACGGCAAACGCACACACGCCAACATGACGCTCACAGGCTTTTTGTGGCCAACAAGGGAAATAACCGCGTTTTTCTCTGACTCA
Source organism: Littorina saxatilis (assembly GCF_037325665.1). Classification (NCBI taxonomy): domain Eukaryota; kingdom Metazoa; phylum Mollusca; class Gastropoda; order Littorinimorpha; family Littorinidae; genus Littorina; species Littorina saxatilis. Next base: position 38,921,609 of record NC_090256.1, read on the forward strand.
GAAGAGAACGCGGTTTCTTCCCTTTAATTGGACCCCAAACTGCATCGCGAATCGAATATATCGCGATCAAAAATCTTTGGACCCCAAAGACCGCGAGTTAGTGGAAGTCTGCTGTATTGTAATTAAAAAACGTATAAACAAAAAAATTCACAGCAAAAAACAGAAATCCATGAAGGAAGTGTCTGTACTGAGGTGCATGAAGCGGAAGCAGGTCTCACCCAACTGGGTGGGAACCAGCCGCGAAGATTGATTGGTTGAAATCACAACAAATCTCAACTTCAACCAATCCAACCCTGCGGCTGTTTACCCCCCATTTGGGTGAGACCCCGTTTTGCTTCGTGCACCTCCGCCCTGGTTCCCTGCAGATTGTGTCTTGCTGTGGAAGGCATTGTCAATAACAACATGGAGATTTACTATTCATTCTATTTATCAAGATGCCTTATTCTAAGCGATTGTTTTCCTCATGGCAAAGAACATAGAGAGCTTGAATTGCTCTAAAATTAAACTAAAGAACATAGACAGCTTGAATGTATCATTCCAAAAGCAGTAAAACGTAACATACCACTTGGTTTGTAGGGCTGCACAAAATCTGATATCACTGCAACATAAAGAGAAAAACATTCATTCTAAGGCGACCAACACGTGTGAAATAAATACACGAAACAAACACACACAAAAACATATGTATCAGCTATTGTACCAAAATAACTGCATACAAAAATAAATGTATATAAAGAGTACATGAGAGTAACACAAGATAACACATGTATCAGCAATTATCCCAAAGCACAGTAACTGCATTCAAAAATAAATTTATAAAATGAATACATGAAATGAACAGAAGAAAACACCTAAATGTAACAGCAATTATTCTAAGTAACTGCATAAAAAAACACAATAAACAAATACAAAATACATCAATGGTAGAGCACTAGACTAGGCGGGGATGTAGCTCAGTCGGTAGCGCGCTGGATTTGTATCCAGTTGGCCGCTGTCAGCGTGAGTTCGTCCCCATGTTCGGCGAGAGATTTATTTCTCAGAGTCAACTTTGTGTGCAGACTCTCCTCGGTGTCCGAACACCCCCGTGTGTACACGCAAGCACAAGACCAAGTGCGCACGAAAAAGATCCTGTAATCCATGTCAGAGTTCGGTGGGTTATAGAAACACGAAAATACCCAGCATGCTTCCTCCGAAAACGGCGTATGGCTGCCTAAATGGCGGGGTAAAAAACGGTCATACACGTAAAATTCCACTCGTGCAAAAAACACGAGTGTACGTGGGAGTTTCAGCCCACGAACGCAGCAGAAGAAGAAGAGCACTAGATTTGTGATCCTAGAGTCAGGGGTTCGAATCTAGTCGGGATGGGGGTCAACTTTATGTGCAGACTCAGAGAAGATATCCATGTTCCATCCCCCGTGTCACCTGAGTAGCACGTAAAAGACCTCGGTCATTCTGCCATAAGTGCAGGTGGCTGAATACACCTAAACACACATACACCGGTGTATCTCATCTAAAGTTTGGGGTAACACCCGGAAAACATGCCCCTGATGGTTTCACCATGAGGGCGTAAAACAATATTTATCGTCATAATATTGCTTACCTGCACAAGTCTGCTTCATGAACTGGGACTGAATCGCAGCCAGTTGGGAGTAATTGGCGACGTTGAAGACATGCTTGGCTCGCGGAGGGCTGGCGATAGCGACCAGCTCGTCGTTATCAACACCATCGCCCACTCCCACGGAGAGAAGGGTGATTCCTGCCGCTCTAACTTCTCGAGCAGCTTTCTTTGTGGCCACATCGTCAGTGGACTTTCCATCGGTGATGACGATGCCGAATCTTGGTACATTTTCTCGGTCGCCATTTGCAGCTGTGAACATCTCATTCTTCATGGTGAGAAGACCAGAAGCTGCAATCATTGTGATAAATATAGGTGTTGAGAGTTTTTCAGTATTTTCATTGCCAAGTTAATACATAATAGGAAGCTTCACATGGTAACTCTTCACAGAAAAGGTTGACAGTTGCTTTGTTTCTTGTTATTGTAGTTTGAAAACACATAAGTTTACATTTCGATACGTCAGCAGTGAGAAGAACAGATATACCATGCAGACTACCTTAAATGGCATATACATGTGTTCTCTTAATACTTGGCATCATTTTAAAGTATACCAACAGGGACCAAGCTGAGAGAATACTCAAGCTTGTGTTGTCATATGTTCTGCAGTGTGTGAAGTGGATCCCTAATAGACTGATCAGCATCTTGTGTTCCTACTGCTGCATTAGTCTAATCTTTGTCTAATAATTTGTCAGTCTTACAACAACCCCCTTGAATAGAAGTGTCTCACAAACCTGTATCTGTGGTGCCACCCCTGTACATGATAGCCTGAACTGCGCTCAGCACATCGTCTTTGTCCTCGTGTGTGTTCAGCTGAAACTCGATTTCGGTGACGTTGGAAAACTTGACCACCCCGATACGAATCTCGTCTTCTCCGACGTTCCACTCGTTGAGGAGATTCTTGACAAAGGTCAGCAGGAGGCTGAAGTCTTGAGCGCCAATGCTGGATGAGGCGTCCAGAACAAAGACAACGTCTGCCTTGGTGCCAGACCCGCAGGCTGAAAACAAGAACAACTACCATGAGAAGAAAGAAAAGGTGCATAAGAGACGATTTCTGGAAATAACGCTGTCAGTGTTTGTATTGGATGAGGAGAAAATAACAGATGCATGAGAGACGATTTCTGGAAACAACTCTGTCAGCGTTTGTATGGAATGTGGAAGAGTTGTGCCCATTAGAAACACTGAGGCAAACATTATCTGGGATCAGTCAAGTTAAGCAACCAAGGCGTCTAAGTGAAAAGTATTTGTGAAGATGGGATTTTCCACTGCTTGTGCTCAGTCAGTTTCCATTCTGTCATAGGCGCTATAGTACTGATGAAGAGAAATACGCAACTTAACTCTGATAAAACTCATTACTTGATAATACTTTGCTTACAGCACCTGACGAAGCCTAGATCAAATGACAGTAAAGTTAGACAGCCCTGAAGCCCAACCAAGTCTCCCTCTCTCACCTGTGTCAGGCATGAAGGAACATGCGGTGCTGTCGACCATTCCCACCAGACCCTTGGTGTACTCCAGGGCAAGTTTCCTCAGCTCATCGTCATCTTCTTCCTCATCCCCTTCCACCTCTTCCAGGCACTCCTGCAGTGTTGCCATGGCGTTGCAGTACTCTCCCACTGGCACAGCGCTGACCGATAGTTGTGCAGTGATGGGTCTCAGGCACTGTTTGTTGATGATGAGAAAGAGAGAATTGGTCAAACATTGTTCTGGACAAAACGGCTATCATTATTTTTTAAACTGTTGAGAAATGTCTTGCTGAGGTATTTTCTGTTTCTTGCTGACAAAATTAAGGCTCTTAAAACACTACACTGGACTGAACAGTATTTGTGACGATGTGAATTTCCACTGCTTATGCTCAGTCAGTTTCCATTCTGCCACAGAAATTGGTATTGGTATACTGATGAAGAGAAGCATGCAAGTTAACTCTCTAAAAAGCTGTGCTGAAATGTTGGAGTAACACCCCCCCACCACCAAAAATCTCTCTGAAATACACACACCCCCCCCCCCCCCCCCCCCCCCATCTAAATAATACTATTCTTACAGCACCTGACAAAGTCTGGGTTAAAATGACAGTAAACTGAGACAGCTCTGAAGGAGAAGAAGGTAAAGCCCAAAGAAGTTGTTACCATCAGAACGCCGGTCAGCTTTGGCTGGTTGGGCAGCTGAATGACCGGTGTGTCTTCAGCCAGGCTGCACTGGTCAGAATCTCGGACAGCCTGCATGGTGGCCACAGCCTCGAACACTTGCATCGGGTCGCAGGCCAGGGCGTTTTGGGCCAGGCATTGAGACACATCCCTGTGAGGAGTTCAGTTTGTTGAATTAGACTGAATGACTTCTTCAGGTAATGTACATTGAACGGTGCACAGGCCCTCACAGGCCTCAACCACTGATCAAGTCAAGTCAAGTCTGAAGTTGTAATCCATTCAATGTTGGTTGAAGCTTGCATCAGTTTAGAGCCAGCTGGCAGCGTTCAACTGAAGCACGTCTAAAAGTTTTTGACAAATCTGGTTTTGTACGCAAAATAAATAAACTAATAAACAATTCTAATCACAGGTGTTCTGAAGTCAGTTCACATTGCATCCATTGCAGTTTAAGTCAAAAATAATCAAACCTGCTTAATACTCATGCAAGAGACAGCTAGCATTACATATAATCTATTTACTGATATTAGATTTTCGTAAATCCAATTTAGCTGGTAAGACACCTGCAGCTACCTCTGTTAATCTTTACCTCTCCTCACATCTCTCAAGCCTACACAAATGTGTGCTATTCACTCATCTACATTCATAGCAATTAGTGTGCTTACTTCCCTTTATTTCTCAGATCTTAAAATAGCGCTTTGCCTCATTTGCTAAAGACACTCAGCAACTCACCCACAAACATCTCCCTGACAGGCAGCAATGTCGCATTTTGAAGCACACACTAGACGCCCACCGGTCAACTGTCTGCTACATACAGTACTGAAGGCGGTGTTGACGACGGCAACAGCACCCGTCTTAACGCTCTCCTGGCAGCCGGTCAGTTGGTCAAACACGGCTAGTATGCCGGTCTCTACCTCACTGCGGGGTGGACAATGTATTGTAAATAATAATAATAATAAGTAACTTTTCTATCGCATCAATTGGCTCCAGGTGCTTTACAATTTCATTCAAAAACAAACAAGCAAAACTGTAATAAGCATACAAATAGATAAAACAACAACAACAACAACACCAAGCAAACTGGGCTTACATGACAATGTTACCATTGTTAAACAGGAGTAATACAGTGGAACGACCCCCCCCTTGAAACCCCCTGATGTAAGTCTCCCCTTTTAAGACCTTGCTTTTACAGAGTTTCTGTTCATAACCTCTGTAAATTCGGTAGCGCGCTGGATTTGTATCCAGTTGGCCGCTGTCAGCGTGAGTTCGTCCCCACGTTCGGCGAGAGATTTATTTCTCAGAGTCAACTTTGTGTGCAGACTCTCCTCGGTGTCCGAACACCCCCGTGTGTACACGCAAGCACAAGACCAAGTGCGCACGAAAAAGATCCTGTAATCCATGTCAGAGTTCGGTGGGTTATAGAAACACGAAAATACCCAGCATGCTTCCTCCGAAAGCGGCGTATGGCTGCCTAAATGGCGGGGTAAAAACGGTCATACACGTAAAAGCCATGGGAGTTTCAGCCCATGAACGAACAAACAAACAAAGACTTCCTCTTTTTTAAGACCTTTTGGTCTTCTCGGGAGAGGCTATCATCGAAAATTTCATAGCTATTTTCTTCAAATCAATTTACACGGCAGTTTTAAAAATGTGCAACAAAGAAGATTAAACCTTGCTGTGCGCAACTCAACAGACAACACAAAGTGACCAAGGCTTCTATCACAAACCTGGTTTGAGGGTTCAAAATACATTAAACCAATGAAGTCAAAAAATGATTTATAACCTTTTAAAATAAAATCAAAATCAAAATCCCACATTCTGTTTGAACTTTGATTTATATAAAAAAAAAAGGGGGAATGTAACAAAGTACATACTCGCAAATTCCTGCTCCAGAACCAGTTAGGCCTGCTCTTGTCAGCCTGGCGGCAAATCCAGACAAACTTCTCACAGCAGACTCATTACACACACAGCTAGCAGCTGCTGTAATGTACAGATCATACAGACACCCATGGATCACTTTGATCGGAGACAAAGAGCAGAATAGTCACACACACAAAATTTCTCCTGCTTTGAGGATGTGTCATACACACACAAATAACAGTACTTTATCAGAATACTCATTACTAACAATGTGAACTTAATGATGCATGATGAATGCATAAACTAAAGGTGTTACAATTTTTATTTTGCACAATGTTAACATGCACTGAAATGTTTACTTTACACATAACACCCAGCTGACACTCTCTCATTCTCTCAGACAATACTTGGCTTAAAAATGCAGACTGAAAAATGTTTACCTGTCATCAAAGTGTTTTCCATTTCCATGTCACTACAGGCCTCTTCGAGAACAGATGCTGCAAAGGACGGTAACGATGATTTTGCCTCTTCCACCACCCACTCCTTCCTTCCCCACAGGCTGTTGACGAGAACCGGTAATCATGAATCCAATATTTACAAACTGCTAATTGTTATGAATTGCCAGTAATTTGAGATTTTGAGGCATGGGAATGGCTGAGAGGAAAATCCTCTGAAATGAAGGGGGGTCCGCAAATTTTGTTTAAGGCATGATCAAAATCTAAGCATTCTAGACCAAATCCAGTGGAAGTTGGTCAAAAGTCAGTATCAAAATCAACTACTTGGTTCACAGAAACAAGCTGCAGTCAATAAACTTTTCCACATTAAGAGCTGATCTGCTTAAGGACGCTTGACCATTCCCATACCTGGATTTGACAAGACTTGCAAAGTTGAAATCTTATCTGATGGGTCCACTAAAATATATATTTGTATACACTCTACAAAAGAAGACAAGAGAACAAATAATACACTCATTTAGAATCAAGTATCTATCTAAAAATTAAAAGCAAATTCTTGATTGAAACTTTAACTAAGTGTTACTCAAAGATAGCCCTTAATCGTTCTCACCCGCAAAGCACAGGCGTAGGAAGCACCTTCCCATACGCTGATAACTGCAGCATTTTCTGTGCATCTTTTTTGCTGAGACGGCCAGTGCATGTTGGCTCTGGTTCTTCAACTTTGCAGGCCTGACGGTAGCGAGCACGAACATGGTCCACTTGCTCAAACAACAAGTTGTAGGTGGCGCCATTACAGTCAACCGTGTGGTTAGTTGCACAAGCCAGTGACAGTTTTAGGTCTCTAAAACAAGCATTAAGCAAAAACAATTTACAAAGTGATAAATCATGGCAATGCAAATAATCAGTCAAGCAACATTCAAATGTATACATACCATGTACAGTAAAGTGCCTTGTAAGTGCCAAGTATATTACAGTTTGAACGCACATGCTAAGTTACACGAGGGACCAGACGACCTCAAAACTTACACAATCTATCAGCATGGACAATATTTTGCATTGTGCATATTACTAGTTATTAAAGCTGTTGTCATATAACTGCCAACAGTAACAATTACGGTAATGTTGAACTTTAGGGTGTTAAAATTAAATTCAGAGCTCAGAATCCAGAGGTATTCTTTACTTATTTTTGATACAAGTTCTTGTAATCAAGCCAAAGTACATTTGTTGCGAAAAATAATTGACGGATTGAGCTCCAATTCAATTACGCAATAATTACGCGAAAATGCCTATGTTGTCCACCAAGGGACATGACTTACACGACAAAATTGCCTCCCCTGTCAGCATTTACGAATAATTCCTTCCTTGGAGTGGCTCGGTATCCGGCTCGCCGAAATGCATTCGTACAGTTCATTCCGTGAATTCAAAGGGATCTAAAAAGACTTAATTGTTATGCTTACAAGTGCAGGTTCTGAAAATTTGGAGGCCTCTGAATTAAGAGCTATGAATTTAACACGCTAAAGTTCAACCATACCGCAATTACATCAGAACGATCCAAAACGGGTTATAACATATTCGAACGTGGTATGAATGTATACATGTACTTTGCGAATCATACTTTCACTTTCAGTATCACTTTGTCTAGTTTTGACTCTTTTCTCTCCTTTTACCTTCCATTTGACAACGGGATTCACTAGGCAAGATCTAACGTACATGCATCGTAAATGACACACTGACTTTGACTTCCATCTCCTCTTCCACCCCTACACCTACCTCCGCGTGTCTCACTTGCAAGTTCATATTTGGTACATCACAAGTTTTCAGCAGCCATCATGGTTGTAAACATGACTTCATGCAGGAGAGTGAAAACGTACCACTGTGGCATTAGTTTCGTACGAATTGACAAAGCACTTTACAGATCACGGCATCGTTTAGTATCAAAAATTACGTCGAATTCATTTTTATGTAGAAGTGCTTGGATTTTTATCCGCAAATATTGATTTGCCTAAGTGTCACGTTTTTACATTTCGTCTCGGTCTCGGTCTCGCGGCTCTCGTACATATTGCGCAATACACCGATTAACAGTTCCGCGGCCATTTTAGATTCGCTTATGCGCAGATCGGTTTTTTCGAGCATTTTTTTTTCTTCATCTTCTTCTTTTTTCAGTTTCCTTTTTGAGAGATTATAATTATTATGCGAATCCGCAGTTCGGTCTTTTTCCCCCTTTGATTTGAACGCATGCGCAGATAGTTTTTGCGCGGGTTTTTGTACATTTTCCTCTTCCGGTTTCCTTCTTCGTGTAAACACCACAGGCACAACAGGCATACACAGCTGATCAATCGAAGTTCGAACGGCGTCAGACATGTTCTTTTTTTAAGTCGTTTTTACCTTGCGCTTTGATCGCAATGGCTTTCACCTGTGCCATTGCTAAGTGTAGTAATGGTAGCTACCGTCTGAATAAATGGAAGAAGGAAATCTGTCCTGTCCATGCAGCCGTGAGGGAAATTGACTTGAACTGTGACTGCGAAGCTCCTTTTTGGTGCGTGTTGCTGGTGTGTGCAGAAGCCATGTTTTAGTGCTTGTCAGAAGTACTCTTTTTCTCTCTTTGTGTTTCCCTTGTTGGGTTTTACTTTTACACAAGTTTTCAACCACTGTTAAAGTCTGTTGCAAAGTTAAAAGTGAGGTTATGTGTTCACACTCGCAGTTTACTTCCAAGAAGTAACCATCTCTCTCTCTCTCTTTCTCTCTATTTCACACATATGATGTTCATGCAATCTGCTGCTGTTTTTCTGACCATTTACTTTAGGCCGTAGCCGGAGGTGCGGTGAGTCAGTTCGTGAGCCTGGGGGCCAAAGCACCGGCGAGTCAGTTCTCGAGCCCCTAGTCTCACTCTCAGGAACCGGCACTCACAGTCACATAACTGTAAATTGTGTTTGTGTTTCTAATCGCTGTTCAATTAAAAAAACTGTTGAGAAAGATTAATAATGACTAGTTTTGGACTCAGACAGACGTGTATTTTGGCAATCACGCGGTCACTAATGACCGACTGACCGTAGCGAGAGTTGTGGTTCGTTCGCAGGTGTCAGAGATTCTGTAGAAGTATCTCAATGCGAAGCAGATTTATGAATTTCCATAATTTAACATGTTTGTTGTTTTTGTTTTTTTCCATGTTTATTTATTTATGTACTGCATTTTGTTCAACTAATGCTGCTTCTAGCCTCGGGACACTTGTCGGGTTGCTTGGTAAGCCGACTGAGACGAACTACAGTGATCATAAAATCTGAATCAGTGATTCGTGAGCTGCTTTGTTGTTGCAATCTCAGTTCGTTCACCAAAATGCTTTACAATAACGAAGAATAGAGCAAAAATAAAAGAAAGGAAAGTTAAGATGGGAGAAATAAGTTAAACAAATTAGAAATAAAATTAAAAAGACGCCATGGCAAGGCTTGAACCTGCGACCTCATGATCTCTAACACAATTCGCTACCGACTCAGCCAAAAAGACAACATGTCGGGTAGGGGAAAAATAGGGTCTATTTTGTGAGATACTGGTGACTGCTGGTTCCCGAGCCTGGGGGCTCCAGAACCAACTCGCCGGTTCCCGAGCCACTCAGTTTACTCTAACCTTCACCTGATCAGGCGTTGAACTGCACACAACACAGTCCGGATGTTGTGGGTGTTGTACGACCCATACTTTCCAAAGATGGATTCAACATATAAAAAAAATGTGCGTCCGAATTTCGGCGAATAGGGATAAACGTTTTGCCGCCTCTTTGCAGAGTATGGAACTGCCGTACATGACCCATGCCATCCATTCCCATTAAGGATAACAACATAAATTTCCTTACGTAATTCCATATGGGTCGTCCGCCACCAACATCATCCGGACAGTGTTGTTCAAATTACGTCATCGTTTATTTGTTTGTTTACAAAGTCAAAGATAATCTTTCAAAGGTTGAGCAATTGGAAGGTCGTATGTTGATTAGAGAATACATGCAGTTTCAATTAAAAACTCCAAATAGTTTCAGAGGTAAAAATGATTTTGTGAGGCCTGTGTCGTCCATGACCCACGAAGCACGGTGAAGGTTAAAGAATAGGAACAAGAGACTGAAGGTGTGATGTGTGGTATATTTTCATTATATCGTTCTTGTATATGTACTTTAAAAAAAAATTGAGTTAATTGTATGTTTTTTTTAACAGTTTGTGGACGATACCAACTCGCAAGAAAAAACCAGCGCAACGGGACAAGTGGAAGATCTTAATCAACAGAGTGCATCCAGTGACCACTAGGCTGCTCTCCCCATCAAAAGACCAGCGCGTATGTTCTATACATTTCAAAGATGGCAGACCGACTGCGAACAATCCATACCCCACTCAACACCTTGGTTATCCACAGTTTGAGAAAAAAGTAAGATCTTTTGCGATATCAGGATATATGGTAGTGCTAGTCATAACTTGTGCCAGCGTGTCACGATCTGGTGACATAGACCAAGAAAGTGTCACTCAGTGGGGTGCCTTCTCTTGGTCAATTGCGACTGAAAGCGCCTGTGCGTGAGTCGGGGCTATACGGCAGAGTTTTGCTGACAGCGCAGAGCACGGATTTTTGGCGCACGGATTTTTTGGGGGTAATTCTGCTTTGCGAGGCAGAATTGTGGATAGCTGAACTTGATATGTGACAAGGTCAGTCACGTGTTATTGGCTAGGTTGTCTGTGAGAGACACAAGGACGGCGCACTTGACACTCAGCGGCAGAAGAAGAAGGATCGAATACGACGGTTTCTAGAGTATGATGGATTTCACCGGATAGAATATTCGGCACTCTAGGGGAACTTCAGCGAGTTATCACCTTCTCACTGCCACATGTTTTGCTGAGGACGAGTCGTCAAATCTTTCCTTCGTCGTGCGATGGTTTTCGCATAAGTATTCGACAAGGGGTTTCTGGATGTTGTTGTCACTGTTGACGAACAGAGGCCGTTCCAGGGAGGAAGCGGGTTTTGCTTCCATGAGAGTGCTACATTCATAGGCTGTTTGAGGTAATAAATCATTATTTAACGCTGTTGACGAGTCTGTGTTTGTGGAATGAAATACTCTCTGTTGTTCTTTCCAGGTTAGCGCATAATTTGCTCTCTGTGACGCTAAAATACTAATCTGTATATGGTTTTTGCAGATAGGGAGAGAAGGACGGAAAACGGCTGTTTTGTTGTTGTGAAAAGTCCATTTTGTGCAGGCCCACGTGCTCGATGAGATATGTAAAGATGACATGTTTAAAGGTGGAGGGTGAGGGGTAGCTGACATGTTTAGTGCACCGATGCTTTCTGTTTGCAGCCTTTTCCTAACTTCTGTTCGGCTGCCTTTTGGGGGACCACGCTAACCAGCAAACCGGCTAACCAGCGAACCGGCTAACCAGCAAACCGGCTAACCAGCTAACCAGCGACTGGGTGCGGCGCCTGATGCCTCCACAGTTCCCTGCTTCGTCACCACGCTAACCAGCACTTCATTCGACGGAGCAGTTGTGGAGGCTAAAAAGACTAATTACAGGCCGTCCACCCAGTGGCCAAAGAAAGCTAAGTGCACCATGTCTTTGCACCCCGTTGACCACCGTTGTTATTTTTGCTGTCTGTGATTATTTTCGAGTAGTGACAACGTGGGGTGTGAGACACCTGCATTAATTAGCACTTTTGAGCAGAACAGTCGTATTTTCTTATCTTTACACGGGATCAGCGTGTTACTATAATTTTCTATATTCTAACTGGCATTTTGTCAGTGCCCATTGGTTTTTACGTTTTGTGAACGTAAAAGAACATATTTTGAGTGAAGTCTCGAGGGAGGTGGCGAGTTTTTACATAAACAGGCGTCTGAAACTTATACTTTTGTTGTCTCTATTAAATTGTATGACTGCGAGAGTGGATCGTGGTGTGGTTAGTTAGTTAGTAGTAACTAACCGTTTCATAATCACCTTAAGTGATATATTGAAACGTGACACAGCGGTGGTAATGTTTTATGTTTTAATATATGGGTCATTCTCAGAAATGGTGGTCCAGTGAGAGTGAGTAGGGGTGACACATTTGAAATCATGAAAAAGTAAATTAAAATTATTTCTACCACGACTTTTTTCATCTGAATCTATTCCTGAGACATTAAAGCATTGTTGTATGTCAATAAAAATGGTTTCTATACGTTGGTGTTGTTTTTGTGTGCTTTTCAATTGCGAAGTTCGGCCGTTTCCGGATCGCCGAAGCGTTACACGACTTTCGTGATCAACAATATGTTCAGTCTCATGGCTAAATGCAAACATGCAAACACCAACAAATTACTGCAATCGACAGTCAGGAGTTCAGTCTTGGACGTAGCAACACATCTTTGCAAAAACTCACGCTGAATTTGAAGTTACGGGCTTCGAACAAAAAATTCTGAATGTCGTAATGCATCGTATCCAAACTCGACGCGCGAACATCGGACAGCAATGTGCTCCATGACTTTGCCACATCACGGCTATTCGAACAAGAAAATAGTCCTTTGAATCACAGCCAAATATTCACAGAAAACACCAGAATCATATCATTTGCTGAAACTCATGGCGTCGTTTCCCGACCTACGTTACGACTGAAGATAGTTTTTACTTAATTGTCGAGCCTGCAAAGCTTTGTCACAAACTTACACACCGCGGATGGCGACAATGTAGTGTCGGAAGGATATCGAGTGCAAACAGTCTCTCAAAGCGCGAAGTTTAGCGGAACAAAGCAGCCAAGAAGTTTTCGTATCCTCTGATTGTCGATGTTCGACATTCATCAAGTACTTAAAATGGGTAATCTGAACGCAACAGGAACTTTCAACAAATACAGCAAACTCTGACGAATTGTGTTTTGTGTAGTTATTTTGGGTCAGACGGGTTTTGCCGGCAGGAAAGGCCAAACAGTGCAGATTCATGTCTGTCGCACAGGAACCGAAAGTGGTTCAAGCATTTCGTTTCTGTGTTGCGACATTCACCTTAGTCAGTTCCAAATGTCATTTTTTTACCAATATTAGTTGAAGTCCTTACCTTTCATAACTAGAATGTGTTGGGTAGAACACAAAAATACTGCAGAACTGATAAAAAATGCACAAAGGATTGAAGGCTTAGGTGGTTTAAAGTTGGAATTTGGTTTCCATGTTACAACATTCATCACGTAAATACAACACTTTAAAACGTCTCTTATTCAGCAACCAATTACTCTTTTTGTCTAATTTTTGCATTATTATGTATAGCAAACAATAGACTTCATAGTAAAAACAATTATTTTGTATTTCTTGACACTTTATTTTTTACTTTGTATGTAACACTTTGGACCACCATTTCTGAGAATGACCCATATATATACGCACTGACTATACGCACTTGTAGTGTATAGCAGATTCTGACTCCTGTATACACAGTCCGGCATTTACTTCCGTTCGGGAAGCGAATTTGCCGTTCAACACCGCTTTGCAATGGGAACGCAAAGCAGTTGATTATAAGAGTACGACAATACAAAAACAATCTGATCACAGCCTTTGCTGTAACGTAGAGTACATTCTCGGGGTGTACTAAAAAGACCAGACACCCAACGGCATTAACATTCAGAGTGTTTTTTGACAACCGCATTACTTTCAATTCATGGTATCAAATTACGCCAGGGACAAACACAGACAAAAACAAACACACTCACTAAACTGATGCTATACGGCAGTTTATTGTCGGAGTTTGGTACACAATTGGAGTGTGTATCGACCTGGAAATGGTTGTATACCATGTGAGTGTACATTATTGCCAGCCTTGTGTACACTCCGAACAAGAGATGGCGGAAGTCAATACCTCAGACTAATTGTTCATTGGCTATTTCCTAAGGACTTGTAAGGGGGCATTTCATTAGCTTAGAGTTGTAACAGAGCTTTTCATTGTTGGAGTGTATACAGACCTATCAATTCTGTATATGCTCGAAGTGTATATATAGCTTTTGTTTATATATGTAGTTTGTTTCATCCTGCTTGATCTCGTTTACTGTGAACGTTTAGAATTTTTTTTTTTTAATGAATATAAGTTAAAAATTGGTTTTTGTTTCATGTTTTTTTCTTTTCCAGGTGAAACGAGTCCTGACGTTTGAAGAAAGCGCCAACCTGCCTTCAACACGAGGCAGAGGCAGACGCAGAGAGACAACGCCAGCACTGCCCCCTCTCCTTTTTCTTGCCGATCACACTTATTTTGATCTGCCCCCTGACATTGCCGCTGTTGAAGAGAACAACATTGTTGATGACCCTGAGGTGGAAATCGTCGATGACCCCGAGCTGGAGATTGCAGTTGCTTCAGAGCAGCAACTTGGAAACCACCAACTTCTGCTTATCATCTTCACATTGTTTTCAGTGATCCTACTACTCATCAATAGAATGCGATCCATGTTTCTTCAGGTCGTGCAAGCTCTCCTGCAGTGTGCCAAGCTGGAAAAAGAGGTTGTGGAACTAAAGAGTGCACTGGAGGAAGTACGCAAAGAGCTGAGATTGAAAGAGGAGTCACAAAGGAAACCAAAAGTGTTGGAAAAGAAGACAAAGAAGAAGAAGACAAGAATATATGAGCATCAGTATCACCAACGACCATGACATGTGAGTAGTGGAGGGGGTGACTGTGAAGATCTCCGGGTAGTGCCCTTGTCCCCTGGTACTGGAAGCAGCATCCTCCAAAGGATAGACAGAAACATTGTGATTGTATGCTTCATGCTTGTGGTGCATTTATTGGTATCTACATTCGGGGAACCTTTAAATATTTGAACTTTGAAGGCTAGAAACTGATATCTAAGGAACACCCAAAAACCCCTATATTTTTTGTTTGTAAATATGTAATAATTCAGGAGAAAGCCGACAAATGTTTGTTTTATGTTACCCTTTTATTGTTTAGTTAGCACAGTTGATAAGTAACTTCAACTGCTCATAATGTTGATGATTTGTAGCAGGTAATTGTCTTATTCATTATTACAATTGCTGTTGCTCAAACTTCATACTCATAGTTTTTTTTGTTTTGAATGCACTATTTTATGTATACCAATTATGTTATGCAGCCTTACTTTTTTCAAGTAAAGTAATATAACACATCTCATGAGGTGTCTTGTTAACCTTCACCATGTTTTGTGGGTCGTGGGCGAACCAGAGCCTCCCAAAATCGTCTTTATCTCTGAAACTATTTGGAGTTTTTAATTGAGACTTCATGTAATCTCCAATCACCATACGACCTTCCCTATTGCCCAACTTTTGGAAGACTATCTTTGTAAACAAACAAATAAACGATGATGTAATTTGAACTGCACAGTCCGGAGGATGTGGGTCATGGAATTACATAAGGAATTTACGCTGTTTATCCTTATTCGGATGGCGTGGGTCGTGTATGACCCGTACTCTGCAAAGAGGTGGCAAAACGTTTATTCCTATTCAAATGGCGTGGGTCGTGTACGACCCATACTTTTAACGTTGAATCCTTCTTTGAAAAGTATGGGTCGTACACTACCCACATAATCTGGACTGTGTAGTCCAAAGCGTGATCTGGTGAAGGTTAATGTAATCGTTCCAATGAAACAACACACACACACCAAAACCACGAGACAGACAGAAAATCCAAATAAGTTTTCAAGCAGCAATTCACGCTCATAAAATAATTGCCTATGTCATTTTTTAGTGTTTTGAGAAAAACAAGAAAAACGTTTTTGGTTTCTGAACAATCTACCTATTTCAATTTAGTGATTAGTTGCAAACTGCCTATCTCGAACAGTTGACAGCGGAATAAGCGAGAGTTAAAGAGCTGGCAGCAACGTTTTCAACTTCAAGAAGCACAACTGCATAACAACCCCCAAAAGCTTTTGCACACCAAACAAGTGTTCATTTATGAAAGCAGCGGCCTCTCCTGAAAAGTGCCTAACTCAGAAACGAGAACGGCACTTTTGCTTGCGTAACCGGGACGATGGTTTCCGATGGTCTGAGAGTTTGTACTCTCGCGCACATGATAGGTACCCTTCCAGTAGTCTCCCCTGTAGTCTCACTGCAGAAATGCCTAACAGGAGTAAGTGCCTTAGTGCATATGCAAGCATGTGTTTGACACTTATCAAATGAATACCTCAGCCGAGCACAAACATTCTCTCTCGTGTTCATTTATTGAGCTGCATCGACGTTCCCCCATAAAATAAATAATATAATAAGAATGTAAATACTAATTATAGTATAATAATGATTAAAAAAAAGGAATAAAAATGGAGACAATGACTCCAGGTAAGAAAGTGTAACGCACTGAAAGGATACAATGGCGTATTATACATGTACATGCAGCTGGGATGACACAAATCGAAAGAAAGCTTCTGTGACTGTGTTATACGCACAGGTTCCAAGAGTTCTTCTTCTTCTTCTTCTTCATTCATGGGCTTAGACTCCCATGTTCACTCATGTTTTTAGCACGAGTGGATTTTTACATGTATGATCGTTTTTACCCCGCCATTCAGGCAGCATACGCCAATTTCGGGGGAGCCAAGAGTTCAAACGACAGTCATGCACTGTCAAACACATCATAAAAAGTTATGTATGATTCTGTTGCAAGTGAGGTACCATTTTTTTCCGCAATTATTTGTCCAGCGCTTTCAGCAGGCAAAATCACATTGACTGTCTTCTGTGTATTCTTCCTCATCGACAAAACTGTATGTGTGAATCACACGAGACGGTTAAAAACAACAACAACAACATTACAAACACAACAACAACAGTCTTAGTGCAGATGCTTTTTACATTTAGTCAAGTTTTGACTAAATGTTTTAACATAGAGGGGGAATCGAGACGAGGGTAGTGGTGAATGTGTGTGTGTGCGTGTGTCTGTCTGTCTGTCTGTCTGTCTGTCTGTCTGTCTGTGCGTGTGTGTGTGTAGAGCGATTCAGACTAAACTACTGGACCGATGTTTATGAAATTTTACATGAGAGTTCCTGGGAATGATATCCCCGGACGTTTTTTTTCGTTTTTTCGATAAATGTCTTTGATGACGTCATATCCGGCTTTTTTTAAAAGGTGAGGCGGCACTGTCACACCCTCATTTTTCAATCAAATTGATTGAAATTTTGGCCAAGCAATCTTCGACGAATGCCGGACTTCGGTATTGCATTTCAGCTTGGTGGCTTAAAAATTATTTAATGACTTTGGTCATTAAAAATCTGAAAATTGTAAAAAAAAAAAAATTTTTATAAAACGATCCAAATTTACGTTCATCTTATTCTTCATCATTTCCTGATTCCAAAAACATATAAATATGTTATATATGGATTAAAAACAAGCTCTGAAAATTAAAAGTATAAAAATTATGATCAAAATTAAATTTTCGAAATCAATTTAAAAACACTTTCATCTTAATCCTTGTCGGTTCCTGATTCCAAAAACATATAGATATGATATGTTTGGATTAAAAACACGCTCAGAAAGTTAAAACGAAGAGAGGTACAGAAAAGCGTGCTTTCCTTCTCAGCGCAACTACTACCCCGCTCTTCTTGTCAATTTCACTGCCTTTGCCACGAGCGGTGGACTGATGATGTTACGAGTATACGGTCTTGCTGAAAAATTGCAGTGCGTTCAGTTTCATTCTGTGAGTTCGATAGCTTGACTAAATGTTGTATTTTCGCCTTACGCGACTTGTTTGGTTTCTAATGGACCATCATGCCCAGTGAATAACTAAAGTGGCAAATTCTAAAAAAAAGAAAAAGAATTTTTTAAAAACAACAACTACATACAAGTGAATCAGCTTCAGCTCAGTATAGACTGTGCAATGTACTCTGTAGGCATCATTACACATTACTCGTAAGTGACTCAAATCTCTACAAAACCATGCTCTCAAAGCTTTTGTGTCACTCACTATGTTGACATTTAAAATGACCAAAGCCTGGTAATTCAACCATAACGCGCCACTACAGGGCAGAGTTCTTGTCGCTTTAAAACACTGATTTTGGGGATTTGTGTGTGTATCCTGTGTTACTTGAATAGATCTAGCATCCATCGATCCTATCAAAGACCTAGTACAGTATCTTGTCACTGTAATGGTTTTGTCTTTCAAGAAGAAGAATCATGTCATGCCTCTGAAAGATTTCAACATGATTGCGACTCCTGGAAATAACACATCAGACTCTGGAAATAACACAACTCATTTGTTTTCTTCTGCACCACACCAACATTTAAAACAAATGGTTGCCATGTGTTTGGTTTCGATGAGCAAGAAAGGCAATAACACAACTTTTTGCTTTTTTCTACATACCACCAAGATATAAACTTATTGGTGATTTTTGTTTTGTTTTGTTTACTCATTTCGATGAGTAAGAGATCGAGGTATATATACTTTCAACAGTTTTTAACATGCACGTAGAAAGGAACAAGAGAAAAGAAAACAAACACCAGTGAAAATATTTAAACTATATTCTAATTATTTTTTTTTAAAGATTTTTCAATTTTTGTTCGAACAAGGAAGTTCTCATATTATTGCAACAAGAGTAGGGTGCAATTTGTCAGGAGTTTCCTGCACGCTTACACGCACATACACGTACACACTAACCAGAACATGCACGCCCATTGTGAGGATGAGGACAAGTGAGTCAAACCGAGACCATTAATGATTAAATATATATATACCAAGCGTATGAACACCAATCCAGTGAGTTTTTGTTGATCTCTTCATGTTCTGCTTGTCTGTCGTGTTTTCAGTCTACGGCAGGAGTCGACAATGCCACTGTAGAACTGTTGAAAATAGTACTTTGTACCTCAAAAGACTGCTGAAGGGGGGGGGGGGGGCGGTTTGGAAATCGGGTCCCCCCTCCCTCCTCTCAGATCCAGCCCTGTTCTCTATCATTTCATCAGAAATTAGAGCAGAATGGATGGAGAGGATAAGGTACGATTTTTGTTATATTCTCGGTAAAACAAAAGTTAACACAATTTAAGCATAATTATGTTCGCGGTTCTTCAACAATATTTTCTAAGATAATCAAGACAGAGAGATAAAATTGAAATGAAACCGACCTGCACTGCTGATCAGACGCAGTCAGCCCAGTGGTGGCAGCTATCAGGCGCTGTGCGGAGCCCACGCAGGTCATGGAGTAGTCCAAGTTGCACGTGCTGGGGCTGCAAGCCATGCTGCTCAGCCTGCTCACTTCCATGCTCAGCTTGCTGAGCACTGAGCGCGTGTCCTCGTCACACATCGTCAGCTTGGCGGAGAGGCGCTCGTGACTCATCCACAGAAGGCTTTGGGAGACGAAAAAAGAGAAGAGTTAGTTAAAGATACATGTATATTTCTTCTCGTGTAAGCGATCGTGTACACTATCTTAGATAATAGTGTCCAGGCTCTTACATGGGCTAAGAGCATCCTGATCATAGACTTGGACATAGACTCGTACCAACAACTATAAACTTAGGACATAGACTCGTACCAAAAAAATATCAGCTTAGGACATAGACTCGTACCAAAAAAATATCAGCTTAGGACATAGACTCGTACTAAAAACTATCATTGGACATAAGGTGTGGGGGTGAGAGGAGGGGGATGTAGCTAAAAATGTGCATTATTTACCTGCAGCTGTCCAGGCCCTGGCCATACTGTAAGGCAAGGTCGTAGAAGTGAAGCAGGTCAAACATGATTCCAGAGAGGTTGCACTCCGAGCTCGTTGCTGAAGGGAGATAAAACACACACAGTAAAGGGCTGACGCGTGACATGTCTTTGTCGTACGCATGTACCTTGTCACATGGTTATTTCTTTCTCAGTTGCGGAAGTTCAGTACGAAATCCGGCATAAAAAACATCGTCCCCAAACAAAAGCTACATCAAGTCTATCGCAGTAGATTCATATGGGACAGCATAGCTGTCTGATCATTTTTCTCTAGCCACGTTAAACTTACATAGAATCTGATTCAAAGGCGACATAACTACACGATTACAAACACGACACATAAAAACGATTACAAACACGACACATAAAGACATCTCAAAGGGAAAAACACAACTGAAACTGCAAACTGTTTATTCACAATACGACTAAGCTATATAATATATTTACGTTTCAGAATGGCTAACGAATTCTGAAGTAAACAGACTTACCCGCAGAGAAGGTGCCCTCTGCAAATGAAAGCAACATATGCATGGTCAGAGTGTGTTTACGTTAACATTGCGTAACTGGCAGTCTCTGTGAACTAAACAATTTATCTGGTAATGCATTCGTGAAAAAACATACGCCAAAGTATACAGCAAAACTCATGAAAATTCTTTTCCAGTATCTGTACATTTGTTTTTATGCAGCTAAAAATCAAAAACACACAAATCCAAAAGACGATGTTGCAATTATTTTGTTTGTTGTGGATGATATTTGAGCTGTTTTGTGTGCTTCTACGACGATTTCTTTGTAAAGTACGCATATTGTGGTTACAAAAGACTAAAAAAGAGTGCATTTTTGTGTGCGTTCAATCGTAAAAAAGTAAAAGAACTCAAACTTAAATCGATCAATACATAACTGTAATTTGTATTTTTGACCCCCAAAATGACATTTGCCGACAAAGATCTCAACAACTATTGTTCATCTCCACGTTACCGCGGTCTCGGAGGAACACTGACTGTCTCGATCTGTGTTAAATTTGATATTTTGCTCAAAAATTCAAATAACGTATAATTGTGTACATACCACAGACGCGCGTTTTGATGGTCTTGAAGGCAGTGAGGTGGCCGGAGTGTGTGTACTTGAGGTAGGCAGCCACGGAGGTCGAGTCTTGACTGTCCTCCGCTGTTCTCCAGCAAGTCTCCAGCGCTACTTCCGCCTCCAGGGTCATATTCTCCAGTGACCTTTGTGAGTAGCCAGAATACAATGTCAGTGACGAAGTAATAATTCTTTATCAAAGTGGAAAACAGGAGTTGATAAAATGATAAAATTTACTATCGCCAACAAGCGAGAAATGACATGAGTTGATTAAGTGTAAAAGGTACTATAGCCAATAATGAGAAAAAGAAATGAGTTTATCAATAATGCAGTGAAAGGTACTTTAGGCCACACAGGCGGTAAAAGAGATGAGCCGATGAAAGGTATTACATGTATAACAAACAACCTCTCTCCCTCTCAATCTCTCTCTCTCAGTGTCTCCCTTCCTCTCTCTCTCTAATTCTTCCTCTCTCTCCCCCTCTTTCCTCTCTCTCTATCTTTTCTCTCTCTCTCTCCCTCTCTCTATCTTTCTCTCTCCCTCTCCCTCACCCCGTCTCCCATCTCTCCCTCTCTTTCTTTTCTCTCTCTCTCCCTCTATCTATCTTTCTCTCTCCCTCTCCCTCACCCCGTCTCCCATCTCTCTCCCTCTCTCTATCCCCCCTTCTCTCTCTTTCATATTACGTTAGATACTCACATGCAGCCCGCTGAGCGACCGACAGCTTCAGTCGAGAGAAGCGAAATGGTCAGATTGACCAACGCCTTCTCCCATCCAACGAACGCAGTACCATCGCAACCTGTGTGAACATTGTATTTATGAATCAGTATATTCGACAGCTGATGCAATCACTGACAACATTATGAATCGGTGTATTGGGTATAGCTGATAAAAAAACCACCCACATATTATCTAAAAAAATAAAATTAAAAAAAGAGGGCCGGTATCCAAGAGTCGAGGTTAGAGACTTTTAGTCCGGGTAAACGGCTTTTTAAAACATTTTTTAAACCCTCAACGCAGTTAATCCCGGACTAAAGTCTCTAATCTCGTTTTCTGCATACTGGCAAAGAAGAATAAATCTCAACCAAAAATGATAAATTTTTTACACTGTATTGTGCGCTAACGTAGTAATCTAATACTAAAAACTGTTAAATGTACGCTCGACAGGTTGATGATTTATTGTTCAGTATTATCATACAATAATACAGTTTATCATACAAACCGGTAAAATACTGAACAGGTCCAGTTAAGGCAAAAGCTATACACGCCTGAAAGTGTTTTTTTTAGTTAACTTCACTTACCGCCATAGTTCGTGCTATTCCCCTGTGGACCAGTCGTGGTTGTGTTGTCGCTGACCGATGAATTTCCCGCCGGGGGCGTTAGTGTTGTTGTTGCTGTTGTTGTCTCATTGTTCGTTGTATCTGTTGGCTTGGGAGGAAGTTTCACCGGTTCTACGACTTGCTCAATGGATTCAACTATGGAAGGAAAGATACGATAACAGTGAATAGAAAAATGACAGAACAGAGAAAATAACAGAACCGAAAAAACAAAACAGAAAAGAAAAATAAAACAAAACAGACAAAATAACAGAATAGAAAAAATAATTGAAAAGAGAAAATAAAATAAAAGAGATAATCACTGAAAAGAGAAAATGCGGCAACGAGAGCATAACAGAAAAGATAAAACAACAGAAAAAAAAGGAATTTTTTTTCCTGGCCGCGGTGCCAAAAGCGTGAAAAGCGTGTAAAGCTAATAAATATCTTCTGCTTGCCTACCGTTCGTTAGGAACGTAATATTTTGCACAAACCCTTGGCCCCACAATTCCAAGCTACTCTCCATTTTTGAGCTCAAGTCACCCCAGAGTACCAGAGATACATGCAGTCCCCATTCTTCACTGGACAATCAACTAGACAACCAAACAACCACAAGAGCGAAACCTAAGTATAGCCGGGCTATAAATAGCCGGCGGCTACAAAAAAGCATAAGAAAAATCTCATGCAGGCTTGTGCACATGTGGGCCACATGTTCATGGGACTCCCTTTTTCTCGTCAGCAAAACATGAAGAAAAACAAGTCGCGTAAGGCGAAATTACTACATTTAGTCAAGCTGTGGAACTCACAGAATGAAACTGAACGCACTGCATTTTTTCACAATGACCGTAGTCCGCCGCTCATACAAAAGGCAGTGAAATTGACGAGCCTGTTTAGCGCGGTAGCGGTTGCGCTGTGTTGCATAGCACGCTTTTCTGTACCTCTCTTCGCTTTAACTTTCTGAGCGTGTTTTTAATCCAAACATATCATATCTATATGTTTTTGGAATCAGGAACCGACCAGGAATAAGATGAAATTGTTTTTAAATCGATTTCGGAAATTTAATTTTGATCATAATTTTTATATTTTTAATTTTTACAGCTTGTTTTTAATCCGAATATAACATATCTATATGTTTTTGGAATCAGAAAATGATGAAGAATAAGATGAACGTAATTTTGGATCGTTTTATACAAAAATAATTTTAATTACAATTTTCGGATTTTTAATGACCAAAGTCATTAATTAATTTTTAAGCCTCCAAGCTGAAATGCAATACCAAAGTCCGGCCTTCGTCGAAGATTGCTTGGCCAAAATTTTAATCAATTTTATTGAAAAATGAGGGTGTGACAGTGCCGCCTCAACTTTTACAAAAAGCCGGATATGACGTCATCAAAGACGTTTATCCAAAAAATGAAAAAAATGTCTGGGGATATCATACCCAGGAACTCTCATGTAAAATTTCATAAAGATCGGTCCAGTAGTTTACTCTGAATCGCACTACACACATACACGCACACACACACGCACACACACACACGCACACACACACACACACACACACATACACCACGACCCTCGTCTCGATTCCCCCTCTACATTTAGTCAAAACTTGACTAAACGTAAAAAGTAAACGCAATGAGAATTATAACAGCAATTATTAACCTGTCTACATAAAAGTAGGAACATGAGACTGCAGGTAAGAAGAACAAGAAAAATACACTCACCAGAAACATGGACAAAAAAACTGAACAAGAATGTTTTTTTTATTGTCCATGTTTCTGGTGAGTACATTTTACCTGTTGTCTTGGTCTACAGTAACACTATTTAAACAAACAAAAACAAAACACATTTCTAACGCCTCACCTTTAACGATCTCGTCGCGTGATTTGGGCCACATGCTGAGCTCGTACACTGTCAGGCCACATTGCAGGTCGCCACTGTAGTCTTGGTTAGGGCGACCAAAGACGAGAGGCCTGAAGAGGTTGGGCAGCGATCTGGTTGAGCTGGCCGAGACTGACCTCGCAACCTCCTTCTCGTTCACATACAGGACGAGAGCTGAGCTGCTGAAGCTGAACTCCACCAGGACGCCAGCGCGGAGCCATTCTGTTGGTTGAAAAAACTTTGTTTAAAATTACAGATTAATTGTTGTTGTTATTTCTTGACCCGTGAACCGCGGACCGTTGTTTGTGTTCTCTGTTTTGGACTCTGCCCACTTTTTGCGTGTAAAAAAAACAAGGTAACAACAAAAACTATTTACATTCAAGATTTATCACAGTAAAAGGTAGAAGGCTCCATAAAACTCAAACTCAAACAGTCCAACTTCAGCTAAATGTTTGCTTTTGATTTAGGAATTTCATAAAACATTTCAAAAGTTTTAAACTGCTTGAAAGAAGACGAAGAGCAAAAGTCATCATTATCATCATTGCAGTTAATGTCCTCCTCCTCCTCCTCCTCATCATCATCATCATATGACCACCATCACAACCTCCACTACAACCGTAGCACTACCTCACTCACCCTGTCCGTCAAACTGGTACTGCACTGTCCACTGACTGGCCATCAGGTTGACCTGCAGGACCAACAGCTGCGTCTTGGTCAGCACGAGGTTGACTCCTTGCTTGGCAGCAGCCGGGTAGTCCGTGCACATCACGTACGTGGCCTCGTTGAACAGTGACACCGAGAACCGCACGGCCACTGTGAAGGACGAATAGGTCTCGGTGAACACCAGGCCGTTGAAAGGGGCGGCGGGGGACTCGATGGAGAGATAGGTGTTGAGGCCCTCCAGTCTGAAGCCGTTGCTGACCAGTGTGACGTTGCCGGAGGAAGACGTGTTGATGGTCAAGCTGCCCAGAGTGGTGGACAGGGCGTCGCTAGTACTGCTCAGTACTGACAGCGAGGAGCCAGACTCTGAACAGGAAAAAGAACAACAAGCAATCATGTTTTTAGTATGCGTGTGCAAAGGCCGTCCTTAAAGTAATATGATATACCCCCAAAAACTGTCTCTCATCGCCCCAATAGCTATATATATATATACAATCTAAAGTTTGCCTTTCTGAACCTCACCCAATGAGTGAGTGAGTCAGTAAGATAGTGAGTGGGTGGGTGAATGAGTCAGTAAGATAGTGGGTGGGTGGGTGAATGAGTCAGTAAGATAGTGAGTGGGTGGGTGAATGAGTCAGTAAGATAGTGAGTGGGTGGGTGAATGAGTCAGTAAGATAGTGAGTGGGTGGGTGAATGAGTCAGTAAGATAGTGGGTGAGTGAGTGAGTCAGTAAGATAGTGAGTGGGTGAATGAGTCAGTAAGATAGTGGGTGGGTGGGTGAATGAGTCAGTAAGATAGTGAGTGGGTGGGTGAGTGAGTCAGTCAGTAAGATAGTGAGTGGGTGGGTGAATGAGTCAGTAAGATAGTGAGTGGGTGGGTGAATGAGTCAGTAAGATAGTGGGTGAGTGAGTGAGTCAGTGAGATTTTTGATTTTCGCAAAAAGAAAGACACTGTCCATCCTGTAGTCATCAAAGGTGATGCGATTGAGATAGTCAGCGAGTACAAGTATTTAGGTGTAGTTCTAGATAACAAGCTAAGCTGGTTTAATCATGTTGATGCTGTTTTTAAGAAGACGCAGTCAAGATTGTTTTTCCTGCGCAAGCTGAGATCATTTCATGTGTGTAACAAGATGCTGTACATGTTTTATCAGAGTATGGTGTGCAGTGTGATGGTGTTTGCATCAGTGTGTTGGGGAGGGAATGCCACTGCAAGGGACACTGGCAGGCTGAACAGGCTGATAAAGAAAGCGAGTTCTACTGTAGGCCAGAGCCTTGACACCCTTGAAGTCCTTGTTGAAAGAAGGCTTGCCAGTAAGTCCAGAGCTATTCTGTTCGACCTAGGGCATCCCCTCCACGACGCACTGATGGATCTCCGCATCACACGGAACGCTCGGTTTCTCATGCCTAGGTGTCGAACGGAGCGTTTTCGGCGTTCTTTTGTTCCTGCAGCTGTGAGATATTTTAACAGCAACCGAGCCATTGTCCTGGCCACAGACTATCAGTGATGCCTTTTAAATGTACCTCTTAGTGATAGATTTAATATGATTTGATGACTGTTTGACCTTTGATCATAACTAGTGCTGTGATAATGAGCTTTAGCACTGTTGTGATGGTGTTGACACTATACTTGCCCAATTGAGTCTAACTACCTGATGGCTAATCTACTGTGATACCTGTGATAACTGATGATGATTACTGTGATTGGTTTTATGTGTTTGGTTGGTCTCTTCTTTTGGTAGTGCAATAGCGTTAATTATGGATTGTTGTTATCATCATTTACATAAAAACTTATCTGTTAATCCAAACAATGATATAATTACTGTGATGTTCTTAACTACACTTTAACATGGAATGTATGTATGTATGTATGTATGTATGTATGTATGTATGTATGTATGTATGTATGTATGTAGGTATGTATGTAGGTATGTATGCATGTGTGTTGGTGTGTCGGTGTGTCAAGTGTGCAAGTAAAAAGGGTATTGTAGTTGTACATATATTACTTTAGATATTTTTTTGTTATCATGGGTTTTATAAATTTTCTTCTCTTCTTCTTTTATAATTATTAATTAATGACCTATATGTGCTGATGACCAATTTAATTTCCTTTGTTGGATCAATAAAATGTTATGAGTTATGAGTTATGAGTTATGAGTAAGATAGTGAGTGGGTGGGTGAATGAGTCAGTAAGATGGTGGGTGGGTGGGTGAGTGAGTGAGTGAGTCAGTAAGATAGTGAGTGGGTGTGTATGAGTCAGTAAGATAGTGAGTGGGTGGGTGAGTGAGTAAGTCAGTAAGATAGTGAGTGGGTGGGTGAGTGAGTGAGTCAGTAAGATAGTGGGTGGGTGAGTGAGTGAGTCAGTAAGATAGTGAGTGGGTGGGTGAGTGAGTGAGTAAGAGAGTAATTTTCTTATTTTGAACATTGACATACCTGGGTACATTGACATACCTGTGTACATTGACATACCTGGGTACATTGACATACCTGTGTACATTGACATACCTGTGTACATGCAGAGTGGCCCAAAGTAGCCATCGTCACAGGAGCAGGAGAACTGATCGCGACACAGGCCGCTGTTGAGACAGCCCAGGGGGCACAGTGCTGCAAAATAGAGTCCACAAAGCATTGACGAACATGTGTTGTTGTTGTTGTTGTTGTTGTTGTTGTTGTTGTTGTTGTTGTTGTTGTTGTTGTTGTTGTTGTTGTTGTTGTTGTTGTGGTGGTGATGGTGGTGGTATTATTATTGTTGTTATTGTATTGTGTAAAAAAATTCCATCTCACACGGCATAAATAAATCCCTGCGCCTTGAATATGTGCGCGATATCAATTGCATAAAATTAAAATAAAAAAATAAATCCCTGCGCTTAGAACTGTACCCACGGAATACGCGCGATATAAGCCTCATATTGATTGATTGATTGGTTATTGTTGTTGTGTTGTTGTTAATGTTGTTGTTGTTGCCGCTGCTGTTGTGTTTTTGTTATTGTTGTTGTGGTGTTGTTGTTGTAGTTGTTATTATTGTTGTTGTCGTTGTTGTTGTTCAAGTCGTCGTCACCGTTGTTGTTGTTGTTGTTGATGTTGATGTTGTTTAGAGAGATGTAAAAGAATGTTTTTTGACTGGCATGAAAAACGTTTCTACCAACTGTTGGGTTTGGGGCATCTTTAAAGCTCCAGGGATCATTTTAGAGATCCCCAGACGGCATCAAACTGCACAATTTTGCATTATTGTTTCAAGAATTGTCGAGGGCCTGAGGAGGGGGATGGCATACTTTCTGGCCTTGTTTTACTATTGCATATGCATAATCTCATACCTGTTTCGGTGTTTCAAATGATTTGTCTCAAGGACCAATGTTAGTTTGTTTATTCATTTATTAATTATTCATGTGTTTTTATTATTTTATTTCATTTTATTTAAATATTGCATAATTAAATATCCGTTTGTGAACCCTCATATTTCAGAAGAAAACCCACACACACAAAAAAGAAAAAAAAGTCAGACTTACCGCGGAGGGCCCGCTTGGTCTGACGTCGAGACACGGGGGACACGGTGAAGTCTCGCACCACAAGGCTGACGTTATAAGACACGGCGTAGTCGTAGCTGGGGTAGCCGATGACGAAATAGTTGCTCTCCTGGTTCTCAGAGGCCGGGAAACTGCTGGGACAACGATCGGTCTCCTCTCCGTTGACAAAAACTACGAGGCCGTTGGCCACGTCCCAGCTGATCTCCAGTTTGGTCCACTTGTTCAGGAACTCTGTGGCCGCTGGAAAGGTAGGATTTGCAGGCAGTGAACACTCTGCTCTTATACACAAATACCAAATAGACGATGTTCGGAAATAACTCTGTCAAGTTTGCATGCGTTGTGGAATGGTTGCTTTCCATTGTTTCCATAGAAACACTGAAGCAAGCGTACTTTCTCACGTGTAGTTTGCCTCAATGTTGCTATGAAAAAGCGAGAGAAAAAACGTCTATCAACTGCAGATGAAACACACAATGCTGAAAACAACAGAGATCCTTATTCACCATGACAAAGACAACACAACCGTCGTATTTTTGCCTTTGAATGCTTCTCCGGGACTAACGTAGAAAAGCAAAACAAAACAAGAAGCAGAATGCAAACCAGAAGCATACCAAGAATGAAACGATTCTTCACTTGAACAGTGGTTCTTGTCTTACCGTTACTTTGAACAGTGTGAGCGATCCAAAGAGTGACTGTTTTGGGGAAGTGAGGGCTTTTCTCCGTCGTTTGAAAGGTCAAGGGTAGGGGAGAGTTACTGATATCGTACCACTTAAGGACAAACAGCTCTATAACGCAACCATTTTATGCTAGGCACTTCAAATTGTCCATAAACACTCATCTCCTGTGCCTTCAACGTTCCGTATATTGTTTTCAATGAAAAAAACGCAAACTTGGTTTCAGTACGGATTTAAAAAAATCATCCAAATGGTACGAATTACAAGACCAGTTCTGTAATGCGTACCTATCAGTCACTTATAACGTACTAGGGGTACGATATTAGTGACCTTGTGGTACAATATCAATAACTCGTGAAGCAGCGCTGAAGCCCATTCCGTTTGCAATGGCTGCCAGACATTTTTTCATGTCCTCTGATGTCCAGTTCGAGGGGGAAAGCATTTTTCTGAAACAACTTCAGGCTTCAGACTTCTTAAGAAGTACTCCTAAATGGATCATTTGGCAATTAATAGGAGGTTGTGTCATCCTGCATATCGTACCAGAAGTCATTGTTATCGTACCACCGGTACTATATCAAGACTCTGGCTGGTACGATATGCGTGACTTCGGTAGGCTGGACAATAAGTAGATCTAGCCTTCTACATGTAAAGCAAAGGCCAATGTTTTGATCCAAATGCAGCCTACACTCAACAAGGTATTAATGTATAGTCAAGTTAATTTGCTCAGTGGTGTAGTCTTTGCATAGTCACACAAATTTGTCACTACGAAAATAACATCAAAATGCGAAAAAAGTGAATTTTTCGTTCTTGCTGGTGGTTTTCTCGCTAGCTGCCATGTTGACACCGGAAGAATGCTTCTTTCCTACGGGGTTATCCCCACACTTCAGCAGGGGCTTCAGGCATTCGTCATTTCGCGGGAATGGGGGTGGTACGATATGGATAACAGGTACGCAATCAGTAACTCTCCCCTATATGAAATACATTATGGGAGATATTGATGATTTTTTCCCCTACACCCGGCTGTTTATCATTTGAATTTGAGGGAGTTACGTAATTTAAAAGAATGGGGGGGGGGGCTGTATTTGAAGGAACAGAACATTATCGTTAAAAATTAGACAAAAATACAATAACGATAGTAAAAAACGTCAAGGGAGGAATGAAGGGAGGTAGCAAGCAGTATGAGACAAACAGATTCCGTGCTGTTTTAAACGACTAAAGAAGAAAAAAAAGAACTCAAGTGAATTATTTCCCTTTAAACAATTCCCCCCCCCCTCCCCCCCTCCCCCCCTGGTACTGAATAGATGATATCTATCCATTACCCTCACTACTGCCACAATAAGTATAAGGTACATTTTTTTCCATAATTATTACCAAACAAATCCATACTCGACAAAGGAAACAACCACTGTATATTCCCCCTTAAAATGCAGCAATTGGGTTGCCTCCCCTGGTGACTACTTTCTCAGTTTGGATATAATTGTTTTACCTTGCATGTTGTGATTTTGTAACTAAATTCTTCCGGTAATAAGGGATTTACATTTCACGTCAAATGTATTGTTATAGATAGCCTAATCACAACAAACTTGCACACACAGACATGTATATGCGTACGTACCACAGGAGCTTCAGTGTATCAAAGCGCCGGTCGATCTACTCCTGTATCCTTCCTGTACTACTACTACTACTATCATTCACTGTGACAATATATATATATATACTCACCAATACTACTACTGACAGTCCACAGCCTCTGACGGCGCCTGACCTCTACGCGTAGCACGTGTGAGCCGCCCGCCGTGGTGGAAATCCAGGCGCTGACCCCTTTCCACTTTTGCATCGGATCCGTACCGAACAGACCTGTCTCGGACGCTGCCAGGCTCCCCAAGGAATACGTGAAGGACACGTAGACGGAGGAATACGAGTCCGGGTTGAGAAGACAGCCAAAGGGACCCTGGAGCGAGGATAGAAGGATGGAGGAGTTATTATGCAGTGGAACTAATTCCCACCTTTTATCGTTATAGTTAATACGCAAGTTCTGAGAGTCTGAGTACAGTCCCCAATTTAAGACTCGCGCTCTTTGGAGACCATGTTTCTTAAACTTTTTGTTTATAGCCTCTGTAAGGTTACCCCCATTTTCAGACTCCCTCCTTTTTAAGGCGTGTTTTTCTCAGAATTTTGAAGGTCTTAAAAAGGGAGTTCCACTGTATTCATTTAAGGCCAAAGCCCCTTGTGAAGGGATGTGAACTCAAGAAGAACATATGCAAAATAAAACTAAACAAGCGATCGTTGCATTGTGATCAAATGAAGCCGAGTACCTGACCAAAGACCTTTTCACAAGACACAGGGGCGGACGAGGGGGGGGTTTCTGGGGTTTCCGGAAACCCCCCCCCCAGCCAAAAAATAAAAATATTTTTGTGTGTTTTTTTGGGTTGAGTTTCAATTTTGTGGGTATTAATCAGTGACAAAATCTGCTGCCTGGAACTGGTAATGATCATCCTCAGAATGCACCAGCTTGCACCATTTTGCATCCTTTTTTTCAAAATTTTCCGGGGGGGCATGCCCCCGGACCCCCCTAGCAAGCTAGGCGCATCACGCCGTCGGCTCGGCGCTTCGCGCCGTCGGCTCGGCGCTTCGCGCCTTCACACCCATATCTTCACAATATACTTTTGGAAACCCCCCCCATAAAATGAACTGATCCGCCCCTGAGACAGGTACATTATACAAATGTACAACCTTTAATACAAACACTCTAACTTGATGAAGTTGTTTGTTACTTCAAGAAGAGCGTGGGACCATTTTAAAAGTACAAGGATTTATTCAATACTTCTCAAAAATAAACTTTTCTCTACGATTTAAAAGTACTGGACAGTGGACAAAAACTGTCTATCATCTTAAATTTAAGATTGACACATATGTACAATGGAACCCACCTATAAAGACATCGCAATAAATTAAAGACTTGCCCCCTTGTCAGACCTTGATTTTTTAGATTTTGTTTCGTCATAGGCTTTGTAAAATGACCTCCATTTTAAGACTACCTCCTTTTTAAGACCTGATTTTCTCAGATGTCATGAGGTTTGTTTGTTTGTTTATTTCGTTGATGGGCTGAAACTCCCACGGGTTTTACGTGTATGACCGTTTTTACCCCGCAATTTCGGCAGCCATACGCCGCTTTCGGGAGCGTCGTGAGGTTTAAAACCTACTGTATTATAAAATGTCTACCTGGAGCGAGGCTCCCATGGGGTCGCCTTCACACGGCGGGAGTGTTTCCACAGAGCTACCCCACCCCTTTACTTCTCTTCTTTTGTCTTATTTCTGCCTTACCAGTCCTTTCACCTATATTTCCTTCCAAGAAAACTCTCCCTACTATTCCCTGCAGTTTTCCAATTCTTTTCTTGTTGTCTTATTTCTACCTGACTGGATCCATCACCTTTATTTCACTTACCAAAAGTCTTCTTTTCCACATCCTTATTTCTCTGCCCCCCGCATGTCGTAAGAGGCGACTAACGGATTCTGTTTCTCCTTTTACCCTTGTTGAGTGGTTCTTGTATAGAATATAGTCAATGTTTGTAAAGATTTTAGTCAAGCAGTATGTAAGAAATGTTTAGTCCTTTGTACTGGAAACTTGCATTCTCCCAGTGGGGTCATATATTGTATTACGTTGCAAGCCCCTGGAGCAATTTTTTGATTAGTGCTTTTGTGAACAAGAAACACTTAACAAGTGGCTCTATCCCATCTCCCCCCTTTCCCCTATCCCATCTCCCCCCTTTCCCTCGTCGCGATATAACCTTCGTGGTTGAAAACGACGTTAAACACCAAATAAATAAATAAATAAATAACCTGGAGCGAGGAGCTGAAGAGGTAGGAGCGCGTGCCCTGGATGGTCATCCTGTTGCCCTGCAGGGCGAAGCCGCTGGTGGTCAAGGCGCTTGACCAGGAGGAGTTGAACTGACCAGCCTCCGTGTTAACCTGGTTGTTGGCGAGCACGACCCAGCCCAGGCGTAGGATGGCCTGTAGCAGGGTCTTGGCTGCACGCACATCACGAGTACAGTAGAACCCCCTCTTTTAAGACCCCCCAATTTAAGACTCCCTCCCTTTTAAGACCCTGTTTTCTCAGACTTTCTGTTCATAACCTCTGTAAATGTACCCCCATTTGAAGACCCCCTGGATAAGTCTGTAATAGTGTAAACTCATTTCCAATGTATCATGTCAGAAATTCAAATAAAAGATCAGATTTTTTTTTTTTTTGAAAGACCCACTCTTTTTTAGGACCCGATTTTCTCAGATTATGGGAGGCCTTAAAAGGGAGGTTCCACTGTAGTTCCACTGTAGTTCCACTGTAGTTCCACTGCTGTCTATCTTGTTGGCCCACTTTAAAGGCACAGTCCTTGCCGTGAAACCCAGTCCAGATCAACCATCCAATTTCACGTAAAGGCAAACTCCTTAATTGCCACGTGATCAGTTCGACTCACCAGCTCAGACCTGGCCAGGCTTTGACATGGGACAAGAGCATCCCTCCACTTGGTCACATACAAAAAATCAACACCCTGAATGCTTGCTCTGGTGAGTTGGAATGTTTTAATTTGTTTTTCATTCAAAAACCAACAAGTGGTCTTTAGGATAATTCATTAATAAAAATAAAAACCATCCCACGGTGCACAGACAGCACCCATGCAGGCTGTTCATTTTCGGTTTTTGGCCAAGTGGAGGGATGATCTTGTCTCATTTAATACCTGGCCAGATCAGAGACGGTGAGCTGAACTGTTTTCACGGGAAGGAGTATGCCTTTAAAGATCGATGGATTGAGATTGTAGTGAATATTTTATGTTGTTGTTAGTTAAATCTAACGTTATACTGACCGTTTTCCTTTGAATTTGTTTTTCAATCTTGCACGCGCATCATCATGGGAGTGTTACTGATTAGCGGGTATGAGATGA
This sequence comes from Littorina saxatilis, assembly GCF_037325665.1. NCBI lineage: Eukaryota > Metazoa > Mollusca > Gastropoda > Littorinimorpha > Littorinidae > Littorina > Littorina saxatilis. Next base: position 38,955,338 of record NC_090256.1, read on the forward strand.
TGAACTGGTGTTGATGGGTGGGGGGGGGGGGGGGGGGGGTAGGGACACTTTTTAAGGCTGAAAACCTCAAGCGACTCACTCTTAACAAAGTGAATGCATCAGACTCACCTGTCATTGAGCAAGCAGCGCCAAAGAAACCGTCGTCGCAGGCACAGAGGTTCTCTCCCACACACCTGCCATTGCTTCCGCACGAACCGACAGGGCAGAGATCTGCATGATGGGGATCAAAGTAGCATTAGTATACAGTGCAAATAGTACACACACACACACACACTCACACACACACACACACACACACACACACACACACTCACACACACATGCACACACTCTCTCTCTCTCTCTCACACACTCACACATACCACACACACACACACACACATACACACACACACACACACACATACTCTCTCTCTCTCACCCTCTACCTCAACCAAACACACCACACGATACCACCTGCACAGCCACGCAACATTGAACAGTCAGGCATCACACTGACCAGCAGCGAGGCAGCCACCACAGCCACCACCACGCAACACTGAACGGTCAGGCATCACACTGACCACACACACACATACTCTCTCTCACCGTGGGACCCTCTACGGCTCAACCAAACCCACAAACACACCACACGATACCACCACAGCCACCACCACGCAACACTGAACGGTCAGGCATCACACTGACCAGCGGCAAGGCAGCCCCTCAGAGTGACCTTCATGCAGCGTCCAGACCCGTTCAGCGATTCTGTGGGGATGATGCGAACCCCCCTGAAGGTCACGGGTGGGCTGTAAGTGATTGTCCTGTAGCGGGTATGCGTTGAATTCATCCTCACAGCATCCTGGTTCTATGATGATAGCAAGTGTCAGTAATATTTCAAAATGGTGTTACTTTAATGAGACTAACTCGAAATCTGATGGAATAAGAAAGGCCTGTTAGCCGCAGGAATTGTTCGGCTCCGGCGGGGGGTGGGGGTGCTTGGGGGTTTGGGGTTGGCGAAATGTATTCGCACAATTATGGGACACTAGTGCATACTCACAATGATAGGCCTAATAACATGAAAATAATAATAAATATGACTGTAAAGATTTTTCTACAGCGTGAATTCGACTGTAGTCCTAAGTGTCTTACAACATACATACACAAAGAAACAAATCCAAATACGTTTTTGAGATAACTCGAATAGTTTACACGGAAAGGACTGTGCCTTTAAGCATGATCTGTAGCGTACTGGCGGGCGCAGTGGCCTAGTGGAAAAGACATGGGCCTCCTATGCGGAAGGTCGCGGGATCGAATTCCCGCCGCGCCTGGTGGGTTAAGGGTGGAGATTTTTTCGATCTCCCAGGTCAACTTATGTGCAGACCTGCTAGTGCCTTGTCCCCCTTCGTGTGTACACGCAAGCACAAGACCAAGTGTGCACGGAAAAGATCCTGTCATCCATGTCAGAGTTCGGTGGGTGATAGAAACACGAAAATACCCAGCATGCTTCCCCCAAAAGCGGCGTATGGCTGCCTGAATGGCGGGGTAAAAACAGGCATACGCGTAAAAAACCCCACTCGTGCTAAAACATGAGTGAACGTGGGAGTTTTAGCCCATGAACGAAGAAGATGAAACAGAGGAAAAGAAGCATCGTACTTCACTGAGGGTGTCCCAGACATCCTGGGAGCGAGTGTAGTTGAGGCTGTAGGTGGAGGCGTATCCCCGGAAGGAGTTGTTCTGCGCTGCACCGATGACTACCTCTCTCAACGCCCACTTGTCCGCTGCTGCCGTCGTCAAGGTCATCTCCAGGTAAGGGCTGGAATCGCTGGTCTCCGGGCACCAAACTGTAAAGGTAAGGTGAGGAGAGGTGAGGTAAGGTCAGGTATGGTAAGGTAACTGTAAGGTAGGGTAGGCTAAGATAAGGTCAGGTCAGGTCAGGTAAAGTAAGGTAAGGTAAAGCCAGGCAAGGCAAGGCAAGGCAATGTAAGCTAAGGTTATGTAAGGTAAAGCAAGGTAAGGTAAAGTAAGGTAAGGTAGCACTGAAACTGTTGAGGATGAAAGTCGCTTGTTCATTTTAATGCTGGTTATTTTCTCAGGTGTCAAGAGAAAGGTTCCGTACAACTCTCGCTTACTCCTTTACACATGTCGTATGCATAAGGAGCGATTACTTCCCTTTGGTTATTTGATAACTGAAGCTAATGATTTTTGGTATGTGTCAAAGTGAAGGGATAGTCTTGTCCCAGATAAACGAATTGACAGACATGAAATAAACAGCACAAATGTTTTCACTGGAAGGACTGCGCCTTTTAGCTACATTTTCTGGAAATTAATTTTGTGTTTTTTTCTCTCGAGAAAACTAGTACCCACTTAAACGACACTGAATTTTTGTTACCCCTTACACAATGCACACATTCCTTGTGGTGTGTGATGTGTGTGCATACGTGTGTGTGAGTGTGTGTATGTGTGTGTGTGTGTGTGTGTGTGTGTGTGTGTGTGTGTGTGCGTGCGTACGTGCATGTGTGCGTGCCTGCGTGTGTGCGTGCGTTAGTACGTGCGAAAACGCGTTCATGCACATGAATGTGTGCAAGATTTAGCGTGCTTGTGCGTGCTTGGTGAAAAAAAATCTTTTGTTTATCAAAAATCAGATTACTAATCAAATAACACTTACATCCATCCTCTGGCGAAACTGCAGAAGTGGTGGAGGTGGTGTTGAAATCCACAGCGGGGATGTCCGTTGCCGTGCACTCCGCGGCTGCAAACACAAAACACACGATGTTGGATTGAGTCTGGTTGGATTTTATTCCCTTAACATTTCGTTTATCCTGCTGTTGGCTGAACAAATATGCTTTCATTTGTTATCGAATTTTTAAAGCAAATCTGGTTGGGTTAAATAAACACAGCTTTCACGAGTGTTTTTTTGTTTGTTTAATAATAATTTTTAACTTATTTTTAATGTTGCTTTACGTCCATGGCGCTTCGAAGTTAACACTTGAAGATCAGTTGACAGAGTGTTGAATTTAGGTATATGTCTAAGTGGGAGGATGTAATTCCCCCGGGACAAAGTCTGGACCTATTTGTAGTGCCGTACACTGCCATTTCCACGGGAAGGAAACCATACTTAAGTTTTCGTAGGTTAGTTGTTTTGAGTTTGTCCATGCTTTCTGCTGTAGCCTATCTCTGCTGTAGCCTATCTCTGCTGTAGCCTATCTCTGCTGTAGCCTATCTCTGCTGTAGCCTATCTCTACTGTAGCCTATCTCTACTGTAGCCTATCTCTGCTGTAGCCTATCTCTGCTGTAGCCTATCTCTGCTGTAGCCTATCTCTGCTGTAGCCTATCTCTGCTGTAGCCTATCTCTGCTGTAGCCTATCTCTGCTGTAGCCTATCTCTGCTGTAGCCTATCTCTGCTGTAGCCTATCTCTGCTGTAGCCTATCTCTGCTGTAGCCTATCTCTACGCGTTTACACTTCAGCGATCAGATGCCCTGTTGTGCCCATCTACGAAGTAGAACACATAACAAACGCATAAATACTGTGAAAATGTTTGACAAACAAGCCTCGTCTTTGTTGTTACACTCATGCCTATACGAAGTCGCTTACGAATAAAGTAACGCTTTGTGGGTCTGTCGGTTTGTAGAAGTTTTATTTCAGACACAGACACACAGACAGACAGACAGACACACACACACACACACACACACACACACACACGCGCGCACGCACGCACGCATGCACATACGCACGCACGCACGCACGCAAATATACATATTCATTTGTTCAATCCGCATTCACTGGTGAAATAAATTGTGTAATCAAAATATTACTTTTCCTACGCTGAAGTAAACAAGGCTGTGTTTGTGTTTGATATTTACGGTTGTTCTCATGGAAAGCCTTTTGCGGCCGTGATTTTCAAAATGATATTGGTAAACAAAAAACAAGTTCCCCTATGCCCTGCTTTTAAGCTTTATTCTAAAAGTCTTTTGTCCATTTTATCATAAAAAAGCTCCGTAAAACAAAACGGATCTGTAGCCGTTCTGATGTTCTAATGTTATATAAAACAAACATGACTGAATATTTAAAACAAGGTTAAAAAAAAAATTAAAAGCAGAAACGCATTTCTTTGATGTATTCAAACTTGCTGGGGAAAAAAAATGGAAAGATATCAGCTTACTTGAAATCGCAAGGAAAAATCTCAGAAAAAAACCCCCACAAACAAAAACATTTTTACAATGTTTTTATGAATGAATTGATTAATGTATCTATTTATCTATTTATTCATTTATTTATTCATTCTGTTTTCTAACATTTTCTGTCTCACCTACGGTCTTTTTTTGTGCTTTTGCTTTTCTTGAAAAGCCGAAAATGAAAAGTACCAAAACAAGGAAAAATAACAACAAACACACCAATACCCAAACAAAACGAAACAACAACAAATAACCCAAAGAGAATAAGTCACCATCTTGCGCGTGGACATTTGTCAGAAGACATCCGACCAGCGCTAGGAGAGTCAACAGCACAGACCGGGGAGAAAGTCCCCCGGTAACGCCCAGTGAGAGGTACCCGTCTTGCATCGTGCAGTGTCTGGGTACTTGTGGAGCCAGCCACCCTGTTTATTCACTTTTTGTTCCCACCCGTAAGACCCGCCCACCCCACTTTGCATGTTGCAGACATGCGGCGACACCCATACCTGGTTATTATTCCTTTCTTGAGGTTTGAGGTTTGACGCAGGAATATTATAATGTATAATGTGTTTGAATGCCAATGTGGCCGGTTAATCTGAATGTCGATCATTGTTGTGGGTTTGTCGTTAATGACTACAGTTGTAGCATTCGTGTTTTTTCGTGCTCCTCCTCCCCCCCCCCCCTCCATTTCTGTCGCCGTCTCTCTCTGCGTCTCTCTGTCTCTGTCTCTCTATGTTTCCGTTCTCTCTCACTCTCTCTCTCTCTCTCTCTCTCTCTCTCTCTCTCCCTGTTTGTCTCACGTGGTCAAGAAAGGGTGTAAAAATCCCCAAAGTTGGTCACAAGACAGTAAAGTACAGTGGGACAGTAGGGGCGACCACCCCCAACCAGGCGCGTTCACAGGTGGCGGATAGTGAGATGGCCTTCAGATATGGAGGTTAGCTGCGAAATAAGCCAGGCTTGCCAGGACGAATAAGCAGTCGCGGACCAACTGGCGGTGCTTCCAACAGGATGGGGCGGGATAACAGGTGGCACTGTTACACTCAAGAAATACCCCAGGTCTCCAATGACGGGAGCATCATGCGATCAAGAGCCGCATCTTAAGTTCTAGCCCTGGGGAAGGTCACCTCAGATAAACAAACCAGCCAGCTATGGCCAAATAGCCGGGTAGACTGGACTCGACAGCCCTGTAAAGCCACCAGTCTAGGAGAAGGACCACTCCGATATAAAAACACGCTGAAGCCGGATGAGCTGGGCCATGTATGGCGCATAACGACAGCTCAACGCATCAACGCTCATAAGAAGAAGAACTGAGTGATCGAGAAGAAGAAGAAGAAGACTCTCTCTCTCTCTCTCTCTCTCTCTCTCTCTCTCTGTCTCCGTTCTCTCTCTCTCTCAGTCTCTCTCTCTCTCTCTCTCTCTCTCTCTCTCTCTCTCTCTCTCTCTCTCTCTCTCTCTCTCTCTCTCCTGCTCGGTCTGTCTGACTGTCTGTCTGTCTTTTTCTCTGTCTGTCTGTCTTTTTCTCTGTCTCTTTCTCTCTCTCGCTCTGTCTCTGTCTGTCTCTCTCTCTCTCTCTCTCTCTAAAATATAGAATGTATCTGGGATCTGATCTGATCTTATTTGATCTTATCTGATCTGATCTGATCTCATCTCCTCTCCTCTCCTCTCCTCTCATCTTATCGAGTCAACAATCACCCCCCCCCCCCCCCCCCCCCCCCCACGCTACCAGCCTTTCGTCTAACCATGCGCTTTTCCCTCAAAATAAAAAGTTTTAGTCAGTTTGTCCCAGAATCAGCCTCAAGTGGAAATGAAGGTTTCTAGTGCTTACAAACCGTCAGGT